>NW_020653713.1:4584484-4602815 GCF_003589595.1 Hyposmocoma kahamanoa
TAAATACCGGAAATATACCTCAGTGGCTCCGGTGGTTAGAGCAACGCTACGGTGCAACACGGACGTTAAGTTCCACCGGGTCGATGAAATTTTTCTATATGTTCGATCTTTGTATTCATAATTATAACAAAACTAGTTTAGTTATTTCACAAAAAGTGTACCTAATATTCTTTAATATCCAGTCAGTAATATATGGCATAAGGCATAATGTATTGTTATCCACGTTCTGTTTTGCTCATGCTCATGTTTTGTTCATGTGACGGAATGTATATTGTATATGACACGATCACAATTTACAGACTGAAAAAACCAATAAACATATCGACGGCTAATATTGAAGTATATCGTGAATTCGAGTCGCCGACGTGTTTACGAGTATATTTCAATCTAGTCACTAGGACAGCAATATAATTTTCAATAAAAAAACAAACGAGAACCAAAGTCAAATTCAAAGTCAAAAACAAACGATTATTTACCTAGACAACACAGTATATTATTATCGCGTATTAGTAAGTCAAATTCCAGAAAATACAGACTTAACCTAAGTAATAGTAGAATTTACATCATGATTTTTTAAGAAAATGAATATTCGTTTATATTTGAATGCATAAATTCATTGATTTTATAAAATAATTATTTGTTTATTAAAATAAAATAATAAACCCGTTCCGTTTGGTTTTGAAATTTATCGATGTCGCATTCCGCTGAAACGCACTTCAGACGGTCTACTTCTCTATTATAATAATAATAAATTAGAAACCAGTTATCTTGGTAAATCTTGATAACTGCCTCCGTGACCGAACGGTTACCATGCTGGTCTGCCACGTACAGGTTCCGGGTTCGATTCCCGTTTGGTAAGTTTGGTGTAATTTGTGTTGTCGAGGAGTGTGTCCATGGCACCCTCGACACAGGGTTTCCCTTGATTCCGATGATTCTGAATTAAAATGTATATATCATTCAACCATACGACGCCCACTGCTGGGCATAGGTCTCCCCCAACGATCTCCACGACGATCGGTCCTGCGCTTAAAATGTATATTAAGAAATAATGACTTAAAACCTAAAAGTTGTGCACACGAATGTACGGGCAAAGGCACACCAGACTACACATTTTTGTTCGAAAATCGCCTCCAGTGCAACGGAATAAGATACGTCAATGTATAGCTTGATGTGCTGGCGTGTCTTGGAGACACTCTTGCAATCAATTTTACTGAAACGAAACTGGGTTCAGTCCAGCCTTGAACACAAATGCCAGTAATTTAAAACTTTTTTTGGAACAATTATAAGTGTGGGATAACAATTATTAGTGTTATAATAAGTACAGTATTTGACAAAGCTGTCTCGTAGCTATTAAAAGAACCGAATGACAAGTAGAATAAGACGTAATAAATCTTACCTGAACGTTACACACGTACTTTAATTACACGTACATTTATTTAAGAAGACAAATAGACAAACCGTTTCAAAAATAAAAATAACTACGTGTGTGCGTACAATAACGCATGTGTGTGTGTGTGTGTGTGTGTGTATGTGTGTAGGTGTGGGTGTGAGAAATACAAATAACAGTCTAGGAAGATTAACGCACGCAATCAACATAGCCCCGCACTAGGGAAACCCTTTGCCGCGGGTGCCATGGACACACATATAGACAATCACAAATTACACCCAAACTCATGAGAGAAATAAATATGACTGATATGAGAAATAATAACGTAGGCCATACAAATATTTCTCCCAGCCCGGGAATCGAACCTGGGACCTCTGCGTGGCAGTCCGGCATGGTAACCGTTCGGTCACGGAGGCAGTTAAAGATTAGCATGATCACAACAAACAGATTAATACGTCTTCTCTAATGGTGGCACTCCACATAGCAACGTATATTTGCGTATTTGCTATCGCTTTATATCGGATATTTGTCAAACAAGTACCATGTGTAGATAGCATGTGTGACAAAGTATTTGCCTTGTTTGCCTATTCGACAAATACAGCAAACATAAACAAGTTTCTCGATGCACTAAGGAGCCAAATAGGCAAATACGCAAACCGTCCACACAGCGGTCATATTCGTTGTTTTCACTCCTAATTTGGCTCCATGTGTAAACGGTCATATTTGTCTGTGCTTGCATATTTGCCTGTAAGTACGTGAGATATTTTTCCAAGTACAATAAATATCCAATAGCGAATACAAATAACTATGTGAAGTGCTACCAAAAGCCGAAAAATTAGTACCAGGGGGTGCACAAAATGAGCCTCCACACATGACGTACGTGATGTTGTATGTTTTGATAAAAATCAATCATAAATCTACCACTTAAAAATGTAATTTTAATTGAAAACTTCGATCTTTGTATAAAATCGTTCGATCCAGCCGGATACGAACCGACACACGTCTCCTAGCAAACCGCGCCAGACGCTATGACAACTAAGCCACGGAACGAATCAGCAAACCTCTCGAATTTTTCCATGTGCTAAAAATATTTTCATAGATTTCTCACAGATGGCGCTACGGTAAATAAGTCGTTAAAACCAGAGAGCTTAAAACTACAAAAATTCCTGAGGCCCGCAGTTTCGTTCCGTGGCTTAGTTCGCATAGCATCTGGGACTGTTTGCTAGGAAACGTCGTCGGTTCGAATCTGGCCGGATCGAAGGAATTTTTTTCTAAATGTTCGATCTTCGTATTAATAATATTATAACAGTTGTTTTGGAGTGGAGTAATTTCACAAAAAAATAATTGAATGATGGTGGTGAGACATCCTGACGTTCAATAAAAACTTAATTAATTTCTGTAATTAAATAAAAACTAGGCGTAAACATTGTCATTTCTTACACGTCGTCTGTATCGCATTATACCTACTTATATACTACATCGCCATTATTATTATAGTTTTAGCAAAACAATGCAAGTTTAGTAAATAGTAGTAAATGTACTTACTTAACGTCCTTGGTTTTGTTTTTGTACATGGCAAACAGTTATACGTAATCTAATCTATGCCTGCTAACCGGTATAATGTATATACAATATATACATTAGCGATAACATTTATTATTTATTTATTTATTCAGTTTATTTTATCACATATTTAATTAAATTAATTGTATACCAATTAAGTTTTCATCAACGAAGGCTTTCCAGTGCCAAAACTAAGTTATGTTTGCAGGTAGAGATTGTAGCTAAAGCCGTCTCTTATTTCGTTCACCTGTTTTGACCTTCTCTTTATAATAAAAAGAAATGATATAAATTGCATTTGCATCTTCAAACAAAACAACGTTTCGGGGTTCTTTACAGGTGCCATGGTTATACGCAATATAGTTTCATTTCCAATGTGTAGCATTTGTGAAAACCTAAGTAAACAAAATGATCTAGCTTTAAACGCCATTGGCTGGACCGCCGCTGCCTACACTGACGACAGATAGTCGTATAGTTTAAAGTGTCGTGTCGGAGACCGGGGTAAGTTGTTCCCACAGCAATAACTTTGCAAGGAAAAGATGTAGCAATACATGTGAAGCGCGTCGTTAAAGCATCGGGTTCAGTTACTCCGGCGACGACGGAAGTGTGGCTATGTGCCTGGAGCTGCGAAAACATCACGCACGTAATTTTATTCTTGTTTAAAAATGTTTGGTCTGTCTTTGTTTATTATAGATTTCGTAACATTAGTAATGAAGATTCCTTAGTAATAATAAGATACATTAGTAATGAAATACTCAAACAATAAATTTATTGTTTGAGTATTTTTTTAATTGACAATAATCCCATGAGCCTGTAATTAAATTACACCCTTATTCTTCAAATCCGGAACGCAGTTATGGATTATTGGCGGCAGAAATAGGTAATACGATAGTACTTCCCTTAACGAATTCTTTCACAAGAGCCCTACAGCTAATAATACAATGTTGCTAAACTAAGTATACAATGTTAACAATTTTGATCTTGTTTTTATTAATATGTCTAACTGTCCAGTCTGATAATCGGGAAACGGTTTATTTTAAATGATATGATATTTTAGATGCCTGACTTTCTCAAACTCGTATCTTTTAAAGAGTAACTATTCAGGAGACGGCAAAACTTTCTATTTATTTTAAATTTCTTATCAAGAGGGTTAATGTGGATGCATTATTTTAAGAATAGGTAAAAGCCGGTGTGTGAATATAAAGGAAATGTTATATAAAATTAGCCTGCAAAATTTGTATATATAATCCATTGACTTACAATTATATGGACGTCGGGTCCGCGCTAAAAAGTGTCCGAACTTATAGGGCGTTAAAATCGTATACAGAGCGTCATTCACGCTTTGGTCTTCGTTTGTTCGACGGACAGCGAAGCAAGCAAAATTAGACAGTACTGCAACGACATTACAATTTAAATTCAACGTTTTAGCTTTTTCATATTCCTTTACATGTCACTACGTTTAAATAGGTTGACTTGAGACATTTTTTTCGTGGTTTTTGTATTAGACCCGTCGACCATTTAATTGTAAGTCAATGATATAATCCATTTTTTGCATTCCAGTGACTTAGTGCTTTAAGATATGAGTTTAAGAAAGTAAAGCGACGTAATGTCCCGAATGTAATTTCATTGTTCTGGTACTCATAGTACCTACAGGAAATCCCCAAACAATTGGCGTGGTTATCGGGCACATTATTATTAGTATCATACAGAGTGGAATGACTCATTGTGACATGAAGGGGAACTACCTTAAATCCATAAGGTAGCTAATTTCGCTTAAATGACACATTTTTTTATTTTTCTTGGTATGAATAACTGAATTCACAGATTTTTTGAAATGCTTACGTGAGTCGGAAATCGAACAAAATAAAAATGCAAAAAAATGAAATCTCTCCAAAAACATTGGGTCTTACAGTTGAATACGTCCATGAAATGTAATTAGTACGTAACTACTCTAATTAACATTACCTAACCAAGACTTTTTATTTTTTACAAGTTAATGACACGTTATTTTTTTATTATTAAACTCTTTACTGAAAATAATGATACTGTAGAAAAGTTAAGTAGTTGATGTACAAAATGTTATGTGTAATATAAAACAATGTTTTGTGCATATTTAATGGTTAATATCTACGTGTCCTTCGTGTTACAGTTAATAGTACTAGATTAATATTTGATTCCATGAGACGTTTTAATTGTAGACCTAATGTTTATAGGAGAGATTTTATCCTCATGATTGATCCTATTGATTAGTATAATAAAATAGAGTTTGTTTATTTTTTTGCATTTTTAGTTGGTCCCGTTGGTGATTTATGACTTAGGGAAACTTTAAAAAAAATATTTGTATGCACTTATTCAAATTAAGGAATGTTTTTTTTTAATTAGAATTAGCTATCTTAAGCATTTATGGTAGTTCCCCTTCACATCTCAGAATCAAAGAATCTTCACTCTTTCAAATACTATATTACTTTATTAATATATTTGCGCAAGAAGTTTCTAAGTTTTTCTTCAACAAAAATCAGCGAAAACGCACCATATGATGACGCGTATGCGAGATTTTCACTCAATATTGAAACGTCTTGCTCAAATATATATGTATATTTGAGCCTTGCTCAAATATATATGTATATTTGAGCAAGACGTTTCAAGTTTTTCTTCAACAAAAATCAGTGAAAATGTACTATGTGATAACGCGTATGCGAGATTTTCACTCTAAGGCGACGATATGTAAAATGTGTACCCCATTGTTGATTTCCCCTGTATAGGGTGCTCACTTCGCTAATTGCTGTAGCTACAGATAATAAAAGCACTGCTCTCGACTACACCAAAGCTTGGAGTTTGTTATTCAAGAAATTGTAGCGTGTCACCTGCGTTTAACAGCATAAAATGAACAATGACTATGCCTAAATCAACTTTTTGCGTTTTAGCACGAATGATAGAAAAAATATATTTACATAGTTTAATTCAAAGTTCATATTCTGTTTATATAATTACCTAATGTTTCAAATTATGTCCGTTACTCTCTTCCCATTGTCACAACAGTCTGTCGTCGTAACATTAAAAAAGTCATGAACGACAGTTAAGGGCTGAACGTTCCGATTTTTAAATAACTTGAAGTTTTATACTGAAAATGAAGCGTTTGATTTTCAACATGTTACATATTACAAAACGTGATGAACAAATGTTTATCGCGTTTTGTAATATTACAATCACTTCTACTAATATCTCAATAGTTTTTTTACAGAGGTAAATTTTTGTCAAGTGTCGGACCTTAACATTCAGCCCCGCTTTGGGGCGCGTTGTTTTGCATTTGAAGCAAATTGTTCCGTTTAGATTAAACCAACGTTTTTTATAATTGTATGTATGTAATGTTTATGCTATGCACAACTAAACTTATAAAAAATAAGTACATTCTTAGTCATCAGTAATATTATTCATCGCTCATTTCTTCATCTGAGGCACAGTTGAGGCACACATAAGTAACTGTATCATCTTTGTCTAAATATTTTACATGAGTCCGTGTATTGTTTCGCATCCTTAAAACAAAGAAAAATGGTCATAAAAACTTTAAGTATGATTGCAGGTCAATTGGGGAAGTTGTTCCTAGGAACAACCAGCCCCTCGAGGGAGGAATTTAAATTACGTTTTTGTACGAAGACTGACATACTGGCAAAGTAATAATAGAATCAATAAAAAATACTCAATTTTATTGTTTGAATATTTTATCGATTTATCGACAGTGGACGCGATCCTTCGCGTTGTTCGCAATTTTTATTATTGGAGTATGTTAGTAATAAAATTTAATTTTATCGTGAACCATACAAAACAAATATGCTTATATATTGCACACAAGAACAAATACAAAACAAAAAAAAACATGAGCGGTATAACAGGCGGCCTTATTGCTATACATATAGCAATCTCTAATGCTTGGAAAAAAAAACTCTTGTTGGGAACCTCATGGTCACGGGATAAATTTAAATATTATATTTAATTGAGGGCGCAACTATTGCTAGTAAGTGTACGAATTTAATGCACATAGTTATTGCACTTGCGCTGATAAAAATACATAAAATTCTTGTATAAAAAAAATTAAAAATTACAATAAAATAAATAATATTCTGACATAAATTACAGCCGCGGAAGGATGAAAAGAGGGGTAGGAGTATGAAAAAAACACATGAAATTAAAAAAAGAGTAAAAATAGAAGAAAAAGTAATTCAAGTTTAAGATAATGAGATAGATAAGTATGGGTAATAACTCAAATGCATAAATAATATAACTAACCTGAGAACGAGTCTTTACTTAATTTTGTTGAAGTATGCCATACTCAATACGCAACATTCCAGTTGGAAGAATCGACTTTGGCTTTATTCGAAATTCTCAACATAAGAGATTGTTATTTCCCTTTTTTTCTAAATAAGATACTTGTAGTAAAATAAACTCGAATTCTCAACTCGTGTAGCGGAGGTTAAAGTTCTGTTTATAGCAAGTTAAATTTTACGACCTGAGTATAACATCGTATAATAAATTGTGCGCAAACGAAAATTCAAACTCACCTGTTAAAAATTCCTGTGCAGCAGCAGCACAGGCAAAATGTACTAAAAAGTAACAAAACGTTTGAAACTGCAATCCCACTATCGTATCACTCACATTTGATTATAAACAACTACGAGACGCGGGAAAACGGAGACAGGAGCGCACACGCACGTAAACGCGAGCACGGTGCGAACAGAGTGCAAATACTGCGCATAGTTTGTCAGTTGGCGCCGGCGCGGTCCACGACCGACAACGTCCCCACGCTCTGCGCCCGCCCGCGCGCCGCGACAAACAACACTATTAAACTAACACGTATGTTTTGTTCTTTAATTATAATTCGTAGCCGAAAGTGCTATCTGTAAATATCTAATGCAGAGCGCCACAAGTAACCAGACGCTCGCGTTCATTTTTGGCTGTCTCTCCCTTGGCATTGGAATCAGATATAGGTGTCCACTTACGTAGCGTTACAAACTTATAACAATTTCTATAAATAACAATAAGAAGTTTCATCATACTGTTATTGTAGAGTCAACATTTACAAACAATTTCAATGTCGTGAAAACATAGACCCGGTCGTTCAATGTGACGAACATTCATTATCAATGTGAACAATAGCTATTGTTATCAATATTTCTACAATAGGATTAGTTCAAATGCTGTTGGATTAATTTCCCTAGTCATAATTTTCAAGAACACTAAGATTAAAAACAATCTAATGTTCTCGGAAATCTCAAGGAAATATGTAGAGTTAGCGGTATTAATCTGTAATGGCAAAAACAACAGGTGTCTAACGTTAATGTGTCCTTTGAACATTCACGACAGTTTCTTTGTCTGCTGGCAAAAGTGTAAACAGGTCGACCTTGCAAGAAAAATTGCGTCGCGGCGCAACATTTTTTTACCGCATTAAATATCAATGTCAATGGTAGACTAAAGTCACTTGTAAGATAAGAAATGCAGCAATAAATCTATAAACGGTTTCGTATATGTGTTGCGACAACGAGTGGGCAAACACCGAAATATGTATTTCGAAAACGCGAACTTTTTGGGACCGATAAAAGAGAGATAGTGCTTTCGATTTAGCAACATTGAAACGCTTTTGTGGTAACTGGTATATAATAAATGTATTTTTCATCTGACTAGCTCGGATAGGCTTTCTTTCTAATTAGAAATCTGCGCGTAAAAGCGTTTTTTGCACGCTAGCGTGGAAAGGTTTTTGGAATTCGAACTTGACGATGGACTGTGGTGTGGTGCACCAAACTTTTCCTTTCGATGAAAAAAAAATATAATGACACGTTCAACTACGTGATTTGTCGTGCATTACTTATTTATGTAATATAAATCCGTTGGTATATTTTATTCTTATTATGGTTGACATTAAAGTGTTTATTACATTAAAACTAGAATAATTTCAATAATCACTTAATCATACAAAATAAAAGTACAAGCAAGAATGAAAATTGATGAGGTGTAAATCAGAATGCATCCGAAGAGAAACTTTTTCTTTTAATTAAAAAAAAAAACTGATGTTTTAAAGTTCAACTGTTTTTCTTTCATTTACACTTTTCCTCGCTATAGTGAAGTGAAAAGTTGTGTGTTTCGCTCGGCAGCAAAATTGTTTTGCTTCTCGTGCCTTGAAACCCTCGCTACGCTCAGGAATCTACTTTTGAACTTCCTTCGCTTGCTGATTTCAATACAAGCACTCGCATAAAACAACAACTTTGCAGCCTTGCATAACAAATAACTATTTCTACTCCTGTACTTTAACCTAAAATTATATTCCATAAACCATATAGCACAAAGGCGCTTTTTTAGTTAAAAATCAAAATTCTATTGTCTATGGCACTTACTATCGAACTGAAAAAATTCGTTCTGTACAATAGAATTACAAATAAATGGACGATGGATCTAATACAAAAACCACGAAAAAAGTGTCCCAAGTCGACCTATTTAAACGTAGTGACATGTAAAGGAATATAAAAAGCTAAAACGTTGAATTTAAATTGTAATGTCATTGCAGTACTGCCTAATTTTGCTTGCAACAATTGAAAGGCGCAAAAAACACCATATTCAGCTTCTACTGGAAACTTACCAAAATGCCATATGTAGCTTCTAGTGAAAACTACTTGAACACAGGTATAACGGAGTAGCCTTTATTATTTATAAATAAGTTTTATACGTAAATGTTGAATTTTATACAATGCCATTTATTACGAGCTAGGGTGTCTGACTTTTTTTCTTGAGTTTCGAGAATTCTCGTACCCGATTTCTCGAGTTATTCGAGATTTTTTTTAAAACCGTAAAATATCAGCTCAATCAACTATAAAACTAAATGTGAACTTTTCGAAAGTTGTTTTGGCTTGGGTGTTCTGAGTGTTGCTCCGGAATAAATTCCATTGTTCTTGGTCCCAGGTTTGATTCCCAGTAGAACCAATTCGGGAAATGACTTTTTGTAAATTGGTTCTGCTCTGGGATTCTGTTGCTCTGATACTCATGGGGAGTATGTACAGAGAGTTCCCTAGTTTCAAACCAGGTGATTGTCTTACAATAGAATACCAAGACCAGAACCATTTAGAAAAGTTAATTTGTTAAATTAATCCTACCGGTATCGAACCCGGGAACTTCTCATCCAGTGCCCACAGTGCAAACCGTTAGGCTATTAAGGTTATTACTATTTGTATTATTATGCAGTGTTTTTGTTCACTCATTGATGTAATCACATACCAAAGCCGTCAACCCGTGACCATGGAGCGTGCAACCGTTCCGAAATATCGGGAAAATAAAAAGAAGTCATACCGTGGTAAGAAACCTGATATTAGTGATAATTATTTAGTGAATAACCACGAAAGTCTTAAAATCTACATACCAAAGCTTTAATATTATGGTATTTTATCAAGCTTGCATCAGCTCTGGTTTCCTTTCTTTTCTTACCATTTTCTTAACCCGTAATCATTATATAGAATCAATGTATACATTGATTCAATATAATGATTACGGTTTATCACTGACGATGGTTGATTCCGTCAACAGGCTTAGTCGTACTGCTCATTGTTCTTGCAAATGTTTCTTGTGCATGAAAAAGTACGGCTATGACTGTAGTAGGGCATTTGCCGTCGTGAGAGAATTTCAAAATTAAAATGCGCGATATTGATTGCGCAAGAGAAACGCTTTCCAAAATAAACACTTAGTTACTGATTAATAATAATAATTATAATAACGCACACACTCAACATTACCCCGCATTAGGGAAAGCCTGTGTCGCGGGTGCCATGGACACACATATAGACGACCACAAATTACACCCAAACTCACGAGAGAAATAAATGTAGGCCATACACATATTTCTCCCGAAAAACCTAAAAAAATACTTTCGGGATTATGGAAATTCATGCAAACGTTATTTCGGGCCAATGTATTTTCGGTCTTCTGATTCGTATCCCCGAGTCATAGAAAGAGTACAACAATATTTGAAAGTATTACTAACATGTATTAAAAAATATTGTAATAATAACATTAGCATCAAAGCGACTCTATGAAATTTTTGTTCTAAATATTTCAAACGCTTGTGTTTCAAACCTGCACGTCGAAAAAGGTTCACAACCCTTGGAAAACGTGTGAAGACCCTCACCCTGATTGGGTCGCTCTGACGCTCTGAGTAGCGCAAGTCAGTGTCGTATCTGGAAAATGTATGCAGCATCACCTTGAGAACAGTTTTGTGACCTTTCTAAACCAATCATTGCAGATTTAGTGGCGCCGCCCCACACTCTGATACAATATTTGAGTAGCTATTGGCAAAGAGCTTTACGTCTTCTTTCGATTGCCTATTCCGTTTCGAAATGAAACAAAACAAATTTTATTTACTTGTATGTAATTGTATTTCTTTTTCAACGTGATAAGCGTTTTTTTTCTTCATGTAGGATTTATAGAAAAACAAGAGAAAGGAATTTGTCTATGCCGCAACATTATACTGAACCTTGTCATTTAGGCTGTTTATCTCTGTAAAATGTTTAGCATTCCAAATGTTTATTTAATCATTGGTTGTTTATGCACAATTATGTCAAATGTGATCGTTCTCCAACAAAGAAAAAAATAATTGAACGCTAAGATACTTTCATCATACAGACTGTTATATTAATATAACCACAGTGGTTCGATATTCGGATTGATTGATTTTGATTTAATATTGGTTCTTTAAAAACATAAACGCCTGATGATGACATTAAGTTTTTGGTAGCAGTAGAGCCTCTTGTGAAAGAGCTCGTTTAGGGAAGCCTTACCTTACTTATATCTGCCGCCAGGCGATGATGTGACCATTACTGTGTCTCGGTTTTTAAAGGTAAGGGTACTGGTGAAATTACAGGCACATGGGATTTGTCAATTTGCGTCTCTGGATGACGGAGACAGTGCACCTCAGATCTTTGTGACTTAAAGCTCCGAGTGGCACTGCAGCTGTTATGGGCAGGCGTGTCGCTTACCACCAGGAGCACGATTCGTGTTTGTCCCGTCACTAGTATCCAAAAATACAATAGCGCATTGCGTTATTTTGCGCATAGCCTCTGAACGAGTTTTTATCCTGACCTAGAGAAATATTAACACTTATGGAGATCACTTGAAAGGTGGGTAAATAGCATTAAACGTTTGGATATGTCATAATTTTTTACGTATTATATTTTCAGTAGAAGTAGAAACCGTGATAGCCTAATAGTTTGACTGACCGTACCGCCTCTCAAGCAGAGGCCGTGAGTTAGAATCCCCGCACCTCTTAGGGTCGTATTCCAGAACTCTACTCAATGCACAAGTCAGGACTTGAGTATGATTTTAAAGCACTAGAAATCATACTCAAGTCATTAGGGTAGTATTTCCAGTGCTTGAAATCATACTTAAGTCCTGACTTGAGCATTGAATAGAGTTCTGGAATACGACCCTTAGTTTCTCGGAATTTGTCTACAAAATTTAATTTTATAGAATAATGGCAAAATCATTCGTTAATAGAATTCGTTCGCTTCTTCAAATGTCTTAATTGCCAGTTTGTATAATACAAGTCCGAGTTACCAGTGCAATAGTCTGTGGTATGTATTAATTAACTCAGTTTGTTTTTGTTATGGCTTAACTTCATACCTTTTGACCATACCAGTGCAAAAAATAATTTCCTCTGAACTTTTGTCACGTCACGAACCCGTTTAGCTTCGATTTACTCTGTTTAAGGCTTCTGTAGTTTATTTTGATATAATAATACACCGAATATATTTTATTTCATTATACGTAATTTGGAGGTTATGTGTTATGACACATAACCTCCAAAACATCAAACTGGATTATCTTTAATTCAAGACTTCTCAGAATAGTAAACCCAAAACAAAATTTGTTCAGGAATTTAAACTCTATATTTTCACATACTTTTCATAAACAGACGCATACAAAGTATGTAAAAAAAAATGTATGTGGGAGTTTGCCATTGTTCTTTTCCATGGGTTTTTCGGTGCAAGTTGTGGTAGCCTCGTGGTTTGATCGACCGCCTTTCAAGCAGAGGCCGTGGATTCGAAATCCCTGAGTTTCTCGGAATTTATATGCGAAATTTACCATGAGCTTTTCGATGAACAGTAACATCGTGATGAAATCTGCACATCGAAGAAGGTCCAGAAAGCACGGAAAACGTGTGCAGTCTCCAACCCGCATGGGCCAGTTTGGCCGACTATGGCGGAAACTCTTACCTGAGCGGATTGAGAGGTGACCCGTGCTCACCAGTTGGATGTATAAATGAGTCGATGATGATATTATTAGCACTGTTAATATACATGCTATACAAAGAACTGTAAAGATAAGCGTAATGACGTGCAAAACGAAACGAAAAACCATTCAGTTTTGTAATTTTTACAAAACGGAATGGTAATTTTTTAACAGTTTTGTAGATTACATTAACCTTTTAGATGTTAAAATCTATGAATTTGTTTAACAAGATTGATTGGTTTAGTTAAAATCGAGAGAAGAAAAGTTCAAGGTTGGCAGTAAATGTCGCAATGCATGATATTTTGGATTTGTAACTTCTGAACTCTGATTCGTTTAAAGTTGCAACGGATACCGAATGCTTGTGACACCGGAGTGATTGTGGCTTCTTACCAACGAACTGTGTTGTTATAGCAACTCGAAAGCTGAAGTAAAATTTGCATAGTCTTTACCGGTTTTAATTCGCGTACATACATTTGTGTATTTCGTTGCGTTTTGATAATAATCCTGAAGAAACAAATATATTTTACAGAAATTAATGTAATGTTTGAAAACACGTTATTTTTAGTTATGCATTATGTAACGTGGTTATGTACAATTTCATTGAAATGGAAGTATTCTAAATATCTCATGTGTAATTTAATCAGTACAGAGTACTAAAAAAACTGACTTCAAAAGTCATTCATCCCCTAGTTTACCCACCCTTAGAGGTGGAATATTTTCTTCAAATTTAAATGGGACCACTTCTGAGGCACCCTCTTTCCAACAAAAAAAGAATCCTCAAAATCGGTTCGAATATTATCGCGTACCATACATAAAAAAAACACTGACTGAAGGGTACGATAAAAACTAATAATGAAATAGAAAAAAGATATTAGATGCTTGTAGAAGCGCTGAATTAGCGCGCCTATGGCACGGTAGCCGCACTTCTGCTAATTTTCATACAATGTCTGCAAAAGTAGCGCGTGATTCAAGGATGCCACCTCAGCATCCTCAATTAAAGATGTTTTTGTTTACTTTGCCTACAGTAGTTACAGTTTGCACCTTGTGTAACTTTCTTTTGTAAATTTGCAACTTCTAGCACGTTCATTATTAATTAGTATATAAGCATCATTGTAGTAATACTCGAGGTTCTTCTTGTACAAAATTTAGAATTCAATAAACTGGTTCCTTGAAGACTGTTGTTTATTACTTTTCCTTAAGTCGCTTTTTGAGTATTAATAGAGCCCCTAGCGAAAGAGCTTGTCCAGGGAAGTACTGCCACCTTACTTATGTCTGCCGCCAAGCGGAAATGTGAGCATTGATGCGTTACGGTTTTAAAGGGTAAGGGTGCTGGTGAAATTAGAAGCATACGGGACTTATCGAGTTCTTAGGTTTTCGCGATTGTTACACATAGAAAATGAAACTATTTTTCCGGATTTAAATCGCGTGTACTTGTTTTTTCAAACAAACCGACGTTTCAGTCAATCGTGACCATGGGACCTGTAAAGGGCCCGAAACGTCGGTTTGTTTGAAAAAACAAATATACGCGATTTAAATCCGGAAAAATAGTTTCATTTCCTACATATGGGACTTGTCAACTTATGCCTCAGGGTGACGGGCGCTGTTGCAGTTCCCATAAGATATTTGCGATTTAAAACTCTGAATGGCAATGCAACTGTTATGGATAGGTGTGTCGTTTAACACCAAATTTTTCGTCCTGTCACTTGGTATTATATAAAAGTATGTTGAAAATGGCGGATGCAATGTGTGTTCAAAATCTTCTAATCGAACACCTCCTCCTATTTTTGAAGTCTGTTAAAAACACTATTATTGTTTACAACAATTAGTAGAATAAACAATATGGTTGATTTAATTTCACATCCGCGTGTTTGATAAGCTGCGCGTGCGCACGTTACGCACATAGTGTAGTTTCATTATCACGTTTATGATTTGTATCGGCCATTGTTGAATTGTATTGAGATCGTTTTATGTTATCAGGGAACTGTTTCCTTTTCTCCGGATCCATAATGTAAAATTTCTTGACTAAATTAAACTATGATAAAATAATATATGTTTTGACTGCCGCCATGAAAGAGCTATGTTCTTGACAGTTCTCTTGCATAATTGCAATCAGCAACTTATTTTAATAAATAATAATAAATGTTATTAAAAAAAATGTTTTATTTGTTAATTTCACGTAAGCTTAATTCATTCAATACTTCTTTTTTCAATTGTCGCCATCTACAGTTTTAAATATGTACTAAAGTTAATTTGTATGGATTAATACCCCATGCTCATAACTCCAGAGTCCCACATGAAACTTGTCCATTTTTACGAGAGTATAATATTTATTTGTTTATTTCATTCATACAGCTATTTTACAGGACCATCCCATACAATAGTGTAGCATTCCATATCGTCACAATCACATGACTGAACATTATAACTAAAAATAAAAATTTGATTATTGCAAATTCATAACAACTAAATAAGGCCAGTTTATAATAAAGTACTATAATGAATAATATACAATGAAATTTAATTAATTATGTATAAAGCAAAAACAGTGTTGCCTTCATGAACTCGCTCTCAAAACAGGTAAAAATGTCTACTTCAGCTACTCGATTTAGTGTGTGAATGGTGCGAGTAAGAGGCGCTTTGTTGAGCAGATTTGTCCTGTCTCGCGGCACCGCCAGCAGCCGTGGTCGTCGGTGTCGGTGCACGTACTCATTTGGCACGCATAGACAGAGTGATGGCAGCACTTCCGGGTTTGAAATTTTACCTCGCAATACTCGCACTATGTAACTTGAACTATATTAATCTAGAAAATTCGGACACATTTCGAATGGCCCTTGTGCGCTAAGTCCAATTCGAATCCGACAAAATACGAATATAGCTTGTATACCTAGAGATAAAGTGATCCCTGTGCGTGATATTTTGACACGTCTGTTTCCTTCTTTAACCGGATTGTGGAACCGGATTCGAACCCACTATTAGGTCAACTATTAGGCTACTACGGCTGGATAAAGTCGGAGGTCAGATAAAAAGCTCTGCAATCAGAAGTCAACTATATTGCAAGGAGCCTAAAGAAAAGATAATATTGGCGCCCACGTCTCGGAGATCAAAAAAAAAAAACAAATAAAAATCATTTATTTGTGACAATGTAGTCCATACAAGTAAGCAAATTAGTAATATGACAACTTATAACTATAAACACAATAACTATGTTAGTATTAGGATTAGTACACAATCACAAAAATTATACCTAATAATTAGTTACAAATATAACAAACAGGACGAACCCAGCCACCCAGTGACTCACACGTAGAACATGCAACTCTGTGAACCTCTGGAACACAGCTGCATCCATCCTGTCTGCTATCATCTTCAGGATCTCGTTGTTGCTACCCCTCACCCTTCGTACTAACGCCCTGCGCTCCCTCTCTATGTCTCCTTCATCCTTTCGGTCCTCTGTCACAATATGACGCAAGTACCTAAACTGTGCAACACGCCTTAAAGGTATTGGTGGTACATAGAACATAAAAGGTCTATAAAAATATATATGGTACATAAAAGGTGTTTGCCCCACACAAAGTGATGTCAATATTATGTAGAATGAGTTTTATGTCGTCAATGCATTATTACATTGTGCACTCTCTTATATGAATATCAACAGGTTTGTTTTTCTATCATTGTTTGCCTATTTACATTATGATTACGACGAACGTGTATTTGCAGTGTTTGCAAGTCGCGATGTTGATCAGCGGATACCAGAAAATAGACAAGAGTAATTTAAACGTTACTGTTTTTATCCGACGTTAAAAAAGGAGGAGTTTCTGAATTCGTCTGTATATCTGCCGCGTGGAAGGACCAATCTTAATGACGGAATGTCCGCTGACGCGTACATTGAGCACCATGAACGAAATATTGAATAGGATCGATCTGTTCCATTGTTCTCTGAGTGAATTCCCAAAGATAGCGCTTTATATCTTATGTAACATTTAGTACATTTTGCTGGTCTATTGCGTTGGGTGGATAACGTGTAATAATAGATTAAGTTTTGGAAATAAATAAACAAAATATTTTTTTTTTGTGTCAATACTACGCGATCACTTTGACATTAATTGAGAACCGATTTCGATGATTCTTTTTTTGTAGGAAAAGGGATACGTCAGTAATAGTTACTTTCAAATTTTAAGAATATTCCAACTCTAAAGGTAGCAAGTTAATAATAAATCTGGTATATAGTATTTTTTCAAAGACAAAAAATCATGTATATCATAGGTAAAATAAATTTATACTCTAAAACGTCACATTTAAACTACTTTTAAACTACTGCTTGTTCACTACGCTGACCTCTCCGAGAAGAACGAACACGAATCTCTAGGGATTGCTATATATACTAATACACTTTGAATCCAATTTGTGTGGAATCTGGAGCCAAGCCGTCTTTTCATACATCTTTATCTAACACGTAGTCTTCAATTTTGAATTATGACTTTTCAATCAAAATAGTTTTGATGTAGTTATTAAACATAGGAAATGATAATCTTAATATATGCTCCGGAATGTTATTGTAAAAATGCGTACAGTTCCCCATAAAAGAGTCGTTTACCTTGGTTAAACGAAATCGTGGTACCTTGAGTTTGGACTTAGCTCTAAGGTTAATATTATGGAAATCTTCTTTCTTATTGAAATTATGTATATTTTTACGGGCATATAAAATATTTAAGTAAGTGTACTGTGATCTCAGATGTGATATCAGTCTCCGTAAACTTTTCTCTGAGAGAAACCCGACAGTCTAAACGGAACACACGGACCTATACAGAACGAATAGCTCGTTTTTGCAATACAAATATGGTTTGAATGTCTGCCTCTTTACCCCACATGAGAATCCTGTTGGACATTATACTTTGAAAGTAACTAAAGTAAGCTAGTCTAGCAGTTCGCAGCGGAGCCTGCTGTCTGCTGGTCAGGGAAGATTAACTGCTTTCAACATAAAACTTGGCATAAAGATGTAATTTAAAAAAAAAACACACACACACATAGCCCCGCATCAGGGCCTCTGTTAGGGAGACCCGTATCGCGGGTGCCATGGACACACACACACACACACACACACACACACACACACACACACACACA
>NW_020653713.1:4602825-4626490 GCF_003589595.1 Hyposmocoma kahamanoa
ACACACACACACACACACACACACACACACACACACACACACACACACAACCAAATTATACTCAAACGCACTAGAAAAATTTAAATCGCATATATTTGTTTTTTGAAACTGACAAACGATTCGGACCATTTACAAGTCCCATGATTACGGTTGACTGTCACACGCTTTGAAGCAGTCACGCAATCAATCGCGTGTAACCGCTCTTGAGTGTTTTAATTCTCAATACTGTATGCGACTTTGAATACTTTCTAGCAGTCTATATAAAAATTCAAAAATTTGTGCCAAATAGTTCGACCCTGGACATGACACCGGTTACTGGACGTAACACATTCAATGAAGCTCTAAGGTCGGTCTCGGAGCATTGCAATGTTGTACCTTATTTCTATTCCAATTATAATTGAAATTAGGTACAACATTGATAAATTTAATATCCTCTGCCTTGCCGTCCCCCGGTTTGTGCTGGCCCTAATTTCTCCACAACGACAACCCAGGCAGTTATAAATGAAGGCGAAGAAGAAGAAAGGGGAACTTATCTCTGGAGCTTTGTCGTCAGGACCACCGAGACGAGTTGATCAGTGCGACGAGGACGGTTTCAAAAAGATGGAACAAAAAAAGAAGACACCAGCCGTAACCTTAGTGGCTGGCACCGCCCCGACTGGCCACAAACATCTACTGCGCCCCGCGGTACTGACGACGTTGTTATTTTTATTTATTGTTTTATTTATTTAATAATTTGAATTAGGCAACTGTGGCTTACATAATTTTAAGTACTAACATACACAATAAGATAAAAAGTAAATGACTAATCTACGCGAAATGCAAAATGTTGTCGGCGACGTGTGGCGTAATCTGGTGTCAGGTCGGCCGCATTATACGTCACGGCTTTATTAACCCACAAAGTCTGCGGATATTGTATAGATATACGGGTGAAATCTAATGCTACCCTGAGAGTCGAGCGATTGGGGTCCCGCCACAATATTAATTTTAATTCATGTATGGTGTGAGTACCAACTTAACATCTGGCGACCTTCGTCATGTCATCTAATGACGCTTCCGGGGCCGGTTACCGGACGTTGGGTCACACGACGAAATCCATACGTGTAAATAAATAATTTAGTGCCTTATTATATTTGTTATTTTATGTCGTAATCATTTATAGATCTCTGTAAGCCGAGTATAAAATAATATAAAAATAATTAACAGTGATTTTTTAATCTAATTTAATTCATTCATTCTAATCTACCCACTGCAATCCTTTTAACGGGTTCGTACGTAGGTGGCTACAGTCGCCATTTTTTACTGCAATACACGCTACTACTTAATCCACGACCAAGCTCCTCTAATTAAAGCCGCGGGTAAGGGAGACGGGGCCCACATTTATAGGCAAAAGACATCATCGACATTGTTGTGTTCGATAGTTTTTAGTGATTCTTAAATCTAACCTACCTACTGCAACCCTTTTAACGGGTTCATACGTGAGTGGCTACAGCCGCCGTCAGCAATATGCGCTATTACGTAATCCATGACCAAATTCGTTATTAGTTTTGAAAAAAAAAACACCAATAAAAATGTATTGTAAAATTTACTTAGAAAGAGATTGTTGTTTGGTTTGTGTCTGTTGCAGTAAATAAATATGTTGTCCTTGTTACACCCTGTAAGGTATAAAATTAATTGCAGCCCGCGCTTATTACATATTAAAGTGAAAGGCCTCAAAGAGAAGCCTATATTTATAACTATTTTTTATTCAGTAGGAACGGTGCGAGCGGGACAAATAGCGATCTTTCACTGTTTTTAGTACAAGTTCGAGTGGGATGCACGTTGCCAGGTCGTTCTAAGTCTCTAATACGTATCTACATTATGTATTATGTATATATATAAGCTTGCAAAAAAGGAAGTGCTCATATGTATGAATGAATGAAAGATGTACCAAAATATTATAATATAATATTTTACACATTGCAACTAAAATTCTTGTTTTGTAAAAAAAAGGATATTTAGTTAGAATGACAATCTTCACACTTGTAAAATATGAAGGAAAATCAAATAGAAGCGATTCCATACAAATTGTATTTTTTAAATATTTTGTACAGTGTACTATTGACCTCATAATACGAGAAGTCCGTAGTAGTTCATGTGAATAAACTTACTAGTTTGGAGCGTTCGTTCAGTGTCCGAGCAAGGACTAGACGAACTAACTAACTAAGGAAGTAGATGAACTAAATGACCTAGAAGACCGACCTAGTTCAGTTGACTGACTGAACTAACTAGGATCGCTCTCTCTAAAGTCCGATCAGGCACAAGAGTTTACTCTACTGCTGCTGTGTTTGTGTGATGAGAATTAAAGATAATGTCAAGTACGAAGCTTCAGTCGCACGTCTTGAAATTGGTCGAGTATTAATTATTTCACAGTAATTGTTTCGGACGAAGAGCTCAGCCTGCACTCAACCTGTACTCTTACAGGGCCTGTTTAGAGCCCTAATCCTAAGTTCCTTCTCCAAACCAAACTAAAATACATGATTTATACTAGTGTATCGCAGTCTGACGCGACGGTTTGTGCTGTGTGTATGACACCGATACCGTTCTGAGTTCTGACGCGTGACGAGACGATCAACACGTCAGAAAATATTTTATTTTTTAGTAAATTTTCTTAAAAGTTATTTAATGCTAAATAATTAAACAATTTGATCTAGCAAAACAGTTTTTCCCGCTTTCCTCTGGTGACTCGCCTTAAGCAACACGCAAGTCGGAGTGCCACTAAGAGTTTTGAATCGCACCCGTCACCCTGAGACATGCCCAAGATAGCAGTTTCAACACACGCCATACTATACTTCCTCCACAGGTCGGCACACCGCAACCTGGCAACAATTGGCGAATACCTTACATCGATTGGCTAATCCTTTCGCCATGGCAAGCATTACAGTATATGCCATATACATATTAAGCAGGAAGATAAATATCGCACTGCTACTGCAGTAGTGTTGCAACTGAAAATATGTGAAATTTTATATTACGTCATTATTGAACGTAAAATATTATTCTCTACACGTCAAAAACACAGTCGTTAGAATATTGTAAGAAACAATCGAAAGATATCTACTTAACTCAAAATGTGATTCACTTTATTTTAATATTTTTTCCATTTTGTTTTCAAAAATATTTGGGAAATGGTTTGTGTCTGTAATAAACTATAGATTTTTTGCGGGAAGTGAGTAATTCGTGTTTGATCGATTCGGAGAAAGTCCACCTTTTGAGTTAATACACTATTGTATTAACAGTGCGGTATGTTGGAGCCAGTTATCACTTCAAATGTAATTTATTAAATAAACGATTTACTAGGCTACCTACGAATCATTTTAACTAGTCTCGATCATGGTTTCTTCATTTACAAATGTCACGTCAGTTTGACAGCTCAACTGGGTATGATCGGAGAGGATTTTTGTGTAATTTGCTTGCACAGTGAAGACGTACCGCCTCGCTCTCTAATAATTTGCCGCGTGATATTTAGAATCCGTTTTAACCTCTACTTTCGGACTAATTACTGTGAAAAGTGCATAAAACTAATTGCAATCAGTTGACGTTACTATTTTACCGCCAGCTGAAAGAATTGATAACGAAGAGGGAATAAGCCGATTATCAAGTAATTCCTGACTAAATCTGCGTTGAGTTGACTCCCTTTCCGGCCTTAACTCCGACATATATTTCTTTTGTTATAGATGAAAATAGCATCCAGGTATAATAATTATGTACGTTAGTGTCATTGAAAGTAATATTGTAGAACAAATATGAAATGTGGGTACACAACTTTAGTGTAGATAGCCTCAAATAATTTGCGTACTATCTTTACCTCATACAAGTACTGATTTTATGTAAAATTCCATAAAGTGTTGTTTTAGTTTTGTTATACACAAGTTGATAAAATTCTATACCTGTTGCTTCAATATGTGTTTTGTAGCTTCTTAGCCTTGTTATCACAAGACTGTGTGGAATTATCCACGCTGTACATTATTGGCATTAATCATTCTAGACTACGTAACAGTCGTTTGGTCGACATGCGTATTAAATCAGTTGACAGGGACAAGAACAAGGCTGTCCTTTTTTGGATCATGTGCCAACTTTGCATTTGTACTTTCATTACAAGTATTATTCTGTTGATTATGTAATACTTACAGGATTTTTAACTGACTTCAAAATAGGAGGAGGTTCTTAATCCGACTGTATATTTTTGTATGTCACACGATTACTTCGATATTTGTGAATCGATTTCGATTATTAATTTTTTTTGGAAAGAGAAAAAGAAAAAAAAGAAAAAAAAATATTCCACCTCTAACGGTGGCAAACTAAGGATGAACCCGGTTCCGCCCACTTTCCGGTAACCGACTTCAGTCAAACTTGGCAAATGGATGCAATTTAACGAACTTTTAAGGTCGGTTTTTTGTATATAAAAGATATAAATAAAAAATCATTTGCAATGGGTGGGCCAGAAACTCCGTGTGGGTTTTGGCATTAGCTAATTTTGAACAAAAAATAACTTTTTTCTTTTAAAATATTATATTGTCTATGGTCGTTTGAAAAATAATATTTTAGCGCGCATTTCAAAAACAGACGGGAAAGTAATTTTTTTTATGATACCAAGTGACGGAACGAATACGTTAGCGCCTGGTGGTAAGCGACACGCATATCCGGTAACAGATGCAGTGTCACTCAGAGCTTTAATCGCAAAGATCTGAGGGGCACTCCTACTGCGCCCGTCATCCTGCGACATAAGTTGACAAGTTCGAGGCTTGTCAAAAAACCTTACCTTGTATATAGTGAGCATTACTGCGTTACAGTTCTGAAGGGTAAGGGTGCTGGTGAAGTTACAGGAACATGGGTCTTGTCAGCTTATGTCTGAGGGTGACGAGCGCAGTGGCAGTGCCCCTCTGATCTTTGCGTTTTAAAGCTCTGAGTGTCACTCCAACTGTTATTGTCAGACGTGTCGTTCTTAAAAACTTGTTATACAAAGTACAGGTCTCCTCTGTCCTCTCTTAATAATCTAGTCTGTATTATGTTTGACGCTGTCTTTCCGTGTATGCTTTAAAAACTTTGTATTAGATCGTATAAAAAAAACGAGATATTGGCAAAATACAGGGTATTAAAAAAACAACTTGTTTTCTTCCTAGTCTTCAAACGTTGATCCAACAGTATGTAACGCTGGACATGGATAGTTTTGTTTTCGAATTGCTTTATAGATTGTTGTGTAGTACTTCGAAGTTTATGGGCAGACCAACAATGGCTTTGCCTTGTTTTGTCTCAAGCAGTTGTGCGGTTGGTGAATAAAACGTACTTTCCATTTTGAAAACATGGCACTAAACAGATGTCGCTACTGCAAAAAAGCAGCAAGCACATAGAGAAATACGTAAGGTCTGCTGACTCGCTTTGTAGCTCATTTGGGGGAGCGTTAGGCGAAAAATGGTTCAAGTCCGGATTGAAGGAAATTTTCTTTGAGTTTGTTTAATCGTTGCATTAGTTATAAAAACATGGTTTATTTATGTCATCATTCATCATCATTTCTGCCGAAAGACAACTGCTGCTGAACATAGGCCCCCCTCAAAGGCCACAACGACCTGTCCTGCGCCGCCTGCATCCAGCGGATTCCCGCAACTTAACCTTATCAATTCACCTTGTGGGTGGTCTGCCGTCGCTGCGTCTTACGGTACGCGGTCGCCATTCGAGAATTCTTCGGCCCCATCGGTCATCTGCTCTGTCAACAATGTCTTGTCCTCTGCCACTTAAGTTTTGCAATTCTTTGGGCTATATCGGTTACTCCGGTTCCCTTGCGGATATCCTCATTACTGATTCGATTTCACAGTGAAGCTCCGAACATAGCCCTTTCCATTGCCCTTTGTGTGACCTTGAGCCTTCTTATGAGGCCCATAGTGAGCGACCACGTCTCAGTGCCGTAAGTCTATGCTGGCACCACACACTGGTCGAAGACTTTGTACGGGTCAACGTACATTATTGTGCAACTGACAATATGCAACGTCGCACCCTACATTGTGCACGTGCAATATGTATAAATTATAATTTTCAGTACAATAAAGTTACTCCGTGGTATCGGTCGAGTATTATTTCTACAGCATCTTTGACATCTCCCTGCATCATCTCGCTGATATCACCTGACATATTCTGACATATTACTGTACGAGACAAGCAGCTCGTACAGACTTGTCTTGATTTTGTCTTGGTTTATTTATTTATTTAGATGTAGTGACAAAAATAGAGAAAGCTATATAGAGGTGGTTTAGATACATAGAGCGAATGAATGAAAATATATTGGCAAAAGAGATATGTAAAGCTAAGGTAACATTGGAAAACGAAGGCCACGGAGAACAATCTCAAATCCAATCGACAATGTGCTTAACAAACGGTGAAGAATAGGAGGGCTTGTAAAAAAATTAATGAATGTGAGCGAAGCAAGAGAAGTTTGCCATGATCGTGCTAAATGGCGATTGTCGGCCTACCCCTAGGAAAACCAATATATTAGTAAATAAATATGGCTGTTTATAAATAACAGAAAATGACCAAAAAATAATTGGTGTAGGAGGTATCTATCTATTTTTGTGTCTTTTGCAATAAATTTATTACTTTGGAGTAGGAGTCAATAGATTGTAGGAATATTTTAATACATATTATAGTTATGTAAGTTAGACTCCGTTAGCTCGGACACCTCGAAAGGTTGCCAGCTCACAGGGCGGTGAAAAGAGCCTACATAAGACGTGGCCGACAGCCGGTTGATCGGCCCAAATATCGATGGAGGGACGAAGTGGAGAAAGTCCTTCCCGCTCTGCACGTAGAGAACTGGGAGGGGATCGCACAAGACAGGGCGCGCTGGCGTAAACTCGTATCGGATGCCCACTTCAGGTGGCTGAGGCAGCAGAACAAGTGCGTAAGTTCAAAATTCAAATTCAAAGTGAGTAGACGATACCGACAAAGTTGCGGACCTGGCGAGTGAGTGGTTCATGGAAAACGGTTCTAAATATATGATAATATTTTCAAGTAATAGATAACATTTCGAAGTACCTATTTAAAATGGTATTAATATAATGTTTAATTAAAGATATTTTTCATAATAATAACACGTATCACAACTTTCCTACGATAAACAACCTAATAAATTCAGCCTTTACAAAGATGACAGCTAATAAATAATAACATGCGAAAGGGTACAGCAGTAATACGCCATATGAAACTCAGTACTAAATATTGTATTTGACCGATTAACCAAGTGACACTTAAGTTTGTTTACTTTTAGTTAATTGCCTAAAACTACTTTAGTGAACTATCACGTAACGGACTCTGGCAGAATTGAGACAATAAATAAGTCTGACAAGCCTTTCATTAAGAGAAAAAAAATACTATAGTGAAAAATCTTGGAGGAAGGCAGAAACAACTGGCCATTCAGAAGTAGTGGATAATGATGACACAATATAGTACTTCATTCACATCCTTAATGAGAAACACGGAGTGACATTTATAGTCTCAGCAATAAGTGGAACGCAATACCTATTATACTTTTAAATGATCTAATGATTTAATTCCACGCGCTCGTGTCGGTTATCGCTCAACCAGACGCTGCTAGTTTTATCACGAAGCAATGGCTTCCACGTTTATAATGCAGAAAGATTTTTTGCTGAGTTTTGTTTTTAATGAAATATGATCGTGAACTGTGGCCAGCGAAAAGCTATGGCGTATTTTCGTGCGCCTTCTAGCGAAATGTTATTTGTTTTTAGTAACAAGTGACGGGACGAACAATTTGTGCGCCTGGTGGTAAGCGGCACGCCTGCCCATAACAGTTGCAGGCTCAGCGCTTTAAATCGCAAAGATCTGAGGGGCACTGCGCGCGTCACCTTGAGACATAAGTTGATGAGTCCTATGTAACTGTAAAACCACCAGCAAGCACCCTTACCCTTCAAAACCGGATGTTGAAAATATGTAAGTATGGGACTCTCCCTCCACACTGGAAGGCCTACCCCACTAAAACCCCCCCGGGTTTCCCTCTCGCCGGTTGAGTCGGCGCCGTGGGATCAGTGAACATTCACCACGACGCCGCCCGGCCGCCCTAGCTTGCGCCAGGGCTCCCGCGCCAACGGAGGGACGAGTCGGTTGTCCTCCGACCCGCCCCCCAGACGAGTGAGGCCGTGCAATGTAGGCTCCGGAGTCCCTGTCCAGAGCCCGCTGGTCTCACTAGGGGATCAGGCGAGCAGCGAACTGCCTTCGCCTTCTCCCCGTACGTCTGCGCCGGAGCGGGTGCGCGTCCGCCGCGTCCTCGCGCACCCGCTCCGCGGCCTCCTTTTGCGACATAACCTCTGTGCAAAAGGAGGCCATCGCCTCCCAGGACTCCTCGCTATCGAGCATGGCGGCAACCACGCTCGGCAACGAGAGGTCCTGCCCTATAGTCCCCGTCAGAGTGCGGCGCTGCTCATCCCACCGGCTACACACCTCTAGGATGTGCTGCGCGGTGTCATCCGCAGCGCCGCACTCGTGGCACGTGACAGTACTTGCCTGGGCGAACGAAGATTTCTTTTGTTATATGTTTAATATGTAACATCAAATTCAAACGTCAATAATTTTTATTTCATAGGAAGCAAATTACACTTGAATCGTCACATCGTTTAAACTCTACTTCTTATTCGTAAGGCAGATTTCCCTGAGAAGAATGAGCAAGAAACTCTAGGGTCTGTTCTTGTAAGTAAACATTTGTACACAACTACACACCATTTACGATATTCATTTTAAATAAAGAAGAAAGTAAAACGTTTTTGTACCTAAAAGTCTAGAAACGAATGCCTATCTTTATACCAAATTGAACTCATGCCCTAATTTCCTGTTAAAAATTAAACTTTTAATTATCCAGCAAAAAAGAAGTGTTTGCAAGACAATAAGTAATTTTGAAAAACTTAAATCAGAGAAAATGTTGCTTGCTCCTTATATTAAAATGACGATGCGACCTCGGTGGCCCAACGATTTGCACTATGTGCGCTAGATGAGAAAGTCCCGGATTAGATCTCCAGTAGAACCAAAGGAAATTAACTTTTCTAAATTCAGGTGTGAGTGTGCCGGTTAGTGCCCCGAAGTAAATTCTGGTGCTCTAGTACTTGTAGTACAGGGAATTCCCTTCTTTGACACCTGGTAATTGTTGTGGTCATGTACATATCTACCATTTTATTTACATAAACATCAAGGTATATAATATGCAATGTATGTAACACGCCCGTACGATCTGGTAGAAGTAATCTCTTAAAACATATGAGTATGACACATTTATGAACATTTTGCTGCTTTCAGCGAGTATTTCTACACATGAAAACATTTATTTGTGTACCAGTTAAAATAGTTCTAAGGTCCTTTATGGCAAATTATCACATGACTTGGGCATTCCATTGGGTCACCAGGGCGACCTTGGTGAAGTCATGTTATGCATCATAGAGCATAATGCGACCACGTTGATGCAGAGACAAAAGTTACATTGACTTACGATATAGTCATATTGTTGGGTAATTTTCCGGAAATTTTCAAATAAGGAAATTTCCGATAAATTGCAAAAATTTGAAAAATTCAGGTGTCAAAGAGGTGTCAACGTTAAGTGCGAAAAATTGGCCGAACGATTACCATCCCGGAATGCCAAGCAGAGGTCCCAGGTTCGATTCCCGGACCGGGAGAAATATTTGTATGGTCTATATTTGTTTTTCTCATGACTTTGGGTGTAATTTATGTTTGTCTACATATGCGTGTATACAAGGCACCCGCGACACAGGGTTCCCTAGTGTGGGGCTATGTTGAGTGTGTGCACATACACACACTCAACATAGCATTATTTTTTTTATAGCATTATTATTTTGGAAAAATATGATGTTTCCAACACTAATTATACAATATCTTCCCTACAGTAGCGCAACACCTTTGATGTTCGGCGACATCGCCGACCATGTTGGCTTAAAATTATTTTCCTACTATGATAATACACGGCATAAGTAATAGGTACGAGATTTTAAGACCTAATTATGTAATGATTGCTTGCAATACTTTAGTACGAGTAAATAAAATAATTAAACACAATCAATATTTAACGTATGTGTTGTTAACAATCTATGACAACAAACAAAAACCAAAGAGATAGAATAAAAGTGGCCAAGTACCGCTTAAATTTTCACCCTCTTTTTTATAAAGGTTTGTGGCGCTGTTGCGAGACCTTTAGGCCAATTTAACTAATCAGAAGGCAGTAGAGCGTATGAGAAGCGTCATATTTAATATTTGAATGAGTAAAAATAAGACGTTCTTTTTTTGAAACTCTTTATACTTCTGTGTACAGAATGAATATGAATACTTGCGGTGTCGTACGCAGATACATATGCTATGGTTGTCACAAAATGGACAAAAAAATTTGGATTATTATTATAACGTAATCATTTATTAACAATATTTATTTACAAGAGTGCCTCGAATTCGAACTGTTCAGCATTATTTCTATTTCATAAATAATGCCAAATCAAGATACTAATCCGCGATACTGGTACAAAAATATCAATTTGTAAGTACTGGATAGTTACCACCTCTACGGCACAACTAAAATAATAATGTGACAACCCTACGTTCCGAACAAACGGGGCTTGTTCTACTTGTCTTATTATATTGTGACATTGGTGAGAAAAAGGCAGGAAATTTAATTTTTTGTTTAAAGCTGTCCCGTTAGTTACAATTTTGGTGGACAGTTAGCTCTTCACTGCCTGTTCTATATATTTGTCCTGATAGCAGCCCTAGCATGCCAGGGCGCGACTTGCGCTAGAGCGATATACGAGATACTGCTATTCTCGCATAGAGTATCTCACGCTTTAAATGATATTAACAATGTATATACAAAAAAAATGAGCTTAAACAAAGTCACCAACTCGCTAACAAGGGAATTAACGTAATTAATTGTATAAATAATTAAAATTTTCCATCGAACCGCGTCCACAAATCGTTTGTAAAAACAATCCAGGATAAATAATAACGTTATTTATTGAAATTATTTTTAGAGGCATTACTTCATCTCGGTTTTGTTAATCGTTTTTTGTTTGTAGTGTACTTTGTGAGAATTTGTTACTAAACAAAGTGTTTAAATACATTTGTGTATGCATACGGTTGATATTCGTGTAGAGATCCACTACTATGAATTACATAGTTTGTAATTACGCTGGAAACCCATGGCAGAGTTACAGACTCATTACTACGAACGAGCCATCTCTAGAAAGGAGATTTATATTATAGATAGCGAAGGTTCAACCTTAAACTCCGCATGCGATTAGTCCGCTGATAAGTCTTCAGTAGCTTGTTTTTTGGTATGGAATGTTGGACATTGACCCCAGATTTGTGGTTAAAACTGGAGTCCTTTGAGATGTAGCTGTATAAACGTACCCTTTCATATCTTGGGTCCAAGGGGTCACCAATGTTGAAGTTTTATACATCAAATGGGAAAAAAGCTGGAAATACTCACAACTGTAAAGGGAAGAACGCTGCAGTATTTTGGCAAATGCTAAATCAGATTTAGATTAATTAATTTAAAAAAAAATTAATACAAGTGTACATTTTTTTAATGTAAATGTATGTAAATTAAGTCGAGACTGACGAATGTACAGGATGACAAGGCGATCAAAGACCTTAGTGTGCTTGGACAGATCAATGGCTTGGACCAACTTTTTAAACGAAAAAACCATCTTAAAAAGGACAGATCAATTGTAGCTGACTGAAACATATAAGTGAAAAACCAACATCACCGACAGATTAAAACACATAATTCAAATTCATTTTCCCCTTACTAGCTCGGAAAGATTATCTTTCTCATAGAAATCTGCGCGCAAAAGCGTTTTTTACACGCTAGCGTGGAAAATGGTTTTGGAATTCGAACTTGACGATGGACTGTGCCCTACCTTATCATGACCTTACTTTTTCTTTCGACGAAGAAAAAAGATAATGACACGTACAACTATGCGATTTGTCGTAATTACTCATTTATGTAATATAAATCCTATGGTATATTTTATTCTTATTATTGTTGACATAAAGTTGACAATGATAACTAATTGTGTTTATTAAATTATTTTAATTCGTGGAAGAACTAAAATAATTTCAATAATCACTTAATCACACAAAATAAAAGAGCAAGCATAAGAATAATAATAATTGATGAGGTGTAAATTCAGAACGCATCCGAAAAAAACTTTTTCTTTTAATTAAAAAACTAATGTTTTATAGTTCAACTATTATTTTTTTTAACATATTAATATTTGAATTATTAATAGTAATGTTTTTTTACTTTTTTTATTATACATCTTCCTCTTCATATTGTTTGAGAAAAGCACTATACAAGCCTCAGCGGGAACGGCGATTGCTTGACTCGTATTACTCATACTCGTCCAGCAATCCCTTACTTCCCGGCCTCTGCAGTAATGTAAGGAGGTAAGACTGGGTGCCAGGCAGTCGGAGTAACTATTTTATAATCTAAAGTATTAAAACAATGTTGCTTGCGCGACTTAATTAATGCGTCTTAAATATGTTTTTTCCTGATACGACATTCAGGTTAATCCTCTTTTTTTGTACAAGCCTTTTTATTATTGACTGACGATGATAATTAAACATGTTTTGACAAAAAGTGAAACAAGTAATTTTTAAATTAATTAGCGAATGTATAAAATGTACTAATGAATCTACAATCAAGGATTTGTTAGGCTTGTTATAGGTAATTATTAACACGAAGATCGAACACTAAAGAAAATTCCTTCGATCCGGCTGGATTCGAACCAGCGCCTTCAGCATACCGTGTCTGACACTCTCCCGACTGAGCTACGGAACGAACCAGCAGATCTTACGAATTTTTGTGAATGTGTTTGTTGTAGATCCTTGTTGTTGTTTTTTTTGCCACCTGTAAGAAATCTATTTTTATCTAAGTTTTTGATAACAAACTAGTGGAATAATTTCACAAAAAAAAATTTAATATTATGTTAGTAAAACATAGTGACATACAATAAACTGTATCTGTGGCCGAAAGATTACCATGCCGGACTGCCACGCAGAGAAATATTTGTATGGCCTACATTTATTTCTCTCAAGAGCTTGGTTGTAATTTGTGGTTGTCCATGTGTATATGGCACCCGCGATACAGGATTTCCCTAGTCCGGGGCTATGAGTGTATGCGCGTCAAAAAAAACTAACAAAATACTTAATAATCCTTAGGCTGTTCCATTTTTAAATGATAAAATAAACGGTATGGAATTGACGGAAGAAACATTTCCAAACAAAGAATTTTGATATTGCGCTATTGTCGGTACAACGTCGTTGGTGCAAACAAAAATGGTTGCACTGACGACGTTACTTTGTCTAAATTTAAATGACTTAATACCACACAAAAGGTACTTGTCCAGAAGTTGTATACTTTATGTCAATAATAAATAATTGCCATTATTAAAGATTATAATATTGAAAATTGTTTGAGGAGCTTTAGAGTTCCTTGTGAAAGCTTTTGTCTAAGGAAGTACTGCCACCTCACCTATTTCTGCCGCCGAGCATTACTGCGTTCCGGTTTTGATAGAAAAGTTACAGGTTACAGGCACACGAGACATGTCAACTTTGCGATTTAAGCCTGAGTGACACTGCAATTGATTACGGACAGTGTCGCTTATCACCAGGCGCACGACTTGTTCGTTCCGTCACTTGATAATAAAAAAAATGTGGAAATTGACGATGTGTTTACTAAATGTCCATTTATTCTAGCCATGACGATGATGGCTTGTAGCTTTCGGGAAACAAGGAGCCGGCAGTGTATTTCATTCTTTTGCCGAATGCATCAGGAAGGATGAAGCAATGTGCTTCGTGTGAATTGATGAAATGTGCCGGATTTTCTAGGTCTAATGGAGGAACGGTTAGATTATACAATATAACATGAAATGTTTAATCATTATATTTAAATGAATAAAAGTCATCATCATCAACCCGTTTATACGTCCCACTGCTGGGCACGGATCTCCTCTCAGGCGAGGGTTTAGACCATAGTCCGCCATGCTAGCTTAATGCGGGTTGGGGACTTCACACGCTGTCCGAGGGTTGTGAACCTTCTTCGACGTCCAGGTTTCACCATGATCTTTTCCTTCACCGAAAAGCTCATGGTATATTTCAAATTGAATTTCGCACATGAATTTCGAGAAACTCTTAGGTGCGAGTCAAGATTCAAACCCAAGGCTTGTATATAAGTCGGAGGTCTAATAAAAAGCTCTGCAATCAGAAGTTAACTATTTTGCAAGGAACATAGAGAAAAGATAATATTGGAGCCCACATATGAAAGATCAAAGGTGTTTGTCCCGTACAAAGTGATGTCAATATCTAGAATGTGTTTTGTATCGTCAATGCGTTATCTGTTATTTATAAATATTATGCAGTGTGCACTCTTTTATCTTAATATCAACAAGTTTGTTTTTGTATCATTGGTGTTTACCTATTTACATTATGATTACAATGAACGTGTATTGACAGTGTTTACTAGTCGCGATGTTGATCAGAGGATACCAAAAAACTGACAATGGTAATTTAAATACCGATCGGAAGTAAAATATATGTTTACATTCGACTTCATAAAAGGAGAAGGTTCTCGTCTGTATTTTGTGAATGTTACTTTATTACTCCGACATCTGTGACTAATCCACCTCTAAGGCTGGTTTCAGAGCAGTGCGGATTTATCTGCGGACCGTCCGCTCGGAGCACCGGAGCGAAGTAACACGTGTGGCGCATGGCGATAGAACATTGTTTTACCGTGACGCCGATTGCTCCGTACGGAACACGCCCCGCATGAACTCCACACAAACCACCCGTGCGTTAATTGTAGGCGACTGTCTTTTGTAAATATCCGCACTAAATTAAATACTCGATTCAGAGCACTGTGGATTCTACGCATGCGGATGGTCTGCAGGCGGACAGCCCATACGGACAGTACGCACAGCTGTAGAAGCAGTCTAAAGGTGGCAAATTAGGGGATGAATTTCATTCAGTTTCCGTTAACTGATTTCAATAAAAATTGACACACAGATTTAATTGTAATGAAAATAAAGCACAGCGAAAACGGATAAGCAAATTTTTGAGGTTTTTTTTATATAAAAACTTATAATTATGTAATGGCCACTTATGCAACCTCGCCACTTCCAACATTTACAACCTTACCACTTTAAACGACGTTAGACGTATAATAGCAGCAGTGCTCCTTGTGAAAGAGTCCGTCCAGGGCCAGTACTGCCAACAACCTTACCAATTTTTGCTGTCAAGCAGTAATGTGCACATTACTGAGTTCTGTTAACTTATGTCTCAGGGTGACGGGTGCAGTGGCAGTGCCCATAAGTTCTTTGCGATTTAAAGCTCTGAGTGGCTCTGGAACTGTTATGGATAGGCGTGTCGCTTACCATCAGGCGCACGACTCGTTCATCCTGTCACTTGGTATTATAAAACGAAAATAATTATTTAAGTCACAAACTAGAAACAGTTCTGAATCAAACTGTATAAATTACTTTCACCCGTGTTCTGTAAAATAATTAAATTAAATTTAAAAAGTAAATAAACTCTCAATTTTTATGTATCTTGTGTGTTTATGCGTTATGAAAAGGGTATACCTATATCTCTCTTTATAATTTTAAATTCCGTTGTCAAAAATGTTCAAATGGATATATAAATATGGAATAGATAAAAGACGATATTAGTATTTAAGTTGTAATAAATAGCACTTATTGCATCTCTGGCTGTTATTATTTTTAACTTTCCTGTAACCCCAAGGTTGTTTGACAGAGATTGTTGTGTAGCAACATAATAGCCTGTTGTACATATCCAGCTTTTTACCATTTTAAAAATCTTTTTTTTTTTGCTTTTTTATATTTACATTTTTAATCTCCGACACAAAAAGAGAGGAGTTATAAGTTTTAAAGCAAATTTAATCGGGATGGTCCTTAGCTACATTTCATCTCGTTTCCTTGTTAGTAAAAAAAACAAAATTAATAAATAAAAATAAAAATACTTTTATCTCGGAAAACAAGTTCCATATTTTGTTAGTAATAATAATAATAGAAAAAGAGCTTATAAACTACTGTTAGTAAATATTTGTACATCATCAATTGGTTAAATCATCCTCCTTACGAAGCATTGCCACATGGGAGAGGTGATCCTACCAGCTACAGTTTGTAGGATGCTGTCTTTTTTCGGAAGATGGCAAATGGTTAGTGTAGAGATGTCATTTATTAAACGAATATTTCTACTTCCACCTGTCCGAATGACTTGAAGTTTGACGACTTGAAAATATAGTATAAAAATCCGATGACATTGCAATAAAATGGTAACCTTAATGGTGTATTTTCACGGAGCCAATCGACGAGTCATTCCACAAAGCCAAGCCAGTCTAGTGAAAAGTGCGAAATTCATAATTCATTTATTTATTACAATCATGTGGTTAGATAATAAATATTCAAATTATATAATTATTCTAAACAAAAATCTTATATAAACAAAATCAAACTAAAACTAAACATTGAAATGAAATGTAATTCAATTAATTTACTTAACATTTACATATTGATTATTAATTACATTTTATTTATTCATATTTTTAGTTAATTTATTGTTGTCCTTTATTTATTATTCAATATATCAAATCATTTAATTCTAAAAACTCTTGCAGCGAATACAAGCATTTTAATAATAAAAGTTCTTATAATAAATGTTTAAATTTTCTTATATTGTTTTCGGTCTTTATTCCCGCTGAGTGTCGCTTGATCATACGTATGATCATAAGGGATACGCTCCGATTGGCCGATTCATATTTTTTGTCGATTTTTGTGTTCCATTATGAATTTGTGACTTTTTAGTAGGAAAGTATAGTTTGTAGGCATGATTTTTAGCTAATTTATATGAGTGAAACGAAAGTATTATGTACACAAAAAGAAAACATAAAGAAAGCGTGACGACAGTCGGTCATGACACGTCAACGAAGTTGTCGGACAGTGTATGGAAATAATGTTTTCGCGTAATAAACGGTGAACATTTTATAAGATTTTTATATGAAATTACTTAAACCATCAAGATTACGTGTAAATTATAAGTATAATTATAAAAAGTATAAGTAATAATAAGATGTAATAGTTTATTGTGATAGTTGTAATAGTTTTAATGTAATAGTAACCTAATAGGTAGTAATTTTACATTAAGACTCTACCTAATAGGTAGTAAGCTTACATTAAGACTCTACCTAATAGGTAGTAATTTAACATTAAAACTCTATGTTCCATTAGTTTAAAAAAAATACATTTAGGCAGGTGTCAATATTCTTGCCCTAGAACCGATTGTCAGAGAACTAGTTTGCTAGCTAAACAAATTAAGTTTATTTATGAGAATTCTTGCATGATTTATTAATATTGCTGCTGATAATCGAACAGATTATAGGCCCAGGATATTAATAACTATGTAAAGAGCAGAAAACTTGGTACAGTTGAGTAAAAAGTGAAAAAGTGAGTCGAGATTTTTTTTCTAACGAAATAGATGTCGGCGGTATGAAAATGAATGTTAAGTGTTTTGATGGAAACAATTTCCGACAATGAAGTTCCAAGTCAAATGTGCGTTGAAGGCGAAGTGTATTGATTTGTCGAGACCAAAACCCGAAAAAGACATAGATGCGAAGACATGGTTGAAGAACGATGGCATGGCCATGTTCATCATTACGTCGGCGATGGATTACCGGCAAATTGCCCTCGTAGAGAACTGTGACAGCACTACTAAGATCATGGAAAAACTTGAGTCTACATATGAGCAAAATCTGAATTCAGTACAAGATGAACCCGTCAGAAAGTATGGCGCAGCATATTTCCAGGATCGAGAGTTTAGCGCAGCAGTTGAAAGATAGTGAAGAAAACATCAGTGACACGTCTATTATCATTAAAATAATTAGTCCGTTACCGTCAAAGTATCGCTCAGTACGTCAAGCTTGGTTGTCACTTGATTCGAAACAACAAACCATTCCAAACCTCACTGCACGGTTGATGGATGAAGAAATCAGTTTGAAGACAGAAGAAGAGAGTGCAGTTGCATTCTTGGCGTCTCAAGAGAAGCAGAAACTGGGGAGAAGTACTTCTGTTGGTAGTGATGATAATGAGCACCGCTTCGTTTGCTGTAACTGCAACAAGCGTGGGCATTTTGCCAAAGACTGCCGTGCAAAGAGACGCAGTCAAAGCAAGCAAGTGAATAGCACGCTGGCATTCCATATAGAAGAAAATACAAATTTTATTGACGAGACGTATGACAATGTATGGCTGTTGCTCCATTGCATCTGTACATATGACTTTTAGAGAAGACTTCTTCTTGGACTAAGAAACTGTTAACTGAAGGTAGTAATAGACGAGTGAAATTAGGTAACCAACAAGAGCTAAAAGTGCGCGATGTAGGAGCTGTACTAATGAAAATGTGCTTAAATGGACATTGGGAAGAGAATGTCATTAAGAAGTGCTCTACGTGCCAGATTTGTGTAGGAATCTGTTTTCTGAAGGCGTCATTATACGTTTGGACTATGTCATAGTAAAAAGAAACACTACTGGGTTAATTTACTAGGATAATAGAGTAGTGTTAAGTGTAACACAAAACGAAAGTAATTTGTATGTGGTGAACTTTAAAACAGCCACTAGTGCAAGTTGTAATAATATGCAAATATCCCAGAATAGTTTGAAATTGTGGCACGAGAGACTTGGACACTTGAATGTAAAGGAAGTTAAAAATATAATTCAAAGTAGACAAATCCAGTGTAAAGACATTCGTGATGAAAAGCTTGTATGTGGAGGTTGCATGTATGGCATGCAAAGTCGGCTGCCATTCCATGCTTCTCGTCGGGCCGAGCAGCACCCCGGGGATTTGGTCTACAGCGATGTTTGCGGACCAATGAGTGAGTCTTCGATACAAGGTATGAAGTATTTTGTCCTATTCAAAGATGCAGCTTCCAGTTACTTATATGTATTTTTCATGCGTCACAAGGATGAAGTATTGGACCATTTTAAGATATATAATGCCATTGCACATAACAAGTTTGGTCATAACGTCGGCATTTTACACACTGATAATGGCACTGAATACGTTAATGGCCATTTTAAGGATTTCTTGTGTCAAAATGGTATAATACATGAATTTACAGCCCCGTACACACCCCAAAATAGTCGATTTGAAAGGGAACTGCGTACTATTGTCGAAAGCGCGCGCTCAATGATTCACGGGAGAGATCTGCCACTGAACTTGTGGGCAGAAGCTGTGGGGTGTGCAGTGTATATACTCAATAGGACAATGTCTATTCAAATACCACAGAAACTACCGCTCGTAATATGGACTGGTGAAAAATCTAATCTGCATCACCTTAAGATTATATATGTATATATATAATGTATATATATAATGACGACACTACGCTTTTATATAATAATATTAATACACTCCGTCATCGACGTGCCATTGAAAGCAGAATACCAAAAAATTGCAATGACAGTTGAATAGTTACTACTACTCGATGGCTAGCCTTTTAGCAGAATACCAAACGTACAAAATCCTGCCATTAGAGACACTCCATAATGGATTGTCTCTAATTTACACGACGCCAATAATGGCTTGGCTTAATGGAATAGCTCGTCGATTGGCCTCGTGTAAACGGTCTTTAATGACGCAACCCAGTCTGCAACAATCTGCAGCAACCACAACTCCTCAAGAACTTGCAGTAGAATCATCCTGTTTTGACTTATTAAACTGTTCTTCACGAGTATCAGCTTACAGGTTGTAACGACAATCTGTTATTGACTTTTTTCTGATTTTTACCCTTAAAATAGATGACATCTTCTGCAAGATCTGACCAGTAAAGATCTTGACCAAGTACTCCAGTATACGTAGGAAGGACTAAAGATACCATGAAGTTTTTTGTAATGACAACCTGACTTTTTGGAGTACACTGTTTTATATCAGAGGTGTTTTAAATGTTAATTTAAGTTTTTGTTTGTCTGTGCAATAAAGCGTATCTACATTATATTGTATTGGAAAGATTAAAGTAACAGAACTGCTTTTATTACTTGCTATGTAAAATGTTAATACAAATACAATGTATCCCTGTTTTTTAGTCAACTTAAAAAAAGAAGGAGGTTCTCAATTCGACTACAATTTTTTTGTATGTATGTTACGCGATATTCTATAACTATATACTAATATATCTCTGGCATTTTGAACCGATTTTGATGATTCTTTTTTTTTGTTTCAAAGCGGGTACCTCAGTATTGGTCCCGTTGGCCAACTAGCTACTTATTGCGCAGTATACTTCCATCGTGGGTTGCTACAGTTAGTCATTCCCATGGTTCCCAGTATTGATTAAATAAATATATATTAGACAACATTCCACACTATGCTCTGATTCTAAAGTAAGTGACCCGACCCGATTTCTATAACATAAGTGCTTTACACTTATGTTATAGAAATCGGGTCGGGGGTCGAACTCGGGACTTCAGAGATCGCTACACAATGAAAACCGGTGTGCAAGCCCTCGATCATGGAAGTCGTCATTGATTGACAAAATGTACACGTCCCCGTGATTTGTGAGGCAAGAGTAACTTCCACATCGTAGTACCTTAAATAGCATTAGACACATAGGACCAAAGTTATTTAATTACTTATCTATCTGTTGCACCCACAATCTAGTATTGTTTTCTTTTAACTAAAGTCAATGTCTTCGCATTGATTTCTAGCCATCAAAACCAAAGTATACTTTCGTGGAAACCTGTATATAAATACCTGTAACACATCGTGTCCTACAAGGAGCAGAACTTGTGCCATATCTGAATGTATTAGTCGAGACAACATAGTTATAATTCAAGTTTTATTTGTTCAGTTCAGGTTTTAAAATTTTCGTGGCCATTGTTTATTGGTGTTGTTAGGTGTATTCGTGTGTTTTTAAACATCATGTAGGTATGTAGGTAATTTCCTTTTCAGGACCCTCCTTGCTTTAATTATGAGTCCACACGCTCATATTAATTGCATGTTTATGCATATATGTTTATTAAGTTTATTCGACCGATGTTACAAACTCGTATAATGGTTTCGCTTTTAAAAAATAAACTGAATTTTTTGTGGTATACAAACTGGTAACACATGTTTTCGCCACACAATTATGCATGAGTTAATGGTGTGAATTTGCATACTTTTACTCAGCATTGCAGCAATGTGATGACGGCTGTGGGACATAACATCTTTTCATTTGTGCTTGTGATTGAGCTGGCTGTCCCTATCCTTCTTAAACGCATCAGTTGCGTTTTGTGGTAATATAAGTAAGTTGGTGGTAAAGGGTCTTTGGCACGTTAAGCTAGACACTTAAGGCTCAACTTACATTGCTGCTAAACGGACAGTATGGAGGGTGCTGTAAGTGCACCCGGGGCGCTCACCCAAGGCGCTATATTTTTGAGAACTGGATGAAGGTTTTGTCAACGGGCTTATCTGGGGTCAGGTCCTGACTTATAGGGTCTCTGTGCAGGATTGCTTGTGCAGGTAATAGTGCTCTTCCCTTATAACGGTTGATAGGGAGGGGCACCATAACAAAACTTGAAGTAGTAAGATATGGGACTGCTGCTAAACGGACGAAAAGCTCATTTTTATAACGAGCCGTTGCGCGTTTTCCCGAGAATTTTTGCGCAGTTTGGGGAACACCCGCAGTTACCGTACTGTTTTCGTCATCGACCCATACCCAATGTTGGGCACGGGTCTCCTCGCGAAGGTTTAGACTTTAGTCCGCCACGTTGGCCCAATGCGCATGGGGACATCACACGTTTTACGAAGGTTGTGAACCCTCTTGGACGTAGGTACAGATTTCAACACGATATTTTCCTTTACCGAAAATTTCAAATTAATTTCACACATCCGTCAAACAGTATTGTGAGCATTACTGCGTTTCAGATTTGAGGGGTAAAGGTGCTGATGAAATTGCGGGCACATGGGATGGGACAGTGACAGTGAGTGCCCCTCAGATCTTTATGATTTAAAGCACTGAGTGGCACTGCAACTGTTATGGACGGGCGTGTCGCCTATCAACAGGTGCACTTGTTTTTCCTATTATTTGGTAAGTATTATAAAGAAAATAAAAAATATACGGAACGAACCAGCAGATCTTACAAATCTGTCTATGTTCTTGTTACAAATCTTTGTTTTTGGTTTTTCCCGTTTTTTTTTGAATCTATGAAAGTTTCTTCACTAGGTATCTGTACATCTACCAGCGGGTGACTGTAGATGTCGCTTTAATAACTGTAATATTATGTTTATTGATCTTTATTTGTATGCAGAAGCAATACATGCTGAATTTCCAAATAGGATGGACGTAAATGGGCCTACGTCGTTTTATAAGCTGTAACATCAGCTGATATAGGAACTTTATCGTTTTCACAGATGCGTGACTGGCGCGTGCGCACTGCGATGCCGGCGCAACCTTGCGTCATTATAACTGCGCAATACGTTTACCTACATACGCGTGCTGACATTGACCATCATTGGGTGAATGACCTACACAAAGTGGATTTACATTTTATTTTTATTTCCTAAAGTGTGCTTAGAGAATCAATAAACTTTAAAATCAAAGTCACAGTCAAAGAATCACTTATTCCATAGATAAAATAAATTTACAGTTGAAAACATCGTATTTTAAACTACTTCTCGGTCATTATGCTGACTTCCCTGAAAGGAGCGAGAAAAGAAACTATAGGGATTGCTCTTTTCAAATAAACTTAAATGCTATGGAATACACTAAGTATCATATTTGCGTGAACTCTAGATTCATGTCGTCTTTCTATACATGTTTATGTAACACGTAGTCTTCAATTTTGTAATAAGACTTTTCAATTAAAAGCTTTTAATGTGGGTTTTAAATTTAGGAAATGATAATTTTGACATATTATGCTCCGGGATCTTGTTGTAAAAACATATACAGCTGCCCATAAAAGAATCGTTTACCTTAGTTGAACGAAATCATGGTAACATGAGTTTGGACTTAGTTCTAGAAAACTATCTAACAGAGCCAAGGGAAGCGTCCAGGTTGAAAAGTTAGTTTTTATCTCGGCAATGCGTTGTTTACCTCGGGTGCACACATACGAGTATAAATGGCAGGCACACATTGCAACTGTGTGTTGATGCGTATTTTATCCAGTTACGAGGGTCATTTCTCACTCTTGATGTAGGTAATGAAGTTGCATGTGATAATAGATCGAAAGTGCTTTTTGTCACTTAATAGTTTTTTTATGTAGGGTTATCTTTAAAATACTAACAACCTTAGAGAACTATGTTATTATAGTTAGCGAAATGTTATTTGCACCGATACAGCTTATCGCTTCGTCTTTAGAATACAATAGCAATAGGACAAAAGAGTGAGCTGTCTCGGTAACGCACGTGCCAGACGGCACTTATAGACGGAAATAGAATAATATAGACGAATAGTGCAAACAATTACTTTAAACACTTTTACGCATTGGCACTTAATTCAAAATTTGTCTTGGTAATCTTTCTGCGGAACTAACTTTGATGAATTAGTTAGAAAAGAGCCGGCCGGCAGCCGGTATTTTACGAAGTACTTACAGGT
>NW_020653713.1:4646490-4660168 GCF_003589595.1 Hyposmocoma kahamanoa
TATGAAATAAATAATTTCCACATTTTAAATATACTGCAGATTTGAATTCACAAAATAAATCTAGTAAAATATAGATAAATTGCAAAGGTTCAGTTTTTTTATACTTCAAGTTTATGCGAAATATACGTTCAGATTTTTCAGCCATAATGTAACGAAAAAGCCCATGGGCATAATTTAGGATATTACCGTCGACTTTGCCTGTATGTTATGAAAACACAATTTTCGGACCATCAGCACCGGGTTAAAACTTCCTATCTAATTATCTGCCTACCCAGAATAATTAGCCTAGAAGTAGTACAGATACGTTCATTTCCTGACTTATATGAACTGGAATTCGAATTCACAATTTTCTCAATAACACCCGGAGTGTGTAACAACTTTGCCAGACGTTGTGACAGTTTGACAAACAAGCAACACTTCCTTGTAAAGAGCTATACATTTTTTCTAAACGTATTTTCTGCAAATTATGCTACTGATGTAGGTAAAAAAATATACCACGAATAAGAATGCAAATCTACTTTTAATTGACAAGGTTATCAACTTTCTGTTACTTAATGGTATATCGTATGTCAATGCATAAGGTGTCCCACAATTGCAACAAATTACTGAGTTAATATATGGACCTTAAATGATATGCGTTGCTTCATAAAGACCAAACTAAGAGATTTTAAATGTAGTAAAAATATACAAATTAATTGCTAGAACATTAAAATTTGTATTTGATCTTATTTATTACATATATAAAGCTATAAGTTCTTACTCACTGATAGAAATAGAACGCATACTTCCCAATATGGCTCCAAAGCAAAGAATCAACTATGAAAGGACCTGAATATGGAAAACATGAAAGAGGGATCAACGGCCTGCAAAAACTATAATATACGGAGGGAGTATTTGTACATTTTTGTAAGGTACACCATGGTCAATTTCCGCAGGAAGTAAAAAATGTTCGAAATTCAAATAAATAAGATGGCTGCCTACAAATTTCAAAGCCCTCTATCACGGAAACTATTAGAGATAGGTAGGAGGTGCCCGAAGGAATACCTGGGTTACAAAAAAAATTCAAGATGGCGATTTAAAAATGGCGGCCGAAGAAAAACTTACTTCGATCCAGCTGAAAATTGGCATGCAAGGGTCTTTAGGAGTTCTTAATTATAATTTGAGGTCAAAAGTTTATTTTCGCTATTTTTTAATATGGCTGCAATATAAGTGTCTTTTTCATTAAAAATAGCTGCCGAAAGAGATTTTGAGATTTGCAGATAAAAATTTGCTCTAATTCGATTGAAAATGGACATGTCGGGGTCTTTAGGAGTATTTAACAATAATTAGCGGTCAAAATTTCTTTTAGCCATTTTTCAATATGGCTGCCATACAAACTTTTTTTGGTGGTAGATGATTTTTTTTCTAATTCAACTGAAAATGGCATGGCTTCAATCATAATTTCGGGTAAAAATTTTGTTTCCGCCGTTTTTCGATATAACCGTAATTTTTTATGTAAATGGCTGTTGAAAAAACTTGCTTTGCTTGTACTGAAAATTGGCACGACAAGATTGCTAAGATTGTTTGATAAAAATTAGTGGTAAAAAACATATTTTTACAAGTTTTAAATATGGCCGCCATTAAAGAGTTATTTCAATTTTTTAAAACACTTTTTCATACGAATGAACCAATTTTGAAAACTTTTATGCCACTCCTCCGTAACAATCTCTGAAGCATATTTTTCATACTGTTCGACAGCCTCTTCAGGTGATTAAAATCGTTAACCGTGTTCTTAATTTTTTGAAATAAATAAAAGTCACAAGGTGCCAGGTCGGGACTGTACGCGGGATGTCCCATAAGGTCAACGTTGTTCACCTTCAAAAAATCATTTGTCTGTCTGGCCGTGTGAGAACTGGCATTATCGTGGTGCAAGATGATACAGCGTTTACGGCTATTTTTACGGAGTTTGTCAATAACTTCCGGCAAACAAATGGTCGTATACCAATCACTATTCGCGGTACAACGATTCTCCAAAGCAACAGTAGGCACGTATCCAGTTTTATTAAAAAAGAAGCAATAATCCGCTTAGAGCACCTTGCACGCGCGCCACTTTGGTTGGTTTCGGCTCATCTCGAAAGACCCATACGCTCGATTGCTGCTTTATTTTGGGATCGTAACTATAAATTCATGTTTCGTCACCTGTTACTATGTCCCACACCAAATTTGACGCCCCTTCGTTGAATCTGGTAAGCATGGCATTGCACCAAGTGACGCGATCCGTTTTTTGAGCCTCAGTCAAATTGTGTGGGATCCACCGAGGGCACAGCTTTTTCACACCCAAATGTTTGTGTAGTATTGATTGTATTTGACTCATGCCTATGCACTACGATGCCCGAATCTCACGGAATGTCACATGCCTGTCTGTTTTGATCATACGGCGCACAGCATCGATGTTTTTGTTGTTCACAGCAGTGGGTGGGCGACCATCACGAAATTCGTCACTGGGATTCACACGACCGCGTTTGAATTCTGCAAACCAGCTATAAATGGTCGTCTTGCATAGTGCTTCATCGCCAAAAGCAGTTTGAAGCCGAGCGAAGCTCCGCTGAGCTGTTACATTACACTTAAAGTCGTAGAAAATCATTCTACGATAATTTTCACGAGTTAAATCCATGGTGATGTAGACAACCAATTTCTAAAATGACGCCACAATGTAAAAACAAGTGACAGTCAGATCAAAACAAACTGTATTGTACAGCCAAAGAGTTCCATTTTCAAATGTTGTAATAACTTTTTAAATATCGTTTGTGTAGAGTTCTGAAAACTTATAGTGCGCCCTATGTATAATAAATATTGGCGTAATATACTTACTGGGACAATATGTGTGGAATAATGGTAGTCGAAGTACGTAGCAGTAGAGCTCTTTGTGAATGACTTCGGAACTAATGGCACCTTACCTACTTCTGCCGCCAAGCAGTAATGTGACCATTATTGCGTTCCGGTTTGGAAGATTAAAGGTGCTGGTGAAATGCACATGCTCACATGTGACTTAAGAACTTGTGTTTCAGGGTGACGGGCGCAGTGGCAGTGCCCCTAAGGTCTTTGCGATTTAAAGCTCTGAGTGGCACTGCAACTGTTATGGAGAGGCGTGTCGCTTAACACCAGGCATACGACTTGTTCATCCTGTTACTTGGTATTATTTAAAAAAAACGTGTTTTTCTTAGTCTATTGTATAGATAACGAAGTAATACACGGCCTCAATAAATTGGTATAAGAGTATTCTCAGATTTATAGTCACTACACGAAACGCTTAAACTACAATAATATTATTTTTTTATAAGAAATGAAACTGTTTTTCCGGATTTAAATCGCGTATATTTGTTTTTTCAAACAAACCACCGTTTCGGGCCCTTTACAGATCCCATGGTCACGGTTGACTGAGGTACAGTCATCAACCTGTTATGTCTAATACTAACGCAAACCACCCTATTTTTTCACTATAGTTCCAAAACTTTTGGAATTATAGTTGGGCCCGAAACGTTGGTTTGTTAAAGAACAAATATACGCAATTTAAATCCGGAAAAATAGTTTCATTTCCTTTGTGTAATAATCGCGAAGACCTAGGAACTCGATTATTGTTTTTAGTTACACCAAAAATCTTGCAAATGTCATTATTACAATTTTTTTTATTTTGATGGAATTGCACGATTTAATTCCGCCTTCCTCTTTCCATCACCGGATGAATAGACTGTAGATTCACCGTACATTTCACGGCCGAGGTCGAGGTCGACGGTCGAGGGGCATGCACACCGGTCTCAAAGTGTCGCTATCTCTGAAATCCCGGGTTCGATCCCCGGCCAGTGCAGTGTAGAAATCGAATTTTTGCACATTGTCTCGTGTTTGGGTGTTTGTGGTAACGTCGTTGTTTCCACATTCGATAACACAAGTGCTTTAGCTACTTACTTTGGGATCAGAACGTGTATGATGTTGACTAATATTTTTTTTTTTTAATTCAACTTTTTATGTTGAATCAATAAGCACTACGGCAAGAAAAGTACTGGAATGTTATTTAAGTACTATTCATGAAAGGGTTAAAGGAGGCCCAGTAGTCAGTTGACGATGTTATAAATACATAAATTATTATTTTTTCTTATGATTGCAATATCGAAAAAGAAACATTCGGACGGCGGGTGGCGCCAAAAGTCTAGGTGGCGGAACATTTATTATAGTCTAAATTGTTTTTAGAGTGCCGCCAATTTACTACGCATAAATTTATATTTCGACTAAATGGTCAGACGTACAGTGGGCCTACTATAAGCTTATAAGCAGCCAGCTAAGTTCCATGCAATTAACTAGACGTGGTAAAACTGAATTGCATAAATTCATATCATGAGCTACACAAAGTTGAACTGGAATGGCATGACAGGATGATGAGTTTCATTTTTTAAACGTTAATTATTGTCTCTGGCTGGCTAGCTGACATCCAACAAGAGCGAGATGGAACTACATACTAAATTAAAGAAAGAAATGGACAGATGTACTATCCTGGGAGCGTTCAAGCACTAATAACCGATTGTGTTCAAAATGAGAATAATTAAATTTTGTTATTAATTATATTAATGATTATACCTATTGCGTTGCCGATATTACGGCAACTTTTCAATCATTAATAAGGTAAGTTTGTAATTTGATAATATAACTAGAATGTATCTTGTATTCGTACATTTTCATTGATTGCAATTTATGTAAAATTTGGCACTATTCAAAAGTTGAGTCAATAAAATTATTAAAATGATTAAAATTCTATTTAAAAATTGCAATAACATTCATGCCAATAATTCGTCAACAATACTTTAAAGATCGGAAGCTGCTACTAAAACATTCAAACATCGAGTATATAACAAGAAATAAAGACGAAATAAGGGCCATATATTCCTGGTAACACATTAGCGCTACAGCTCTTATAAATATCAACTCTCGTTTGCACTGAAATATAGACAGACCAACTACTGACCTGTGTGTACGTCTCCGTACCTATATTCCAAAAAATATTCTGTATTTATTGTAATAAAGACAATATCTCTAACAATGCCGTGCTGTTCTATTCGGTGGTGTGGTAAAAACAGCAAAAAATCTAATTACAAAACAAACGGAATCACAATTCATCGGTAATTAAATATTAAGTATGTAATTTTGCAATTTTCGTCCATTATAGCAAAGCTCAAGTTAACTGGTCGATTTGAAGTGAAACAGTTGACGACACCCATTGCCAACACCCGTCAATTGTTTCGAACTCAGGCTATCCAATCGGAGCGCAGTTGTAACAGTAATGATATGGCAGAATAGTTTTGAAACAAATGAAATGATATTTCGTCTCTACTTCTGGTTATATACTTGACGCATTAAAAAAACGCTTAATAGTTAATTAATAGCATTTACTGACAACTACTAACTATATAGCCTAAAAAGACAACAAATAATTATGAAACTGGAGATATAATAAAACTTAAACAAAATTTCTTAAAAGTGTAACAAATCTAAAAAAGGTTAGTCGCGGCGTAACTTTATTTGAATTGCTTACAATTGACAGATGAGACCGCCATTTGCAAGGCAAATGGCACGTCATGACACGATTTTGCTATGAAAAAAAAGGTGAACGGATTTCGAATGGGGAACGTAAACTGCGTGGACAGTGAATTGTTTTTGTGAGGTCATAGTACGAATTTGACAGGCAATACAACTTACAGGCTTAAATAGGATTGCTCTAAGAGCTCATAGTAGGCCCCCAGGTCGTTATTGGAAAGAATGCGAGTCGTATTATACAAGATAGATAAACAGATAGTAGATAGATATGCACTTTACTGCCCACACCCAAGAACAAGAGCAGTACATAAACAACTTAAAATCTCTTCCAGACAACCTTTTGGGTGTTTTTTTTTAAATCGTGGACATATTAAAAAGAACAACAGCTTATTGCAGTGAAACGTTGGCATACGTATTTTAACCATTTTTAACTGGCAAATGTGCCTATCTACCGACCCGAGAGATAGGGTTTTCCGGAGAGACGACAGGCTCGACGGCAAGACCAGGGTCCAGCGGGCGTCCGGGCCAAGTTCTCCGCCAGTGGTATGCCCGTGAAGGCATACGTCTTTGATGGACCCGGACTATAGACTCGCTGGGTACTAACTCGGTAGCATGTGGTGGAGATTTGGTAGTGGACTTACAGTTGCCGGTTTAGTGGCGGCAATCGTTAGTTGTGCAATGCGCAACGGGAAGTGAGCGTGCCTACAGCTCCGTTACCTATCTTTAAAATAGGGAGAGTACTGTAGAAGCACCCGGGGCGGCTAGCCTCTCGAGATGAAGTTAAGTGACAGAGGTCTGTGACAACCCTGTGCACTGGCTGACCTGGGGTCAGAACCTGAACTTATAAGGTTCCTGTGCGCGCACAGGTTAAAGTGCCCTTCTCGTATACCCTAAGGGTCGGTAGGGAGGGGCACTATAATCAAAACCAATGTAGAAAGATATGAGGCTGCCAAATGTTTGTGTGACATTTTATTATTATGTTTTCTATTATTAAATTTAACTATGTATGTAATTGTATTTTTTTAGTTTATTGAATGTCACGATGTTTTACTATCATGATATTAAATTATTTTCTGTGAAATTACTCCACTAGTTTGTTACATTTATTATAACATAGATAAAAAAATTCTAATAAAAAAAATAAAAAAATTCATTCGATGCTGCTGGATTCCAATCAGCACCTTCAGGCAATCCGCGCCAGATGCTCTACCAATTAAGCCACAGAACGAACGAGCAGACCTTACGAATCTTTCTATGTGTTTCTCGAAGATCTTTGGTTTTGGTTTTTAACGTACATATATTAAGTGATACATAGGGCGCACTATAAGTTTCCGGAACTGGCTACTTACATAAACAATATTTAAAAAGGAATTACAACATTTGAAAATGGAACTTTTTGACTGTATAATACAGTTTGTTTCATCTGACTGTCACTTGTTTTTACATTTTGGCGTCATTTTACAAATTAGTTGTCTGCATTTAGCTCTTGAAAATTTTCGTAGTATTCTACGACTATAAGTATAATGTAACAGCTCAGCAGAGCTTCGCTCGGCCTGGAACTGCTTTTGGCGATGAAGCACCATACAAGACGACTATTTATAGCTAGTTTGTACAATTCAAACGCGGTCATGTGAATCTCAGTGACGAATTTCGTGATGGTCGCCCGCCCACTGCTGTGAACAACAAAAACATCGATGCTGTGCGCCGTATGATCAAAACAGACAGGCATGTGACATACCGTGAGATTCGGGCATCTTAGTGCATAGGCATGAGTCAAATACTATCAATACTACACAAACATTTGGGTGTGAAAAAGCTGTGCTCTCGGTGGGTCCCACACAATTTGACTGAGGCTCAAAAAACGTATCGCGTCACTTGGTGCAATGCCATGCTTACCAGATTCAAAGAAGGGGCATCAAATTTGGTGTGCGATATAATAACAGGTGACGAAACATGGATTTATAGTTACGATCCCAAAATAGAGCAGCAATCGAGCGTATGGGTCTTTCGAGATGAGCCGAAACCAACCAAAGTGGCGCGCGTGCAAAGTGCCACTAAACGGATAATTGCTTCTTTTTTTAATAAAACTGGACAAATGGCTACTGTTGCTTTGGAGAATCGTTGTGCCATGAATAGTGATTGCTCCACGACCATTTGTTTGCCGGAAGTTATTGACAAACTACGTAAAAATAACCGTAAACGCCGTATTATCTTGCACCACGATAATGCCAGTTCTCACACGGCCAGACAGACAAATGAATTTTTGAAGGTGAACAACGTCACCTTTATGAGCCGTCCCGCATACAGACCCGACCCGGCACCTTGTGACACTTTTATTTATTTCCAAAAATTAAGAACCAGTTACGCGGCCAACGATTTTCATCACCTGCGGAGGCTGTCGAAGAGTATGAAAAATATGTTTCAGAGATTGTCACAGAGGAGTGGCATAAATGTTTTCAAAATTGGTTCATTCGTATGAAAAAGTGCATTAACGTTAACGGAGAATATTTTGAGGAACAATAAATTCATTTCTGACTATTTACAGTATTTTTTTCTTATTCATTCCGGAAACTTATATCTTCGATCTTCAAAGAAATAATTGACATTTTATTGTAAATGTGCCCTTTTTTAAATAAACAATATTTTTTTTAATTTGATGTATATTGATTGTTTCATCTCTATTAGTTGATCTACGGATAAATTATAAATTTATGAACTGCATTCAAGGTAACGCTATTAGTATGTTAGAGCATATTAAATTAATATTTGGTATTGAAAAATAATATTTGATTCTCTTTTTATCTTTGGTCTTTTTTTTAATGGGTGATGACATTTATAACCAGTACGTCTTTTGATATTGATCTCCTAATAAATGTTGGTTGCTTGGTTGAGCCCTCTAATCACTATGTTAGATTAGGTTAGAATATGAAATACAGCGCGAGCCTACCGAGGGAAACTAGCGTGCCGTGGGAGCGGCCGGCGAGTGCCGGAAGACAATTGTTTGCGTTTCCGAACACGTTTTCAGGTCAAATTATATTATAATTAATATAATATTACTATAATCAACATTTACTTAGTTTTAAAAATAAGTATCTAAATTTTATTTTTATCTCATTTGTCTTAGTTTTGAGGCCCAACATAAAACTATCAAAGTTAATTTATACAAATTTAACATTTTTTGCGTAGCTCGGAACAGAATAAAATATCGAGCTATTTCATTGACTTACAAATAAATGGACGACGGGTCTAATACAAAAACCACGAAAAAAATGTCCCAAGTCAACCTATTCGAAATTTAAATTGTAATGTCATCGCAGTATCGCGCTGTCAGTCGAACAAATGAAGACTAAAGCGGAGTTTGGCGCTCTGTATACGATTTTAGCGCCTTACAAGTGCGGACACTTTTTAGCGCGGACCCGACGTCCATATAATTGTAAGTAATAATAGTAATAGCTCATTCTATTTAATTTATTTTATGTCTTAGAGAAAGAGGGTCAATCATTAAAAAAGATGACCTTTTAGATTTTTAGCCCGCTGCTTTCGCAAATTTAAAAAAGATCATTTAAATATATGACATATAATATTATATTGAGTTAACTGAATGATATACGTCGGGCGCACTATAAGTTTCCGGAATGAATAAGAAAAAAATTCTACAAATGATCAGAAATGAATTTATTGTTTCTCAAAATATTCTCCGTTAGCGGTAATGCACTTTTTCATACGAATGAACCAATTTTGAAAACATTTATGCCACTCCTCTGTGACAATCACTGAAACATATTTTTCATACTCTTCGACAGCCTCTTCAGGTGATGAAAATCGTAGACCACGTAACTGGTTCTTTTAATTTTTGGAAATAAATAAAAGTCACAAGGTGCCAGGTCGGTACCGTGGCTCATAAGGTCAACGTAGTTCATCTTCGAAAATTCATTTGTCTGTCTGGCCGTGTGAGAACTGGCATTATCGTGGTGCAAGATGATACACACAGATCGAATCTGACTGTTGGCATTACAAATGTTTTATTAATTAGATTCAAACAACAGAAGTACATTATTACGCGTGACCATAAAATAACACAGGAATTACACGAGCGTAAACGTAATAAAAGGCCAAAGAATTATGAATTGTCATGGAACACTAGTTTTGAAAAGCAGCGACATATTTATTATACCGCTGTGTACTATATTATAAAAACATTCACAACCTTTACATTACACAATAAATATTTATAGCGGAAGACAAAAGTTATACACTTGTACACACAAAATGTCTTTATACATCTCTATGACGTATGGTTTTGCATGCAATCGTAAATAAGACGGGGAATTACGTACAGCCTTGTTAAGAATTTCCAACAACAAATACGTAACTTTAAAAATGAGACGCAAAAAGACCGCAACTGGTGCGCAAAAAACATTAAACTGTTTACAGTTCGTTCTGTTAACAGCTAGGTTGATGATTTTCAAAGTGGGATAAATCGACCGCCCTGGGGTTCACTACAATCTACGAAGGATATGGACCCAGCGAAAAAATAGAGGATGCATGAGACTTTAATGGACCTCCTAGAACCAGGATGCGTTTCGCTTCAACATTTATATGACGAACGGCTGTATAGTGGAATGGAAAAGTTAGTAAGTAGCAGTAGAGGTCCTTGTGAAAGAGTTTCGTCCAGGGAAGTGCTGCCACCTTACCTATTTCTGCCGCCAAGCAGTAATGTCACCATTACTGTGTTCCGGTTTTGAAGGGTAAGTCAACTTAAGTCTCAGGGTGACGGGCGAAGTGGCAGTGCCCCTAAGATCTTTTCGATTGAAAGCCTGCACTGCAATTGTCATGGATAGGCGCACCACCAGGTGCACGACGTGCTCACGCCGTCATTTAGTATCATATAAAAAATGGAGCTAACGGAGTGGAATTCCAGTTGATGATAATGATACTAAGTAAGGCTTACTTGGACTCCCTTATGTATTCATAAAAGCTGCAAAAAAGAAATTATTCATATTTTGCAAATTTTAGTTTTTTCATGCCTTAACATGTTTTTTATTAAATAAATTCGACTTTATGCCGCGTACGATTAGAACGGTCCTAAGTCCAAAGTATCAAGACGTTATGCTCTTAACTATAAGAACAATGAAGTCAAGTGCCTTTAAAAAAATCAAGGTTTTTAAAATTCGGAACGAAGCGAGGGATTGAATATTTTGACCTAGCATAACAGTTTTACCCGCTTCTCCTCCGGTGACTCGGCTCAAACTTTCACGATGTACACACAATATTTAGTTTTAAAAAATTGCGTGATTAATAAATCACATGTCTTTGGGGTCTAACTACTTAAACGTTTGTTACCCAAATGTGCATTTTTCACGTCATAACGTCTACGAGTACTATTAATTCTTTATTTCACTTATTGGGTCGAAAATCGGGAACAGAATGTCAGCAACATCTCCGATAAAGATGGTTCCAATATCAGCATGCGCGAGAAAATATATTTTCTATTTCTCGGTTTCAGTTACAATCTTTTACGTAATTTTAAAGTAACAACACTAGATCAATTATGTATATACATGAGTCTTTCAATCTCAAAGATCTGAGGGTCACTGCCACTGCGCCTATCACGCTGACTTAGGCTGCCTTTCCACCAGAGATGTGCGAGGTACCTCGCTACCTACGGTGCGAGGATGTGTAGCGGCGCTGTGAAACGGTGTGATGTTTTCCATCAAAACTGTTACAAACTCTTTTTGGCTATGCGCGGGCGTGGCGTGTCAGTTAGTGTCATACTTTCAGTATTAGCTCTAGTTTCCTACACCGTTTTGCACACACTCCTCGCCCGCATCCCTCGCACACATCCCTCACACACACGCTATTTTGTATGTACAAATACTTAGCTCCGCTAATCCTTTTCCACCGACGCTGCGCTAAGCGAGGCTAGGAAAATGAAGTAATCCTATTGGTAGACTTTTCCTCGCACGCTGCTTCGCCACGTCGCGCATCTCTGGTGGAAAGGCAGCCTTAAGGTGACAAGTCCCATGTACCCGTAATTTTACCAGCATTTGAAATATAGCCTAAATCTGGTTGAGTTATAAAACCTGTACCTCGCCAACGATGCCGAAGAAAATTAATTTCGGTTTAAATAATTTATGAACTTACAATAGTTTTTTTTTTGTCGTTCTTTTTTTGTTTTTTACATTCATTTTATAAGTTGATATTTTATGGTGGCATATTTTAAGTTGGAACACTTTAGAATGTTACATAGTATTTTATAGGATTTATATTTTGCATTTTTACAATTTTTTAATGACCTTTTTTACTTCATTTCTTCTTTGTGTGTTGGGAGTATGTACGGGTCAACGTACATTATTGTGCAACTGACAATGTGCAACGTCGCGCCCTACGTTGGGCATGTGCAACGTTTGTAAATTATAATTTTCAATACAATAAAGTTACTTAGTTGGTCGAGTATCATTTCTATAGCATCTTTGACAGATCTCAGAATACGTCAGGTGACATCAGGGATCTCCGTAATATCACCTGATACACTCGCCCGGGGGAGGCTATGGGTTACGTCGGTAGGAGTATCGACTGGGACACTTACGCATTCTTCTGCGACTCCGACAGTGATTGTTCCGACTGGGCGCCGAATCCCATCTTGCCTTTCGGAGAGAGTTCTTGTTGCCCCGTCAACGATCTTGAGACGCAGACGTGGAACACGTATGCCGCCATCTCGGGTCCACCAGTAACGAACGACGGACTCTTCTAAGTCTGCCGGTCATGGATCAATGTCACGGGGCCTTTCGCCACCCGTTACCCGCCTATGGTCTGCAGCTGGAGAGCTATAGCTCTCCTTCTCTGACCGTAGATCGAGTCGGGTGCTGTATCTTCCCTTTCCTTTTCCGCCGCCACTGTTCGCGCCATCACTTCTTCGCAGAAGTCTAAGACTATACCAAGGTTGACCTGTTCCAACCTTTCTCTTTGCCGGTTTAACCAAAACCTGTGGTTTATAGCCAACGGTCAGCCTTGGCCTCAACCTTTTAGCAATAAAAGTTTATAGTGTTTGACGAGTGAAATGTTAATGCGATAGTGATATTTAATATCATTAAATTAACGTATTTCATTATTCGTAGTAATTAAATTATAAAGTTCAAAAAAACCTGCGGACATACAGGTCCCATGGTCACGGTTGACTGTGGAACGTTTAACAGTGACCATGTTTCATTCCAAATGTCATTTAATTTGTCAATGTCTATTTTATAATATTATTACTACAATTGAAATATCGCACTGCTATTACAATAGTGTTGTAACTCAAAATGTGTGAAATTTAATATTGTATCATTACTGAACGTAAAATTTGATTCTCTACACGTCAAAAAAACCGTCGTTAGAATATTGTACGAGACAATCAAAAGATATCTACTTAACTCAAAATGAGACACAATTTATTTAACTATTTCTGGCCAAAAGAATCCTTATTCATAAATATAAAATTATTTTTTCCATTTTATTTTTAAATATATTTAAGATATTGTTTAAATGTCTGTAATAAAACTATGACATATATATTTCAATGATTTTTTTTTTTACGGGAAGTGAGTAATTCGTATTTCATCGATTCTGAGAAAGTCCTCTTTTTGAGTTAATACACTCTTGTACGTGTATTAACAGCGCGATATGATATAAATTTCAAGAGTCTGAGATGCAGACAGAAATCTCCCGCAATACTCCGAGGTTGATCTTAGAGCTTGTGCACTACGTCCGATTCGTATCAGTGATGATGAGTGATGGGTCTGCTCTCAATCTCCGTCGGACATCCGTCCGAAACAATTACTGCCAAATAAGCAATATTTGACGAAATGAAAAGACGCGTGATGCGAATGAAGCTTCATACTTCACACTCGTCTTTTAATTTTGTCGAATATTACTTATTTGACAGTAATTGTTTCGGACGGATGTCAGACGGAGATAGAGAGTAGACCCCCAGATCCGAATCTGAGAAATAACGGTCCGAAATGTCATAGGGATCATTTTCTCGAGGTTTACAAGCCATATACATATTTTCGCGGATTTGAATCGGACTTAGTGCATAAGCGACATCCGAAAACCAAACTGGATCTTAAATATC
>NW_020653713.1:4660178-4663252 GCF_003589595.1 Hyposmocoma kahamanoa
CTTAGTGCATAAGCGACATCCGAAAACCAAACTGGATCTTAAATATCAGAAAAAGTTATGGAAAATCTGCAATGACGCGTACTTGCCAATTGGCATTCGGATCTTCTTTTAACCCTTATAAGAGACACGTGTCGAACAGCGGAACGTACATCAATATAATATATAGAGATGATATAGTGCTACAGTCATGTATATTATTAATCTCTTGTTTGTAAAGGTTTCCTTGTAAGTCATATCAATTAGTTTCTACGTTCTCTTCGGATTAGTCACAGTTATGTTATCAGTTAGTTTTTTTTTATAGAAATACTAGAATCTATTACTCACAGTATCGGTGAACGAGCAGGAACGTTTAACTGTGAGTGTATTACGTCGTGTGTTTGCCAATTACCTTTGTTTACTACTGGCAGTTATTGCGTTTTTCACTATATAATATTAGGTTTAAGCAGTTGATCATCTTTCATATCACAAGACTCTTACTAGTGAATGCTGGTAATTAGAAAATTGTGGATAGTTGCACCAGAACCCTACCTACCTACTTGCCCTTAAAAATCCAAAAGTAATAATAGTCACAGCTGCTTTGTGGCAGAAAAACAAATATACGCTATTTAGACCCGAAAAAATAGTTTAATACCCAATGTGTAGGGGTCCTTCCAATTAGATGCTTGTAGTAGAAGCAGCTGTTCTACTAATTTTAATACAATATCTAGTCTGCAAAAGGCGCAGATGTCTGCGATTTTGAATTTGCATGAAAATTCGTAGTGACGCGGCTGCAGTGGCACCACTATAAAAGTAGTAATTTGAATGCACCCTAATAATAGCCAAAAAATTATTTAAAAACTTGATATGAATTTTTTTTAAAGTTGACAAACTGATATTAATGTTACTCTGTAATAATTTGTTTACTGCAAAGACTTGCACGTGGAACGTGGAGCAAGGGGCGTGGGGGGAAGAGTACGGCAGTAAAACTGAAATCTAGTACTATTGTTTTTAAAATACGTCATTATTAGATTAAATATGTATAAATGTTTACTGTCAGACCACGTTTGTGAATGATTGTTTTGTAGATTTCTATCAGCTGAATAAACGCGAAGCAGTGATTTGGACTTTTAAACGAATCACTTATTGCTTCTATTTCTCTCTCTTTCCCACTTTCATAAGAACTCGTCATCAGAACATGTGCACATTTAAAGATGTCGTCATTCATAACAGCGCTCTTTATAGATAAGAAGTATCATTATGAGAAATGCACATTTTATTAAGTGGTTGTTCTTGACTTCTTATCGTATCCATGGCATAGGTCCACTATAATGATTGCTGTCGTGGCGAAAGGATAGGCCAACCAGCTTCATTCGCCTGGTGATAAATGACACGCCTGTCTATAGCTGTTACAGTGCCACTCAGAGCTTCATATCGCGAAGATCTGAGGGGCGTTGCCCTTGCGTCTGTTACCCTGAGATGTAAGTTGACAAGTTCAAAACTGGGGCAACAATACTCACTTTACTGCTTGGTGGCAGAAATAGATAAGGCTGTACTTCCTTAGAAAAACTCTTTTACAAGAAGCTCTACAGCTACTAAATGTTGCACCAGACGTATAAGAATGGACAGATATGTGTGTGGGGAGGCTCCTTTATGCACCCCTGTTTTTAACTGAGCTCCGGCGTACACTTTAAAGAGACGATTTAGGCCATAGTCCGTCAGGTTCGCTCAATGGGGATTTCACGTGGTTTCCAAAGTATGTGAACATTCTTCGATATGCAGGGCTCACCATAAAGTTTTTCTTCGCCGTAAGCAAGAGATGTTGCTACTAAACATTGTATATCCATTCCTGCCGCCAAGCAGTAATGTCAGCATCAACGTAAAATAAATAACTACAAAATAAAATCACAAACAAAATAAAAATAAAATTCCGTATTTTAATTTTATCGTATTCAAGGACACTAAATGTAAAGACACTTTGTGTAGTGTAAATTGCGTGAATAAAAGGGTCACTAGTCAGCATTTGCTGGACAACGCAATGCGTTCCCAGCGCCGATTTCCAGTTAGAACCCTGAGCGAGGTCACGGTGAAGTATTTATTTCGTAGTTCTGATATCTCCACGCCAGTCAATATGACTAATGGTTTCAAGGCCACCCATGGGCTAAAGAATTTAAACAGCGTTTCAAATTAAACTTCGAAAACAAGACAATTAAAATATTATTTAATTGTTTCAACACTTTGCTCGCCCAAGAGCGTGATTATTTAACCATTCGCTAATTTTATTTAACGAACAGTATTCGTATTTTTTTCCTTGTTCACAACTCTGACAAGTAGACAAAATACTACTAAATGTTATTATTTTAAGGTCATTATTTAGTAGCACTCTACACTCTGGCCATGTTGCGGAATTTTGAAGAACTAGTATTAGTGGAGCTCTCTGTGAAATAATTGGTCCAGAGAAGTACTGCCACCATATCTATTTCTGCAGCCAAGCAGGAATGTGACCATTAATGCGTTCCGGTGTTAAGGTACGGATGCTTATGAAATTACGGGCACTTGGGCCTTGGCAACTTATTTCTCAGGGTAACAGGCGTAGGGGCAGTGCCTTTCAGATCTTTCCGATATAAAGCTCTGAGTGGCACTGCTACTGCTATGGACAAGCGTGTCGCTTACCATCAGGTACACGACTTGTTCGTCCCGTCGCCTGGTATCATAAAATAAAACACCATATTATGAAGTCGCTTTTCGATACATACAGATGTTGGGTTCATCAACAAATACCTCTTTGGATATTTATAAACTTTGACGAAAAATTTTATCGGCCATTTGTCGTCTCTTTCAACACTAATTTGACTAAAGAAATATTTCCACCACAATACAGAACGATACTCTGAATCGGACTATATAAATAACTTTTCCCGGCAAAGTTTATGTCAATTTGTGTCAAAATTGACGTAATAACAAAAACGTAAAATTATTTATGGTGACGGTTGAATGATCGTCACTTGCTCTATATCAGTGGCGAGCAATCCCTAGAATTCCTTTCTCATTCTTCTCATTATATCTATGGTCTCAATAGTCTCGATATTCTCGAATTG
>NW_020653713.1:4663262-4729928 GCF_003589595.1 Hyposmocoma kahamanoa
AGCATATTTGTAGGCATCTATTGATTGTCAAAACACCATATTGAGCGACAATAACGACCGTCAAAAATCGAACAAATCTGTAGGCACCTTTATAGATATTTTGTCACAATGTACGAATAGAGATTTCAACTCGTGACCGTCAACTGGTGAGCATGTAACACGTCATCACACGCGCAGGGCTCATCTATCAAGATTACGTTCGTTAATGTTGTTTATCGAGCCAGAGGGCGGGGTTCTAAAAACATGCTATTTTCGAATTTATTTCTTGTTTACGCTTTTGTAAGTTGTTTGTGCAATATTGTTATTGCCATTGGGACTTATTAGATAGTAATGAGGGGTAGAAAAAAAGCATAAGAAACTTAGGCTTACTGCCTTTTCTTGAAATGTAATAAAGAATAGAAAATAATATTTTGTTTTCTGGAAGCATTTTTCAAACACCATCTGAGTGCTTTACTTACTATGCTTTAATTACATTATGTACACATTGTGTAAGTAAAGCACTCTATAGTATTTAAGGTAACGAAACAACGATACGTATGTACTAATAAAGAGGCGAGATTTCGATTAAAAAAAAAGAAAATTAAAAAAAAAGTTTTTATTGTATGTCACAATGTTTTACTATCATATTACATTTTTTTAGTGAAATTACTCGTTCCGTGGCTTAGTTTTCATAGCGTCTGACACGGTTTGTTAGAAGACGTTGGTTCGAATCCGGCCGGATTCAAAGGATTTTTTCTAAGTGTACGATCTTTGTTATTACCTAATAATTATAACGACCTATTTTTGCGATATTTTATTTTATTGACTATCCTGAAATACATCAGGATATTCAATATTGTATGTACCTTGATATTCATATATTTATTGACTGGCCCCAACCATCTATTGCGTCCAGCGGAACCGACGACGTAGCTATACGTGTCACGACTTCATTACTCCACAAAGTCTGCGGATATTGCGGAGTACATGCGGGTGAAAGCTTCAGCTGCCCTGAAGGTCGAGCAGTTGGAGTCCCGCCACAGGGTGAATTTTAATTCATTTGTGGTGAGAGTACCACTCAACATCTGTCGACCTTCAGGACTTTTGGCCGAAGGGTGTCATGTTCCGGCGTTTTCGAGGCCGGCTATCGGACACCCGCGTTGCGTCACACGTCGCGGTCCATACGTGTAAATAAATAAAAAGTTTTTATTATATTATCATGTTTGTTAGTCTATAAGGTAAGTGTTTTATGGGTCTTTTGTAACCTGAAAATAAATAAAAATTTTTTTGGAAAATTACTCCACTAATAAACAAAAGAAAACTCTTCGATCTGGCTGGGTTCGAACCAGCGACTGTTTGCCAGACCGGGGTTACCCGCTATCCCAAATGAACTACGGAACGAATGAGACTTCACAAATTTTTCCATGTGTTTGTTAGTGATCTTTGTTTAGGGTTCAATGTCTTTTTAATTTTCAGAAATCGGAAGAGATAAAGTATATGTAAAATTAGAGTGATGTACATAAAGTGGATTATCTATATATTCTTGTTTCTGTAATCCCTGAAACCCAGAGAACATATTCTTTGTCCGTTCTCAAAACCCAGATAACGTATAGTCTACCTCGAGTGTTATCATGTGAATTTGAATTGCAATAATGAAATTAGCTCGTTATAATACAATTATCTTGTTGAATTTACTAGTGATAAAAATAAAAAAGTAAGTTTTAAGTTAAGTTTCTCTTCTACAGCTGTAGAAAGAGAAACTTAACTTTATTTTTATCGGGAAACAAAGCTTTGTCTCCCAACATTATAGACCTGTTTGAGACGAGAGTATGTTGGCACTTTCTTGACAAGAATGTTCCATCTTCGACTACATCGTTACTTAACATCACATGTGATTGTATTTAAAAGAATGTGCACACATTGTAAAAATAACAATAACGCGAAAGAACATAGGAATAAAAGTGAAAAAGAAATTAAGTTTTTTGTATACCAGTGACATGGTAGTCTAACGGTTAGACATATCGTCTCTTAAGTTGAGAGTCGTGGGTTCGAATCCGGAGTACCTCTGACTTTTTTGAAATTTATGTGCGAAAATATTTTGAAATTTACCAAGAGCTTTTCGGTGGAGGAAACCTGCACGTGAAGGAAAGCTTCACAACTCCCAGAAAACGTACTATAGCTCAAACCCTTGCGTGAAAGGAGACCCGTGACGAGCAATGGCACGTAGAAATGGGAAGCTGATGATAATATACAATTTAGTAGCAGTAGAACTCCTTGTGAAAGAGTTCGTCTAGTGAAGTAATGCCACCTTATCTATTTCTGCCGCCAAGCAGTGTTCTGAGAATTACTGGGTTCCGGTTTTGAAGGGTAAGGGTATTGGTAAATTAAAGGCACGTGGGACCTGTCAATTTGTGTTTCAGGGTGACGGGCGTAGTGGCAGTGTCCCTCAGATTATTGTGTTTTAAAGCTCTGAGAATGCAACCATTATGGACAGACGTGTTGCTTACAACTAGGCCCACGACGTGTTCTCACTTAGTAGCATAAAAAAGAGAAATTAGTGCAAATAAAAATGCCCAGTGAACCCTTACATTTCATACAACCTCGTATAGTTTACAAAATACAAAGCGTGCAAGCACACTAAATGCATACACACAAGTATTTACAACCAAACGTAAATATGGATTTGTTTGTACTTTGTGTACTTGAGCGTGACGTATACGTCACTACTGAGGTTGTGAGATACAGTATGGGACTAAATTATGTAGCTTTTGTAATGTATACATTAATACTGTTGACTGCTCTTTGCGGTAGTTTAAAGTAACCTGTATGTTTTGTAAGCTGTAGAGCTCCTTGTGAAAGAGCTCGTCCAGGGAAGTACTGCCACGTCACCTATTTCTGCCGCCAAGCAGTAACGTTAGCATTACTGTGTTCCGGTTTTGAAGGGTAAGGGTGCTGGTGAAATTATAGGCATATGACTTGTCAACTAATATCTCAGGGTGACGGGCGCACTGGTAGTGTTCCTCAGATCTTTGCGGACCTGTTATGGACAGGCGTGTACCTTACCATCAGGTGCACGACTTGTTCGTCCCGTCACTTGATATTATAGTACTACTAGTTTTTTCCTGGTATTCGGTCTTTGTGTTAACAACTAGAGAGTCTCTTATTATAACCCCTTATGCTCACGCTATAACACTCAAAATCAAATAACTGGCGTTAATAAAGTTGCATACAAGTAGGCAAACAAGTGCACAAACAACGGGATGTTTACTTTCGAACGCGCTACGATTGCAAATTTTCCAACTTATGAATATTACTTTGTTGCTTTATGTTTATTACTTTAGTGCATTTACAGACTTTCGTAAATGGCATTAATTCCGGTTTATAACTGATAATAATTGAGTTTAAAACGGGATGACAACAAATTTTGTTTTGTGGTCTATTATTTCATCCCGTTAACAAATCAAGTTAATTAACTTCTTTAGGAACTACAATTTATTTTTCACCTCACTAGCTCGGAAAGGCTTTCTTTCTCATTGGAAATCTGCGCGCAAAAGCATTTTTTTCCACCCTAGCGCTAGTGAGTCCCCACTCAGTTTTTCTTTGGATAAAAAAAACACAATGACACTTTCAACTACGCGATTTGTCGTATATTAACGAAAGAAAGAAGAACGAAAACGATTGAAATATTCTTCTTTTCCCCGCAATCGAAGTGAAAAATAAAGTTTTCATCTCAAGATTAAAAGCCAATATAAACCCTCGGAGTAGGTAATAAACACCCTCGCTAAATTTAACCACCTCGGGTACCTATATATTGGCTCGTTTTAGTCCCTCGATAAAAAATATACTATTATTTTTCATAAAGGTGTGCTCTAAATACCGCCTGTGTCTTATATTTAACATATTCTTACTGGCTAGATTTATCGTATATGTGAAACTAAATTGAGAACTAAATCCATGAATGACGTCTACGTACTCTATTCTTATACCCCTCGTAAGTAACATGATTGATGTAGTAACTACTATAGTTTTATGAATCATAAAAGTATAGTTTCTACTATACTAAAGTTGCCTCTTTATAACCTACATAAAATGTATTTAGTATTAAAAAAATTTTGAAATATGAGTCGTGGCGCATTAACCACAGGTGTTGCGAACACAACAATTTTTGTAATTTTAACATAATTTCCAAAGCAGTAACAAAACGCTGCTCGTCAAGGGCACATTACGTATGCCTATTTTGAACCAATCGAGTAACACCACATATGTCTTTTTCATCCCTACCACATTTGTAACGAATTTTGTACGTAACTAAAAAGGTCAAAAGGACCGTTCACTTTTAAAACTGTACCCCTTCAGAAACTATCACTGTATCGATTTAACAGCACTACTCCTGTAACTAACCAGGCACCTATTTTAAAATATAACACAGTTAACTAAAATCGTCTTTGATTTTACGAGTCGTCGAGCCCCTGATCGTCATCTACTTTGGGTCTGGCGGCTCCAACAGGATAATATGTACTTGTGTTATAAACATTTTTATTTATATTTCATTAAAACTTTTTAATCAGCTACCCCTTGCAAAACTTGTTATAAATCTAAAAACTTATAGATGTGACTCGCATTTGTTTATATTTTTTTCGAAAATGAATTGAGATTTGACCTAACTATTGTAATTGGTCAAAACGGAAAACTTTTCAATTTGGTTCCGCCCTCACCGTTCCTCCTTCGGTCAACTAGAAGGTCCGGAGCACTCCATTCTTATGTCGTTGATATTCCACCTATTCGCACTAAGCGCTTTGCCTCCTCCTTTCTGATGCGTACGGCAAAGGAATGGAATGCTCTACCGGCATCTGTATTTCCCGAAAAGTACAATTTGGGGCTATTCAAGGCTAGAGTGAATAGGCATTTTTTAGGCAAACGCGTCCCATCGTCGGTCACATCGTCGCTTAACATCAGGTGAGATTGTGGCCAAGCGTGTGTCTATTATATATTAAAAAAAAAAAAAAAAAAAAACGGCCATCATAGCGTGCCGGTACTGTAATATAATATTTTTATTTTAGTAGAGCAGAGCCGAGCAGAGCTCCTTGTGAACGAGTTTGTCCCCACCATACCTATTTCTACCGCCAAGCAGTGATGTAACTGCGTTTCGATTTTGAAAGGTCAAGAGTGGTGGTGAAATTGCAGGCACATGGGACTACTTGTCAATTTATGTCTAAGGGTGACGGGTGCGGTGGCAGTGCCCTAAGATCTTTGTGATCTAAAGCATTGAGTTGCTCTGCAAGTGTCATGGACAGGCGTGACGCGTACCACCAGGTGCACTACTGGTTCGTCCCGTTACTAGGTATTATAAAAAAAATCCCATGGCAATGCGACATGGAGGTAAAGTAATTTAGATAGGATATTTTGTTTCAATGGACACATTATTTTATATTTAAAAGTAAGTAATACTGCATTCAAACATTTTTTTAATAGGCCTCACTTGGGAATTGGTGATGTGAAATGTGGAACAAAAACTTGTATTTTTATGATGTCGATCGAAAGAGATTGTAAGGATAAATTACATATTTTAAGTAACATAGTTTAATAATAATAACGCATACACTCAACATAGCCCCGCACTAGGGAAACCCTGTGTCGCGGGTGCCATGGACACATTACATGCACAACCACAAATTAACACCCAAACTCACGAGAGAAATAAATGTAGGTCATACAAATATTTCTCCCGGCCCGGGAATCGAACCTGTGACCTCTGCGTAGCAGTCCGGCATGGTAAGCGTTCGGCCACGGAGGCAGTCATAGTATCCTAAATCAAAATATAATGTATTATTTATACTTTACAATTGCTACTAGTTATTTCATAATTATATTTTTCTACTTTTGTACTATAATTTGGCAATTACAATTTGTTTAGCTCTTTTTGTTTCTGAACTAAAATTCCAAAAACATGGTACTCGCTGCTGAATTGAAAATTTCATTAGGTACACTTCTGTACACAGAACTAGAGTTTCAAAAAAAGAACGTCGTATTTTCGATAACCGAAAGTGTTCCTATAACGTCATTATAATTGTGAAAATATTAAACTATTATACAAATTATTTTATTAAACAATATTTCCAAATGTCGTAAAACAATATCGATACTGGAAAGGTAAAACGTCTAATGTGCATTTGAAAAATATTACAGGAAAGCGATTTAAAGTATTTTTTAAGAAAAAAAAATCTGAAACTTTCTACTTTTCCATGGAACAAGTAAAATAAGAGTTATGATTTCTTTTTCTTAAAAAAACACTTTATATCGCTATTTTTTATTATTTTCCAAATGCACGTTAGACGTTTTTCCTTTCCAGCGTATAAAATATCAAATGTGGCGCTATTCAAACGCTCTACGGCCTCTCTTTCTATTCTATTCCTTTTTTTTGTTTTGTAGCGTTTTTTTGGCTTTCGTTTGAGTTTGTTATCGTGGATTGTCAATAAATAATCTATAAATATTGATTGTGTTTCATTATTTTAATTTATTCCTCGAAAAAGTATTGTATGCAGTCATTACATAATTAGGTTTTAGAGCTGTTACACACGGTGGCTTTTAGCAACGATGCAAACGCGATGCAGTCGCGTTGCAGTCGCTAATCGTCTACCTTTATTTACACACACGCGCGACTGCATCGATACAAACGCTCGATTACGCCGCTAAGCTTGGGACGTTTTTCGCTTGCTTGCGTTGGCTAGGTCGCGGCGTACAAATCTGCCTTCCGCGCGAAGGCGTTCACGAGTCTTCCGCTTTGCGTTGCGGAGAGACTTGCGCGCAAGCGCGGGCGCCTCGTCTTTGTTTTGGTTTTATTGGACGCGTGGACGCTGCTGGTCTGTGATTGGTCAGTGTTGCTGTCCTCCGCAAACGTTCCCTGCTGCTTGCGTGGAAATATCAAACATGCTAGATATCAAACACACGCGACGCAAAGAAATCCAACGCAAGGCAAGCGGCCGGCGCAAGCGAGCGACTCGTGAACAGTCCTACCTGCGCGCTCAAGACAGATCTTTGCGCATGCGCGAAACGAGTCACGCAAGCAAGTGAAAAACGCAAGTCAAAGACTCGTGCACTAATTATTAAAAAAAAAATTACTGTATTACTAACATTATTATGGATCATGGTCCGAAATAAATAATTCTATTCTATAATATAATTGGCGATTGCATTGATGCAATCGCGCGTTTGTATCGATGTGTGTCTCTTAAAATCTCGTAACTGTTACTCAGGCCAATCGGCACAACGATTGCATAAAATACTATTACATTTCATTTGTTTGAAACCTATTCTGCCAAATCATTAACTGTGACAAATGTATTCCGACTGGCCAGCTAGAATTCGAAACAATTTGATGGCCCTTATTTCGTCTCCATTTCTGGTTATATTATACGTATAACTACTGACAACTTAATTGTTTACTGTAAAAATCTCTCAAATCTACGATTTAATTGTACATTTCTATGCAACGACTTCAATCTATACACAAGAAAAAACATTCACAGAAACTATAAAATATGTTCCAATCATTGACTTACAAATATATGGACGTCGGGTCCGCGCTAAAAAGTGTCTGAACTTATAGGGCGTTAAAATCGTATATAGAGCGTCATTCACGCTTTAGTCTTCGTTTGTTCGACGGACAGCGAAGCAAGCAAAATTAGACAGTACTGCGATGACATTCCAATTTAAATTCAACGTTTTAGCTTTTTCATATTCCTTTACATGTCACTACGTTTAAATAGGTTGACTTGGGACATTTTTTTCGTGGTTTTTGTATTAGACCCGTCGTCCATTTATTTGTAAGTCAATGGAAATAAGGTACCTCAGTATTGGTCCCATTTAAGCGCACGAAACTAGATTCATTCCCACTTGGTTATGAATCCAGTTTCGCGCATTTTTCGGTAACCGATTTCAATTAAACTTGGCAAATGGATGTAATTCCACGAACTTTAGAGGTCTTTTTTAAATTTTTGTTATTGTAACATGTGATAATTATAATTAGTTTCACTATATTTGTGTATTTCATGAATTGCAATTGGATATTCTAATAATATACTATTGTTAACCCGAAGTAACAAAATAAATAAGAATAAATATATCCTGTACCATCCACTGCCGTATATACGTTTTAAGTCTGTATAGGTATTTGAATATTAATTATCTATGCTAGTTCTCATCCGCATACTATACCAAGTAATGGGTCTCTATTTGTAATATAAAACACGTTCATGTTAAACGTTTCTAGATAATTACTTTAACTGCCTCCGTGGTCGCACGGTTACCATGCCGGATTGCCACGCAGAGGTCCCAGGTTCGATTCCCGGCCCGGGAGAAATAGTTGTATGGCCTACATTTATTTCTCTCGTGAGTTTAGGTGTAATTTGTGGTTGTCTATGTGTGTGTCCATGGCACCCGCGACACAGGGTTTCCTTAGTGCGGGGCCATAATGAGTGTGTGCGTTATTATAATTTATAAACATAAATTATTGTCGAGTATTGCACTTTGATTTCATACCTGGAAAAAATATAGTTTAATATAAAAAAAAACCCTAAGAACTCCATGTAATAATAACTTACACACTCATAGCACCGCACTTGGAAAATCCTGTGTCCCGGGTGCTAGTCCATGGTTTGTTGCGAGTATCAGCATCCGCAATCGCTGACAATCTGTATGAATTAAAATGTCCGCATCCGCATCAGCCTCCGCGTTGATTGATGCTGATATTCAATGCGGACATTAATTTACAAACCAACCAGAAACGCGTTCCCTACTTGAGATCGAATGCCGTTTGGTCTAATATTAATTGCTCGAAAACGTTTGCTCGATTGTCCATTTAACCCATTGACTTACAAATAAAATTTAACCTATGAATCGTGTGCTCTAAGGTTTGCCACATCGAAGCACGGAAATCTCGAAAGAACATTAGCTCTAACGATCAACTGCCAAAAAATGTGATTTCTCGAAAAATTTAGTTATTTGTCGTGTTTTGTATTTTGAAATACCGACTGCCGGGTCTTTTCTTATTATTCAACAAAGTTAGTTCTGCATATAGATTGCCAAGTTTTGAATAACTACAAATGCGTAAAAGTAATTAAATTAAGTAATTGTTTGTACTATGCAAACAATACATCGATTATTTCAAACATCGATATGTCGTTCATGAACATCGATGTTGAAACCCAAAGCATTGTTAATCGCACACCGTGAGCGATATTTTATGAACGATGTTTTATCACATCGCCATCTTCCGTCCCGTCCGTGATCTACAGTTTTTTTCAAAATATAATATTTGTTTTCTATTAAAAATGAATAATTATTCCCTAAAAATATAAAAAGAAATGTGTAAAAAAAATAGTGTAAAACTTCCTATAATAATATAAGTTTGATTATTATACTCATTTGTTTGATTTCTGTTAAAAATATATGTCACCGTAAAACTGTGATCTCCGTCAGTTTATGATATAACGCGTGAGACTATAAACTAACGGTAAGTTAGGTTAGATTGTAATCTATCGACGTACGACTTTACACTTTAAAAAATATCGATGTTCTAATATCGATGTTTTTGATGAGCGATATGCATTGCTAGTTGTTTGCACCGTACAGACGACATGTGCGTTACTGAGACGTATTGTTGGTAGGTCAATGCCGAGACGGCTCACTCTTTTGTCCTGTTGTTATTGTATCCTAAAGACGAAGTGATAAGACGAATCGGTGCAAATAATATTACGCCAACTATAACTAAAAGCTTGTTGTGTGAGTGCTGAAAGATAAATAAATATCTGCATACTGACAATGAACATTTTCCTTTTCAAAGCCACGGAAACAAAACTACGATGGTTACTATACAAACACCCATCACAACATTCATTTTGTGGTGGAGATCCCTACACTAACTGATAAAAGAGCTGATGAGCATTAAACATAGCTAAGAGCAATCCCGATTAATGGTTTCAAATATAAACCGCTTTTAAATCAGTCCATCGGTTTGGGACTTACGATGCCACTGACAGAGAGATCGACACCTCTAATGACCACTACACACATACAACTTAATTTTTGGACCTATTTTGTTTCTTTGTTTTTTTCGCAAAATTCGTTTTTTATTTTTGTTTTTTTTTTGTTTCTTTATATTCTTTTCACTTTGGGGAGCACAATATTAGTAAATACATATAGCATTTAGCATAGCGTTTACAAAAGTAACAGAAAATAAACGAAAAAATAAAATTGGTGTGGGTAGTGTTCCTTGGAGGTATTGATATACAAAGACAAACGCTTCAAACTTGTAACTCCCCTAATAATAATTACAACCTTAACAATATTTATGTGTGAGGTTATTGACTTACAATATGAAAAAGTACGCAAGCAAGAACGCTTATTCCTTTGTATTATTAACTTATAAAATTAACTTCCCTTTTATGAAAACGTATGTTAAGAATACCAAAAAAGTGACGTAATCATTAAAAAAAAAAAATGTTATAACTGTACTAAAACAAACTAAAATAGAGTCGAGGAACCTCCGTTTCATATTTTGCTGCCTAACTATACTTGCAATAGTCCGTACTGTTTCTTAGTTGAGTTTTGGTAATTAAAACTAATTTTTATTTTATATTTTTTACTTGTTAAGTAGTTTGGTAGCTACGAGGGGACATACACGTATATACCTATTTACTTACTTAAATACTAAATGTGTTATAATAAAACAAAGCATTTAATTTTATTAAAATGTGTATTCAATAAATAATTGATTAACATTAACTCTTATTATCGTACAATAAATAAACAAGCGTAGTGCATTTTTTCATTAAAATTAGTAGCAGTATACATATAACAGGATTCTGATATCATTATGCTCGCATTTAAGCGTTAAATATTATACAAATATAACACATCGTTTTTTACTTATCCGTAACGACGACTTAAAATATATCGAGATTGACATAAAAAACTTACTTATTAATAGGAAACCTTTTCTGACACGTGTAACCCTAAATTAATATATGGTTTTTATTATTGGGATAAATGTGAATTGAATAACTATAGGGCTTCAGTTGAAAATTAAAATTTAGCAGGCTCTCTGTAAAAATTATATGCAAAGTTAGATGTTTCATTCTTAAATCATTCGTGTTAGCCTGTTTTCAGTAAAGTAAATCCTATCAACAAATTAACACAATGTTTAGACAATATCTTTAGGTGTATCGTACATTTTTTGTACGACCGTTTTAATAGCCAATACTTAAAGCATTTGATTTAGCAATAGTAGATTGTACAAAAAAGTGCATAAAACGCGTCATTTTACTCGAGACGGGTGGATACTTAAGCCGTGGGTAAAATCAGCTTATTGAACGTGTTATACACTCTGCTTTTCACTTCGATTGCGAGGAAATTAAACAGCAATATTAAAAAATAAACTATTATTTAATTAAAATTGAATGTAAAATTACAACAATTAGACATATTTCATGTGATGGTTTTTTTATTTTATTTTATGCAGCCTACACCCAGCATAAATACGAACTTAAAGAGCATGAGAAGTGAAAAACAGTTTTTTTCCACTTGTCTTTCGGCGACTCGCCTTAACGATGTAGTTTTTTTTAAACAAATTTATTATTATTGTCAGAACACTAATGTGAACTTTATTAGAAGAGAATAAGATTTAGTCCTTCCTTCAGATGTACAGAACACCGGTACATATACATATTCCTCGATCCATAACTTAAATAAAGTTATTTGACTCAAGGAACAACATTGTAAAAAATGAATGGCTTTGTTTGTATGAATGTTAGTTAGTACGACGTCATCGTGACCTTTATTATGATGAATAATCCATTACGTTAATTTGCAACCGCGTGCTGTCCTTGGAAGAAAGAAAGACACAAGCAACATTTTCAAAATTCGGAGATAAATGAATTTAAAAGCAATCTAGTTTTTCGGATAAAAATATTAAATAGTTTCAATATATTTTTGATATTAAGACTTATTTATGTTGAATAAACTCATACATATGACATATTTCGTACATAAAATTTCGTTGCATCGTAATTAACATTTTTCTAACTTTCACTTAGTAGAAAAAAATCTTTTGTTTTATTAAGTACTGCGTATAAAGGCATATTAACTGGGTAGCTTAAATGTAACTTAAATACTTGACTTAAAAATATAATTAAATGGCATAAATAAAGTCAGTTTTTTTGTATTATTTATGAAGTAAGTATTGTAATTGAACTACATAACAAGGACACGCAGTTCCATACATTATTAAGTACAATCGTTTGATGTATGTATATTAAGTTTTTCTAATTTAATAAACGTCAAATGTTACCTTTTATGGTAAATATCCGATTATTAATGTCAGTTGTGCCTTTCCTTATCCAACAATTAGATAGATTTCTACAAAAAAATATGTAGATAGACCTTTTTTCATGATTCCGAGTATATAAGTCAATTTTGATAAAAATGTTAGTTGTGACTTTTTTCGTTCTAAGGGCAGTTCCGTAATTTCGACATATGTTTTGATTATAGTGATCCTCCCTATCAACCTCTTGGTTATGCGAGAAGGGCACTATATATATTTTTTAGTTTAATATAATAATAACGCACACACTCAACATAGCCCCGCACTAGGGAATCCCTGTGTCGCGGGTGCCATGGACACACACATAGACAACCACAAATTACACCCAAACTCACGAGATAAATAATTGTAGGCCATACAACTATTTCTCCCGGCCCGGGAATCGAACCTGGGACTTCTGCGTGGCAGTCCGGCATGGTAACCGTTCGGCCACAGAGGCAGTTATATACTATAACCTGTGCTTGTACAGGGACCTTCTAAATTCAGGCCCTAACCCCGGATTAGCCTGGGTACATGGTTTTTCATTCCAAGGGCAGTATAAGTGGCTAAGTATTATTTTATTAATGTTTGTCTATCCGACAAAAACACACAATACGAACAATTATGTATGTACGCTCGGATACTCTCTAAAAGTGCACAAATTCTCACTTTTCGATATTGCAAATCTGAACTCTGTAAAATTGATTTATCAGTGTAGATATAACTAAGATTCAATTGTCAATAGGGAACATTTTGCATAGCCTCAAACTCACAGAACAATAAACACAGTAGAAGTGGTTAGTTAGCGTCTGACGCGTGCCAACTATAGGTCTCGAAAAACCTATCAGAGCTCGTCCGCCATTTTCACTTTGTTTGGTATGGTTGTGTCATTCTTTCGTGCAAATTTTCTAAAATACCTTATTGTGATGTTGCCAAAATGATGGCCACACCAAGAACATTACCCGTTTATTTTAAGTTCTCTGTTTATCGACGTAATTTTTTTGTTACAAGAAACGAAAGTAAAGCTTATACCCCTGCAATATGGTCGCTTCTTGTTTGGAGAACTAAATTAATAACTCTAATTCGTCGTCGTTCAGCAACTAACCGCTGATGGACGGAGATGGCAGGACATTGATTGAAATTTCAATATTGTATCAAAACGTCGTAACTTGCAATAATAGGTATTGATGGTATTGAATTTTCAACGATATGCCAAACAAGGTAAAGTTTAAATTATATTAACAATAATCCGGAATTTGTTATTTCTTTTTTTTTGAAACTACGACTAATCAATATCAAATTTTTTTTGTGTTTCAAATTAAGAATGTGTGAGTTTTGGCGACATCGGTTCTGATAAGAATCGAGGCATCATCATCATCATCAGCCTATTGCAGTCCACTGCTGGACATAGGCCTCCCCTAATGCACGCCATTTCGCCCTGTTCTCGATCGAGGCATAAGGTACTTCAATTGTCTTTTTCTTCCGTGCTCAAATTGATAGTGACAGTGATTTTTTACGCTCAGTGTCGTGACGTTGTATTTGTACCTACTACTCAGTGCTAAAGTGCGCCGTGATTGCTTTTTTTATTAATTATTTAAGAATGCCCGAGTCATTGTACGAAGAACTCTTGCACTTAGTTACACCTATAATAGCTAAACAAGATACCTGCATGAGAGAAGCTATGTCATGGACATGCGAGATTTTAACATGTTTGATCGCTAATGGACTTGCGCGGCAGTTTTAAAATTCGCGTACTTAGGGTGACACATGAGTGAAAAGGTCATCGAGCCACAAGTACGCGTATTTACTCGTACGTCTATCACCCACTTAAAGTTCTGGCAGGCCATTCGCTCAATGCGGCTGCGCGTGCAGGCGGCGTCGGCCAATTACTACCCTCGTTTGTTTAACTTATGAGTTAGTGATAGGAAAGATGGTAAATATTGTTCCAGTACATGGATTTAGCGTAATTGGATTCCTTTGGTGCTAGCGTCACTGAATCCACTGCAGTGTATATAGTAAGGAAATTACATCAGCTTTTATGATAAGCAATTCAAAACCTGGACGCAAGTCCGCCGCCTCGGCTATCTGCATGAGATTGCAATTGATCCCCAATCTGCAACACAACGTTTACAGCCGGGTAGGGCTTCGTAGCATTAACTAACGTCGGTGGTATCTTCATGGGGAGTTCCTCAGGGGGTTCTTTTGTTGCCTCTATTCCGAGGACGCCTCCTGCGTAGACAGAAACTCTTGATTGTTCTACTGCACCCGAACCAGTTCCGGCGGTTAGAAGTGATACAGCTCCTTGTGCCAGAGCGCTTGACGATTCTGCTCCAATTATATAGCGGGTACCTGTGGAAAGAAGGTAGATCTTAATTACACCTTTTTTAAATACGAATCTATACGGAACTTTTGTTTGACACACTGCGTAACGCCTTCGTCTGTCTTTTTTGCGAAGGTCAAATATCGTGCCTTGTGACATTATTTTCAGCAGCAAATAACCCCCAGCTTATGTCAATGAGATATTGACAACGGTTCACCTTTTTTTTTATCATATCAAGTGACGGGACGAACGAGGCGTGTGCGTGATGGTAAGCTACATGCCTGTCCTTATCAGTTGCTGTGCCACTCAGAGCTTTAAATCGCAAAGATCTGAGAGGCACTGCCACTGCGCATGTCCCACTGAGACATAAGTCGACAAGTCCCATTTTCCTGTAATTTCACCACTCTGATTTCCACTTTTTGCCTTTTTTTGCTTTTTTATTTCACCCTGTTTATTAAGCATCGAAAAAGTTCTTTAAATAAAACTTACGCTTGTGCAAATTGACGCAATCACACTTCATTAATTCACTTTGGACTGGCTCAGTCATTTAGCAGTTGAGCTGCTTGTGAAAGAGTTTGTCCAGGGAAGTACTGCATGTAGTCTAGGCTCTACTCTATGAGTAGAATCACTGGCTGAATGAGTAGTTTTATAATTAGAATATGTTGGGAAAATGAAGTAAGAGATCGAAGTGTAACCCAACACTATAAGCGTGTAAAAAAGTGCAATAAAGTATATTTTGAAGATTATTCCAGTTTATATTCATAAAAGTACCTCTCGCTACGCATCCCAAGCTACGCCCCAGTTACAGTACTGTCACGTGACTGTCACCTTACCTGTTTCTGCCGTTAAGCGGTAATGTGAGCATTACTGCGTTCCGGTTTTCAAGGGAAAGCGTATTCTAGATTATATATATGTACCTAGATTTATGTAGTCTCGGATTCGAAATTAATACAGAGCGGACGTAGTACGCAAACATTCGAAGGGTGCTTGTGAAATTACAATAAAAAAAGATTTACTTTACTTACATTACTTTTATTAATGAAAAATGGATATAGATAGGGTAAATACGTAAACAAATATATTAATAGCACTTAACTCTTCTGTAATTCTATCATTCTATTGATTTCAATAGCAAAGAGATAGAAATATAGAAGAGATTTCAGTGGTACGAGATTATGATATTTTTTCTTTATTTAGAGATAAATTCATTGTTTGGTAATACATTACAAGTCTAGTATGTTAATCAAATAATTACGAGCTGAACAAATTGTTTATTTAATCAATATTGGTTTACAATTTCAGTAGCAGAAGAGAACCTTATGAAAGAGTTCGTCCTAGGCTTTATTGCCACCTTCCGTATTCTGCCGCCAGCCAGTAATATGAGCATTACTGTGTTTCATTAAATGTGTGTGAAATTACAGGCACATGGGACTTGTCAACTTACGTCTTAGGGTGACGGGCGAGGTGACAGTGTTCCTGAAATCTCTGCGATTTAAAGCTCTGAGTGGCACTGCAATTATTATGGACAGGCGCTCACCAACACTTGCAGTATCATAAATAAAAAAGCTAGCAATCAAGGTCAAAGTTGTTTCATTATAAGGTGAAGTGGCAGTTCTGTCAATCGACTCGTCTATCGATTTAAATGTTGCGTGATGAGTTTAGAATTTCATAATACTAACCACATGTGTGCTCATCGACTATGATTGCCGGAGCGAGGTCTAGCGGAGATGTTGGCTCGTCTTTGAAAAAGCCTTCCGGGACCGTAGATCCCGTGCCGAACGGTTTCGAGAGACCCCTGTGAGCAGTATTTAAATAAATTATAGCTTTTTTATTAAAGTTTTATTGAAATCCTCTAGTTTGCCACGTTTAGAGGTGGAGTATGTTCTTCAAATTTAAATGGGACCACTATTGAGGTACCCGCTTTCCAATAAAAAAAGAATCATCAAAATCAGTCCACAAATGTCGGTCGGAGTTATCGTGTAACATACATACAAAAACCACACTAGAATTGACTACCTCCTCCTTTTTTTGAACGCAAGCACATAGTAAAATTCATGAGGTCCGCTGGTTCGTTCCGTGGCTTAGTTGGTATAGCGTCTGGCATGGTAAGCTAGAAGACGTCGGTTCGAATCTGGTTGGATCGAAGGATTTTTTTCTGAGTGTTCGATCTTTGTATTAATAATAACAATACTATTATTTAAAAAAAAGTAGATTGAGGATATAACTGTTTATAGACAAAATTGCATTTTATTTTAGAATTCGTGCTAAAATAATGCTTGAAATATATTTTATCATAATTATGTAATGCTTCTCTAAAATTAATGTATTTTTTTAAGCCCAATAACCTAATAATTGTTTGTTTACTCTGTCGTTGATAGCATTTCAAGTTACATAATATTGTCTTCATTAGCTGTCAAATTGGGCCTCTTACATTGTGACGACTATAGCGTTGAACACGATTAAGATATTACTTGTTAGTACTTACATGACAAGCGCGATATAAGTGTCGAATCTGTCAACGACAGCTAATCCGGTGGCGACGCCCCCGATTGGTGGCCACTCGTCACGCATCGCTGCTTGTTGAAGAGATATCACAGCCCTGTAATCACAATAAATGTTTAGGCGCTGCGCAGATGGAGCAACTTTGATCATCGAGTTCCGGCAACTGGCAACCCGCAACTAGCTGTTTATGACGTTTTTCATATAATTTCAAGAAACCGCGCTGACGTAGTAACTTCAATTGAGAGTTTCGGCAATGGACTACAGTTTTCGATTGCCGAAATCCGTGATTAAATAAATCTTAATTGCCGTAACTAGAAACTTGCAAATTTGTACCGGTTGTCTCCAGTTGCCAGTTTCCGCAACTGGCAACCATAACTCGTGAAGCAACTTCAATCCCTCTCTGTCCGCCGCAGCATCAGTTCTGACCGTGAATTTGGAAAGTTTATTTAAAATTGCGGCAACTGGCAACTAGGCCTTTTAGTTCCTACAACCGGTAACCGTGAATGGAAACTTGTAAAAAGTTGCCAGTTGTGTCAACTAAAGTTGCTCCATCTGCGGAGCGCCTTAGTCCTCAATGGCAAAGAGTACGTCATGTTTAGCACTTAAGATTTAAACTTAACTCTATGTCAGTTGCATTAACAACAGTCCAAAGTGTACTGTTGTTATTGCAACTTTGTGAAGATGCGACCTCCTCGGTCGTCATCCTACCTTTTCATCACCTATTCTCTGGTTCCTGGTCACTTATTTTAAAATTTCGAATCGTTATTTAGTTCTTTTGCCTCGCCATTCTCACTTTGTTTCGTTCCATCGTCATTCTCTACCAAACTCCCCAACCGAGCAGACGTGCTATCTCTCATCACACTACATTACAAATACAATAGTTTCTTATACACGTTTAAGGATGTAACAGGTCAACATATATCACACAAATTTTTGTGGAAAAGTTTATAATGTCGAACAGTATCATAAATACTTCCTGATACGTCATGAAATGACAAACCTCCACAAGGACACCATAAGGACTCTCGAAGCTACATTACGATCTACAGGACAAGCTTAAGCGATGCCAGCAGTGCGTGACAATCCTTTCAGAGGTGTTCAGTTGTCCTCACTTGCATACAAAACGGAGGAGGTGCAGATTAACAGCGAGGACTGCGTATTCGCATAGTCCTTATGTTACACAGTCCGCGTAGACCGTTTTGATTTTTTTGTTTCACATTATTACAATCATTGCAATTTTGTTTTAAATTTTTGGTATTATTATTCGTTTTTATTTCCTCAGCCTATTGGCGGTTTACAACCTTTTCAATTTAATGTGCTTTTGACTGTAAATGCAGAAAATGTATGTAATAAAATATGTGTGATAATGTATCTGACCACCGTCCGTTAAATATTAAATTATATTACATAATTAAAATGCAAACGAAGACCAATTGTTCTCATACGCACGACACCCAACAGGGGTGTTACTTCTAGTACTACAATCGGTCACTCTTGGAGGAATATTCTGTTAATTTTTTTTTACAATAATACTTAGATGTTTTTTTAAATACTGGAGATGTGTACCCAGTGTACCTAAAGATCAATACCTGCTAAGCTAGTCGAATCTATCAGCTAGTATTATGACGAATCACATTTTTTATATTCTTTATTGCATCAAACATAAAGAAATATTACTTACTTGTACAAAAGGTGAGTAAAGGTGGTTATTTTCTAAAAGAGATCTCACAGATAGTTTCAAATTTACATGTACACTTATGTAGAAACTTAATACCACATAGTATTATATTAGACGAGGAGTGTAAATGACAGAATTTAGTATCAAGACTTACTTCTGGAAACCAGTATTAGGATCAGGTATAGGGGGCTGCAACGCGGAAGCCAAAGCTGCCCCAGCAGCGGCTGCGCCCATGCCGCCAGCATACATCTTCCATGATCCAGCGAACATGCCATGGGGGGAGCTACGAGCTATGTCCTTCTCGCTATCCCAGAATTTGGCTAGTTCTAGGATGGAAAGGTTGCCTTCCTACATCTTTCATATTTTATAAATCTGGGACGTAAAAATACGCTTAGCAAATAAAATGCAAGTAAATTTTTATTGAATTGCTATTCAATTTTTTTTTGTGAAATTATTCCACTAGTTTGTTATAATGATTAATACAAAGATCGAACACTTTTGGAGAAAGGCTTTTGAGATTTTATGAAATGTTTCGCGGTTTTTTTTCACTGACGACTCCACTTACCGCTGCTACTGTTCGCCTGTAATGACTCCAGATATTTGGCGAGGTCGGGAACATTTCTTGGCGTTCCAGGAGCCACAACTTTGCCGTTCTGGGCTTCGATAGCTGCTGATAGACCATCTGATACGTTGAATCCGTTTCTGCAAATTTTCAACTTCGTAAGACCTTTAACATTGAGATGATTAAGCGAATATTAAAAAAATCGAGATTGATTTCCAAATAAGGTTAGATATGCACCAAAGTATCAATATAAATTAAACGTATTTGACGTGGTAAATATTTCCAAAGAACATGTTTATCCTGAGGCTACTTCTCCAGATTTCCTGTCTTTCAACGTCATGAACCCATTTATAAATTCCACTGCTGGTCACGGGTCTCTTCTTAGGCGAGTGTTTAAGGTCATTGTCGGCTACGCTGGATTTCACACGTTTCCCGAGGGTTGTGAACTTTCTTCGACGAGGAAGTTTCATCACGATGTTTTCTTTTCCTTTACCGACAATGGTAAATGTCAAAATTCGCACACGAATTTCGAGAAACTTAGGGTCGTATTCCAGAACTCTACTCAATACTCAAGTCAGGACTTAAGTATTGCAGTGAGCACTGAAAATCATACTCAAGTCCTTGCCATTAGGGTCGTATTTCCAGTGCCTGAAATCATACTCAAGTCTGCTCAAATCCTGACTTGAGCATTGGGTAGAGTTCTGGAATACGACCTTTAGAGGTGCGAGCGCGGATTCGAACCCATGACCTACGCCTGAGAGCCGGTAGGTCAAACTATTGGGCTACCACGTCTTCTCTCGTCTTTACGAAAGCCTAAAGAAACTTACGATAACATCAGACATTTTAGATATTATCTAAGTTTGTAAATTATTAAATTATTTTCTAATATAGCAACGTTCCTCTTCGGTCCTTTTTTAATGACTGGTCATCAAGTTCCATCGTTCCTATACTTTGAGTCACTCACTTACTTACTTCGGTGGCGCAGTGACCCAAAGTGGGTCTTGAACTCCGACACCAGATTCTGCCACTCCAGCAGATGGTCCTGCTCCTTCCAGCCACCAGCACCGTGGTCCTTGAAATCTTTCAGGAGTTCTTCGCTCCAGCGGTTCCTGGGACCTTCGACCGGTAGGTGTCCTTTCGGTTGTCCCAAATAAGCCCTCTTCACGCCACGATCTTCTGCCATTCTCTCCACGAGTCCGAGCCAGCGGAGTCTCGCAGCTTTTGTTTCCCACAATATTGGGCCCGGTCATTAGATGTTCAATCTCAAGGTTCTTCCTCTCACAAACGAGCAAAATTTGAAAGAAGAGGAGCCTTTGTTTTGATCAGTCAACTGGTTTTGGACTGGCCCCGAGCTCGTTTGGCTATTCTGGTTACTTTTGAATATATTCTTCTTTCTGATTCCGTTTGGCAGAGAAACACCGGGAATAGCCACCTTGAGCTTACTTGCCCATACTGAATGATCACATCCTAAATTAGTAGAAATGCCTGGAAAAATTATTAGAAGTCAATCTAAACCTAGTCATTATACCTGGCTATGTCAATCGCCGGTTGAAGAACCCTTGACCAAGGTAGTACGCCATAGTTGGAATGCAACCACGCCAATGCTGCAAGGGCACGTGGCGGAGAAGTATCATTCTTTGCCAAGGGATTTGGACCACCCCATTCTGCTAGCAATGGTGCCTGATTGTGTGATGTCCTGTACTCCCAGTAGAGGAGGGAACCGCTTCTGCAAATTGTATTGGTTAGGTATTATACCAATTTTCCTTTTGCATGGAACTACAGAACACATGAGAGAACTGTTAGTGAAAAGACTGACTGGGTATATTGTTTGGTCTTCTATATGTATAGAAACAATTACAACTTTTCCAAATAGAGAGTCAATGTTTTTGAGCACCTTGAAAAAATCATGAATTTAGTTCAGTAATTTTCAGATAACGCCATCTAGCGAACTAAATAAAATCATGATGAACTTAAATTGCTTAAAGCGAAAACCTCGGTTAACAATTTTCTTCAACAATCCTACAGGGGGCCTGCTATGACCCCTTAGAGCAATCCTATTTATGCCTGTAAGTTGTATTGCCTGTCAAATTCGTACTATGACCTCATAAAAACAATTCACTGTCCACGCAGTTTACGTTCCCCATTCGAAATCCGTTCACCTTTTTTTTCATAGCAAAATCGTGTCATGACGTGCCATTTGCTTTGCAAATGGCGGTCTCATCTGTAAAAATAAGCAATTCAAAAAAATTACTCTGTGACTAACTTTTTTTAGATTTTGTTACATTTTTAAGATATTTCGTTTAAGTTTTATTATATTTTCTGTTTCACAATTATTTGTTATCTTTGTAGGCTATATAGCCAATTGTCAATAAATAAAGACTATTAACTATTGAGCGTTTTTTGAAAATTTTAGTTCGATCTTTCTCCAATCTTTAACGTATTTTTGATAAATTATTGGCATGAATGTTATTGTATGTTTTAAATGGAATTTTAATCATTTTGATAATTTTATTTACCGAAAATATTAAAATAACTTTTAAATAGTGCCAAATTTGACTTAAATGCAATCAATGAAAATGTGTGAATACAAGATACGTTCCAATTATGTTATCAAATAACTCACTTTATTCATTTCAATGATAATGACTAGACATGACACATTGACTTACAATTGACATGTAATTTTGTGGTACGACAAATTGTAAAGTATGAAAAGTTGCCGATATTACAAAAGAACGTAGTAAGTATAATCAATAATAAAAAAATATAATTATTCTCATTTTGAACACAATCTGTTAATAGTGCTTGAACGCTCCCAGTATAGTACATCTGTCTATTTCTTTCATATGATTTAGTATATAGTTCCATCTCGCTTTTGGTAGATGTCACCAGCCAGAGACAATAATTAACGTTTTAAAAATAAAACTCATCATCCAGTCTTGCCATTCCCGTTCAACTTTGTGTAGGTCATGATACGAATTTAAGCAATTCATAGGAAATGAAACTATTTTTCCGGATTTAAATCGCGTATATTTGTTCTTTCAAACAAACCGACGTTTCGGGCCCTTTACAGGTCCCATGGTCACGGTAGACTGAGGTGGTACAGTCTTCAACCAGTTATGTCTAATATTGATGCAAACCACGCTATTTTTTCACTATAGTTACAATAGTTATTAATTGAATACCTTATTTTTAATTTTACAAGAAACATTCCAATTTACGCTACATTAAGTTTTACAAATTATTTTATTGAATGAATTTTATTAAGCTCAATTTATTATTAATTATTAATAGAAATTAGAATAAACTAAAACATATTAATTAGTACTGCAGTCTTATGTCTGTTTGGGATTTTTCATTAGAGAAAATACTGGATCCCAAACTGGTGGTACGGAGAAACCATCTTCCCTGTTGAAATTAGGATATTTTTTAATTTGAATGGCCTATCTTAGCATCCTGGGTAGATAACGGACTTCTTTTGCAAGGACCTGGGGTTTGTCAAACTTCATTGAATGTGTAGGTTTATCCATGACATGCTCGCAGACTGCAGACTTGTTTACGCGACGGTGTTTGACATCAGCTATATGTTCTTTGACGCGGGTACAAATACTTCGCTTTGTTTGTCCAATATAAGAGAGACCGCACTCTGTTACATTTCACGGGTCTCAGGAACTGAGAAATCTTCCTCTGTGGTTTGAAATAGGTTAGGTTAGGAAATTGTTTGAAAAAACAAATATACGCGATTTTAATCCGGAAAAATAGTTTCATTTTCTTCGTTTCACACCAGCCCGTTACACCAAATACCAAGTAAATAATTTCATTTCCTATGTGTAACAATCGTGAAAACCTAAGAACTGGATATTAAGCAATTCAGTTTTACCACGTCAAGTGAATCGCATGGAACTTGGCTGGCCGCTTATAAGCTCATAGTTGGGCCCCTGAATGGTTATTCCATATTTTAAGTTAAAAAGTCTATAATATACTCCTCAAAAATACAGCGTAATGTAATAAATTCGACAAACTGTAAACAACATTATAATTATGAATATCTTCAAAACATTGTGACATAAAAAAAATATTGTAACAACATTAGTTTATGTGAACCTCTCAAGACACGAAAAAAATTATTAATGTAGGTAATTCGGTTGTGTAAGTAAAAACCTGAGAGGAATGATTTTTGTATGGAACTTTTATACACTCTTCAGGGGTTCCCACTTGCAAAAGTCGCTTATATTAATACTCTATACAAAAATAAAATACACAATGTTATTCTCAACAAAATGCTAAAAATGGATATTTTTTTATTTTCGCTGTTGTTTACGTTCATGTTCATTACCATCACAGAAATTTAAATAAATAAGATACTACCATCTTTCAAAGTTCGAATTTATGGTAATAGATTTGCGCACGTTGCGTCTTCTGCGTGTAGGTTTATTATTTCAATATTTAGAAAAATCGTGCAGCTATTCAGATCACATCGAGCTTCTCTTGTAAATTCTAGGTGTAAGTAACAAAAACGATGTAGGTGAGAAAAATGAAAGAAAAATTAAACTGTGTGTGACACATTTAGGGAATATTTATGTGATCATAAAAACTATAATGTGAAGCAATATTTTAAGTCACCGTTGATCCTCCCACGGTTTATTTATTTTTATTCAACCACAAATGCTAACATTTCATAGTAATTTTGTTGTACGTTTGTATCGCATAGCGCCATCTATTACGTTGTACAAATACTAATGTGAAAACACGTTGTTCCCATTCGCACCGCGACGTAGGTGCTAAACGAATACTTATAGTTTTCGTCAACACCGTAGTTCAAGCAAATGCATCTAGGTGGCGCTTTACTAAAAAATGTTTTTTGACCTTTCCTTGATTACACGTCCGTTATTTATAAGTAGATCATTTAGGTACGTACGAGTCAAGAGACGTCCGATGCGGTGCTAACACGGCAAGGCATAATGCGGCAACCACGGCGGCGTCCATAGCACGTCCACCTGCTTTCAATGCATCCGTGCCGGCTCGCGAACATTGGGCAGCGGACGATGATACAGAACCATGTGGTATCACCTGCAAAGCAAACAAATTGAAGAGTTATTTCTAAAATTTAAAAACCCCAAGACCCTTATTACACTGTTTAATACTCTAATTATAAGCACTCTTGAGTATGCCTGTGTCGTATGGTCACCTTTCTACGAGGTTCACTCTAAACGTTTGGAAGGCGTACAGAACAGAGCTCTCAAAATAGTAAGTTACAGATCACACATGGGTCGCAAATTGTCGCGTTACGAAGAGAGGTTATCCCATTTTGAGGTTATGTCCTTGAATTCTAGACGTAGGGTACAGGATCTTCTACATTTACATAAATTGCTTCACGGCAGCCCTAAATCGTCAACGCTTCTGTCCAATATTAATTTTAACATCAAGTGCAATCCACGACGCCTTCCTAGATCATTCGTATTGAATGTTTATACTAATAATACTTCTTTTTACAACCCTTTGACGAGAATGTGTCGTGCCTACAATGACCTTATGGCTAACCCTGGCGATGATTTAGGGATGGATATAATTGATGGTAATGTTAAAAGATTTCGCAATCGTATCCACAACCACCACGGTTTCTCTCTTTCATGGTTATAGTCATAGTAATTCTATTTTATTTAAGGTTACAGTTTTATTTGTGCCTAAGTATTTTATATTAATTTACAAACAATTTATATTTCAAACAAAATTGTTTACTCATGATTGGTCATGCTGTATGTACATGTTTAGGTTTACATTCAAGAGTAGAACTAGTAGTAATGTTTAAGCTTTGGTTAAGGAGTGAATGTAAACTGTTTTGTACATCTAATAAATAAATAAATAAAAATAAAATGTCTTCTTCCTAGTGTTTCTCCGCTTCTCTACGAAGGTTGGCGACCATCATGAGTTTCATTTTTTAAGTTAACCAGTCTCTCAGATTCTTCAACCACGAGGTTTCCCTTCTGCCACGATTACGCTTTCTTTAGATTTTCCCCTGCATTATTAGTTGACGAATCCGGTATCTATTGCCCCTTATTACGTGACCAAAATACTGTTGTTTTCTTTCCTTTACAGTTCCGAGTATTTCCAACTTTTTTCCCATTTGATGAAATGCCAGGCATGCCGTATGTACATACGGCATCTCAAAGGACTTCAGTTTTGAGCATAATATAATAGGGTCAAGGTCCAACACTCTATATTGAAGACAAAATTACTATAAGCCATGACTAATATAACTGTTGATTGTAATACCTATCAAAAGAAAAATCCATTTATAAGGAAAACTTTTGTAAAAAATTAATTACTTCTACATTGTCCAATATAACAACGCGTTCAGGATGTTGTTGGGGCTGCCGCGTCATTGTAGTGCATCTGGAATATTCGCGGAAACGCAGATTGATGGCTTCCATGCCATAATGCGCAAACGCATGGCATCATTGAGAAGACGCGTGCGCGGCAGCTCCAACAGCCTCCTGGCCACGGTGGCGGAGAGGCTGGACGGTCCTTTTTTGGAGGCGTGGGATGCCCTTCATAAACCTGTGTACGTTCTTATAAAATAATATATATTTATCTATAATTATTACTATTTGTTAAATATTCTTGTACTAACATAGTTGATAAGTGCCTGTGACTAACAAATGATATGGATTAATTTCTGAAGTAAATGATTTTTGATTTTGATTTGATTATGGGTGTGGACGGCACGAAAGGAGCCTTCCCGCGAAGAGGCGCACCCTGGGCAACAATCGGCGTGTACCTTATGCCGATTGGCAATTTTTTTTTACCACCATGGCAATCATTAAAACAATTCTATTGTCAGGACTACGTGTTATGATTTCTCACATGTTCTTCTAAGGGGAATTTGCCTTACTAAAATAGATAGTTTTGACGATTGCAAGTCTAATTTGCTTACCCATAATAATAATAATTATGAGTGACAAACGTTTGAACGGTACAATTGGAATACTTGATAAATTGAAACTACAATTTATTTATTTTACAACCAAATGTGAATTAATTGTTACGGCGTCATGTGCGCGCTATTAAAAGAATTTAATAAAAAGGCAAAGTACTACTATATGACACCATGGGGTTGTCATACAGAGGTGTTTCTTTTGAGTAAACAATATTGGTTTGATATACAGGCAGGCTTGCATGTGTTATATTTTTTCAACAAACAAGTTTCAACAACCAGAATCTTTTGTTATAGCTTCCATGTATTTTTCTGTTTTAACATTTTATAACAGTTTAATGTCATGCCGTTTTTTATAAGAGGTACAGTAGCTTGAAATAATTTATATTTTAGGTAGGTTTGTTCGCTCTAGAGAGAGAGAATTCTAACTTTGTGCTTAAAAACATATCTCACCTCATATTCTCCATAGTAAATTTGTGTCATCAAAGCTAAAGTGATGCCAACGGATAAAACAGCGAAGCAAGCTAAAATAAACCTAGGGCCCCCACCGCAACACTGTGACCCGGAATCGGCGCCCATAGAAGTCCCAGCTTTGAGAGGGACATCTTCGCGCAGTTCCACTACACCTGGAAACAAATAAAGTCATGTTTGTTCAAGTATATTTGTGACATGTGCTGAGAAGTAGAAGTTTTTAAAGTAAATAAATAACAAAATCTATTACGTCACGTATTTTTGACAACTTCAAAGCAAGTGGTTGTGAAAGGTTAGGGATGTTCGAGCTCGATTTTAATATTGATAATGATGAATTATCGTAATTTTTTAAATTGAAATTAATTTAATTAGACGAAATATTCAACAAAAATATCAGTGCCAATTTGCAATTTGAAAGTAACTCTCTACGTCCTTGAATTTCCACTGCACCCCTCGGTTACGCCCTGTATATAAAAAAAAGGAGGAAGTTCTCAATTCGAGTGCATTGGGGAACCGATTATGATGATTCTTTTTTTATTGGAAAGAAGGTACCCCAGGAGTTGTCCCAAAAAGAAAGAAAGAAAAATTCCACCTCTAAGGGTGACAAACTAGGGGATGAATGACTTTTGAGTTTGGTTTTGTTGGTATTATGATTTTATTGATATTATGATTTATATGAATTATGATGGTAACAATAGTGGATATTTTCATGAGTTTCGTAGCAGTAGAGCTCCTTGTGAAAGAGTTCGTCCAGGGTAGTACTGCCATCTTACCCATTTCGGCCGCCAAGCAGTAATGCTCGCATTACTGTGTTCCGAATTTAAAGGGTAAGGGTGCTGGTGAAATTACAGGCACATGAGAATTTTCAACTTATGTCTCAGGGTGACGGGCGCCCTGGCAGTGCCCTTTGAGCGGCACTGCAACTGTTATGGACAGGCGTGACGCTAACTGCCAGGCGCATGACTTGTTCGTCCCATCACGTATCATAAAAAAAAGGTTTCTGTTGGTGGTAGGGTTCTCTCTCTGCGCAGGTGTCGCCAAAATAGGACCACCTTAACTTTTTCTTCCGCGAAACAGTGCTGCGATGGCTGCGGTGTTCAGGGAGGAAGGGGAGGGAGTGAGACCTATGGTTGATAACACATTTGCAAAGGTTTTTTGTTGTAAATTTTAGACACACACTTGGTCACAACCTCACCTGATGTTAAAAACGTTTACACGCTCGTTCACTACCTACTACAACTTTAAGAGTGAACCACACAGAGAGCGGATGTGCGCGAGCGCGAGACGGGTGTACGCGCCCGCCGCGTGCGGTGTGTTGCCGTTCATATAAATACACGGAATTAGACCTACCGCGGACCCGACCCGAGCCTGACCCGCATCCGCTCTCTGTGTGTTTGACTATGAAAGGAGGTAGACAGATATATCTGTTCTTAAAGCTGTCATCTAACGCTGGCCAGTCAACCCGTGACCATGGAGCGTGTAACCGTTCCGAAATGTCGGGAAAATAAAAAAAATCATACCGTGGTAAGAAACCTGTAATTATTGATAAATCATTTAGGTGCAATATTGTTGGGAATATTGAAGTAAATATCTTACATTAAGTTGCCTAACGTTAGAGTTAATATATCAATTTGCGATGTGGCCACACTCTATCTCCTCCCGGTGTTCAGATGGAATAAACGTGCTGTTGCAATTGAGGAATTTATTTCGAATTTACTGAGGTCTCCAGCAATAATCCAGCAGAGCGAAGCTACATACAAACTGTGTTCAGAGTTTGTAGTGTGGTCTGTACTCTTTTAGCAACAGCTACTTTTTCAAAGGCAGCGACTGACGGCAAAAGGATATGGCATTAATTTGCAAAAAATGGCATTAACTTCAGTGAGACTTGCTGGGCATTCTGCAAGAGTTCTGGAAGGATTTTAAATTCTCGCCATTGTTTTTTTCAACGATGGACTATAGTAGTTCTACCAGATGAAATATGGTAACCATAGCCAACTGACATCATAATAGCGAGCCTAAATGTAGCAGCTATTAGACGTGCCAATGTCAAACCCTCTTCCGACATTCAGGTACACTTGGTGCACGCAAAGAAATGATGAAATATTGTAACATAGCATACAAACGCATGCATCAAACATGAAAAGGCCAGGGAAAGAATGATCAAAGTCACTTAAAAACACGTTTTGAGTCCCTTAAACACTGAGCGTATTTTGCTCAAATCAGAAAAAGGCTAATAAGGTTCAATGGCCTCAAAAATAGACTATTTAATTTAAAACGACTATTTTATAAGCCATTTTAAACTTTTCTACCATTTGGTAGAAAAGTTAACATGGATTATAAATGTTTTTAGTAGTAATGGATTACACATAGCGTTACATATATTTATGTCAGCATTGTCTTTATTTAAGGTGGAATAATTTGATGGTGTCTTTTTCACTAATAATTAAAAGTTCTAAAATAAAAAATATTTTTTTCCTGAAATTCTCCTCAAATGACTTTGATCAGAATGATCAAAGTCATTCCTTCCCTGTCATTAATTCCCTGGACTCTTCATATATATATAAATAATTTTTACAACCAAAATATAATCAGTCATCTACCAACCAACAATTCAACCATTGTTACTTTATGGCATGGTATATTGGTGATCTCGACTATCTTCAAATGCACCATGACACACTTAAGGAAGAAACCTAAATTTCCAAAAAATTCATCTACATTTGTACTTCCCACTGCTGGGCACGGTTCTTCTCTCAGGCGAGGTTTATGCTACCGCCACGCTGCCCAAAGCGGGTTGGGGACTTCATCACGAGGTTTTCCTTTACCGAAAAACTCATGGTGAATTTCAAAGTAAATTTCGCACATAAATTTCGAGAAACTCAGAGGTGTGAGCTTGAAGAGCGGTAGGTCAAGCCATTAAAGCGCGAAACACACAGAAAGCGGGTCGGGAGTGCGGGGGTCAAATTCCGTGTATGTATATGCCAGCTTAATGGGAGATGACTTCTTATTACGAGAATCATTATTCTTATAATAAAAAAACATGACATTACTTAATTAATGGTGTTGGTAAATAAGTTTAGTTCACACGAATGTATATTAGGTGTACAAAATATTTGAATTATAATTATTAATACAAAGATTGAACACTCAGAAAAAATTCCTTCGATCCGGCCGGATTCGAACCGACGCGACGTCTTCTTAGACGCTATACCAACTAAGTCACGGAACGAACCAGCGGACCTCACGAATTTTTCTATGTGCTTGCCTCGTATCTCTTTGTATTTGGTTTTCAACGACTTTTTAGCCATAGCGCCATCTATGAGATACCTATGATATTTCGTCACTCAGTTAGATACCTTTACAGCTACCTGCCCCGGCTAGAGATGTTGCTATTCATTGTAATTAAATTTTTATTGAATTGATATTCAATTATTTTTATGTGAAATTAATCCACTAATTTGTTACAATTATTAATACAAAGATCTTATACTTGTATTATACCTACTTATTTGGAAACTATTGTAGTCACTAGAGAGCTATATTATACTAGGTATCACTTTTGTCATTTACGTCGCAACTTCAGTAGTGAAGTGACAAAATTCACGACCTACCTCATAAGTATGCGGAATTTTCTATCTATTTGCAAAGTTTTATTAAAAACCGGTAACGGAAAGTGGGTGAAATCCAATAAACCGGATTAAATCCCTAAATTGCCACCCTTAGAGGTGGAATATTTTCTTCAAATTTGAATGGAATGTCGGAGTAATCGCGTAATATATACACAAAACAAATACAATCCAATTCTCAACCTACCTACCTAATGGCATTTTTCGTTTGACAAATTTCTTAAAACAATTTGATTATTTAAACCTGGGTTCATTCGTTAAGGTGGTTTTTCACCGGCGAGGCGAGACAAGACGAGAATTGAAATGTCGCAGGCCTATTGCCATTAATAGCTCGCGCGAGCCATCGCGAGCTCGCGCTGTGGTTGTGGTTAGTGAATCTTCAACGCTGTTCAGTTCATCTAGCGATAAATACGCTAATGGTGTATGTCTCGTAGATTATTATTAAATATGTTAACGGAAAAAGAATCAGGTGATGAAACTATCATTTATTTAAATCTCAAATCGTACGTACCCCACGACAACTTGCTGCATAAAACTTAAATAATTATTGAAATAACAAAAGACATAACACTCACGCACACGTATACTCACAATGTCGAGTCCCATGAACTTGTTTACTTGTATTATTTTCTCTTTTCCTTTTTTTAGACATTAATTATTATTATGCCAATAACTGTAATTATAATCTTATGTGCATTTGTTATTTTGGATATCGTTACGAGCTAATTTATAAGGATTAGATATAAGATGAAAGCCCTCGTAGCAATGACTCCCGCTCAATAACATAAGGGAGTAGGCAGAGGCTGAAAAACAGCGCTGCACGGTACCATCGTCGTTTCAGCATAAGTTGAGTCTAAGCCTTTTGTCTCAATTTACTTTTACTGTTTTGACTTCTTTGCTATGTATAAATTAAAAAAAAAAATGTTATTCTGAGACAATAAATGATTTATTTATTTTATTTTATTAATCTCGCGATGGATATTCATAGCCATCATGAGTTTGGCGCGAGAAATCGTGTTTCCGTTGCAAAATATAATACTCTGTGTAGGCAGTAATACTGTTCAATGTTACATCAACAAATATTTCAATTCTCGCCTCGCCCATCCTCGTCAATCCAGACCTTTTCCATTGAAGATGGGCTAGGAGAGTCTCTCGTCTCACGTCGTCTCGTCTCGTCTCGCCGGTGAAAAACCACCTTTATACCCCCGGTTTGTTTGAACCTGATTCAAATAAATTCTGTATCAATATTTTTTTGTCAGGTTCATTTGCATTAAGTACTGTTGACAACTAAAATGTTTAAAAACTTGTAAGTTTATGTTTGTTTAAAATAATACGTCCAAGTTCAGTCTGTAACTCATGCACATTCTCATACCGGTTCCTGTAAACTAAATCTTACAGGTTCATTTTCCTGAACCAAATTTCAAATTACATGTCAAATTTCATAGTCTTGCTTTTATTTAAGATGCTAAGAAGCAAATAATCCTTATGAGGCTTTCGATCAGTTTAGTAAATGGGTGGATGTTTGCTTTTTCACATTTACCGGGTTTGACTCCCGGCTCAGACAGGCGATTATTTAAAAATCTTTGAATGCAGTTCGAATTGATTTTAAAATCAAAATAAAGTCTTTTGTCAGTAAAGTTTTCTATCTATGGTAAAGTACATCCATTTAAGGTACTTTCCCTCCATGTGGCATAGCCGTGAAACGCCCTGTATATGTGCTTTAAATGCATTCGACATGTACCATGTGCGACGTTAGAACGCAGCACATTATGCTGTAAGTGGTAAGAGCACTCAAGGTGCCTTGTGATGGGCGAAGAGTAAACGACGCCAGGTATGCACTATCAACAAAGTGTGCACTATCAACAAGCGGAGGTTTTTTTAATGATGATCATGATACTAAGTAACTGGTGGTAAATGCTACACTGTCAATAGTTTTTTTAAATTTTTTTATGATATCAAGTGTTAGGACGAACAAAACGTACGCCTGATGGTAAGCTACACGCCTGTCCATGACAGGTGCAGTGCCACTCAGAGCTTTAAATCGCAAAGATCTGAGGAGCATTTCCACTGCGCCCGTCACCCAGAGACATAAGTTGATAAGTCATGTGCCTGTAATTTCACCAGTACCCTTACCCTTCAAAACCGGAACGCATGCTAACATTATTGCTTTACTGCTACTATAGTAGTTAAATCGCAAAGATCTGATGGTGCCCGTCACGTTGAGAAGTCCCATGTGCCTGTAAGTCCATCAGCACGTCCAAAACCGGAACGCAATAATGGTCACACTACTGCTTGGCGGCTGATCAAGCCGAATTTACATTTGTCTGACGTGTCGTGTTTGACAACACCACATACGTTGCTCTGATCCCAAAGTAAGTAGCTAAAGCGCTTGAGTTATGAAAATTGGAAACAACGATAGTATAACAAAGACCCAGATCCGAGACTACACTAACCCGCCCGGGGATCGAGACCTCAGAGATGGCGACACCATGAAAATCGGCGTGCAAGCCACTCGACCACGGAGGCCGTCTACTATGGTTAGATTTATATTAATGTGTCGCAGTCTGACGTGACTTGTACTGTGTGTAGGAAACCCATACCGTTCTGACGCGTCACGATACGACACGTCAGACAAATGTAAATCCGGCTTGAGATAGGTAAAGTGGCAGTAGAGCCCTGGAGAAACTCTTTCAAAAGGAACTCTACTGCTACTTAAAATAAGTATTCTATGAGTACCAGAGCAGCGGAATTCACTCTGAGATACTACTCATAAAACTCGGATCAGAAGTAATTTGCAAAAGTTCATTTCTCAATTTGTCCTACCGGGAATCGAAACCGGGACCTCTGCATGGTAACCGTTCGACCACGGAGGCACTTATAGGGCAGGGAGGCAGACAACATCACATCCGTTGTTCTGATACCAAAGTATGTAACTAAAGCACTTGTCGAGTTCTTAGGTTTTCGCGATTGTTATACATAGGAATGAAACTATTTTTCCGGATTTAAATCGCGTATATTTGTTTTTTCAAACAAACCGACGTTTCAACGACGACGACGACGAGTCAACCGTGACCATGGGACCTGTAAAGGGCCCGAAACGTCGGTTTGTTTGAAAAAACAAATATACGCGATTTAAATCCGGAAAAATAGTTTCATTCCTATAAAGCACTTGTGCTAAGTAAATCGGAAACAACGAACGGTACCATACAAACCCAGACCCGAGACAATATAGAAAAAATTGTTTTTTACATTGGACTTCAGATGTGACGATCATGAAAACTCCAAGCCACTCGACCACGGAGATAATTCCAATGTAATCTCAGTGAAGTCTGAGAGTCGTATTCCAGAACTCTACTCAATGCTCAAGTCAGGACTTGAGTATGATTTCAAGCACTGGAAATACGACCCTAATGGCAAGGACTTGAGTATGATCTTTAGTGCTTGAAATCATATCGCTCAACTTATCACAACTTAAATACGACTTATCCAGAAATTCCATTAACCTCGGATATAAAATTTCTCGATAAAAATAAAAAAGTAATACAACAATAATCGGTATCTGTAGGAAATGAGTTATTCGGAAGTTGGACAGTGGGCGGTTCGGTCCGGTGCAGCGGACGATGGCGATGCGGTTCGGCGCCGGAAATGAAAGATTTTTATTAAGATAGCGTTCTACTATGTACCTTAGATACAACGTGGGTTACTGTGTGCTTTAACGGTATCTTTTGTTCGATGTTTTACCGAAATAATCGACGACGTTAGATCTGATATCTCTTATTTTTATAAAAGCTATTTCTGTTCAGGAGAATTAATTAAGTAAATAGTAATTTTTAAGTTTCTATTGAATATCTCGTTGTTTTACTGCCATGATATTCAATTATTTTTTTGTAAAATTACTCCACTAGTTTGTTATAATTATTAACACAAAGATCGAATACTAAGAAAATTCCTTCGGTCCGGCTGGATTCGAAACAGCGTTTTCTAGCAAACCGTGCTGGACGATATTCCAGTTAATTCATGAAACGAACCAACGGACCTTACGCATTTTTTTCTATGTGCTTGTTGCATATCTTTCTTTTGGTTTATTTAACGACTTTGTCGCCGTAGCGCCGTCTGTGAGAAATCTATTTCTTCACTCAGCCAGGTACCTTTACAGCTACTAGCACCATGATATTCAATTATTTTTTGGCAAATTACTCCACTAGTTTCTTATAATTATTAATACAAAGAACACATCATTCTCACATTCTTTCGATCTGGCTGGACTTGAACCAATGACTTTTTTGCCAAACCGGGGTATCACCATAGTATAATAAGACAATGGTAACTCATATATAGCAGCGCGACTTGTTCTAGTGTGACTAGAGTTCTATGAGGAGGCTTATGTTCAGCAGTGGAATGATGATTACAAAATTGTAGACTACGTGTTAGATAAAGATGTATGGAAAGACAACATGAGTCCAAACAAATAAGATTCAAAATGTATTCTGTAACATTTAAGTTTATTTGAAAAGAGCAATCCCTAGAGTTTCTTGCTCGTTCTTCTCAGGGAGGTCGGGGTAGTAGAACGAGCAGTAGCTTAAAAAATTATGTTTTCAAGTGTAAAAATTTTACCTATGGAATAAATGATTATGTTGACTTCCGAATAAGAGACTATACAAATCTAGAAAACTCCAACCCACTTCGAATGTCCCTGGTGCACTAAATCCAACTCGAATCCGGGAAAATACCAGTATCACTTGTACACCTAGAGATAAAATGATCCCTGTGACATTTCGGACCGCCATTTCTCGGATTCGGAACTTATACAAATCGGACGTAGTGCGCGGATGCTCTAAAGGTGCTGGTGAAATAACAGGTACATGGGACTTGTCAATCTCAGAGTGATAGGCGCAGTGGCAGTGTCGCTCAGATCTTTGCTATTTAAGGCTTTAAGTGCCACTGTAACTGCTTTGGAAAGGCTTGCTGGCTAACACCAGGAGCTCGACTTGTTCGTCCCGCCACTGGGTATCATTAAAAAATGAAATAAGGCCGAAAAAGACGTAATGTGTTTCATGACGGGATGGCCCGAGCGGAATAGCGCAACGTCTTTTTCGTTCTTACTGCGTGGAAATAAACCTTCCTCTGATCGTTTCACACTTAATTGCGTACCTATTAATAAATGTGGTGACTTCTTAAAACGACTAACGATTCTTCCCTTTAGGACAAATTTTTCTAACTGGAAATCTCTTAGCCTGTCAAGAACTTAACTATCCTCAAAGTAACTTATTAAATCAGGTATTAATTGATGGGGATATGCAGGATTATGATGACACTCAATAGTCCTTATGATTATGCTAATTAGTAAACTAATGGAAACAACTGAAATAGAATGAATAGATAGTGATAATATCACTAATGCTCATTAATTATCACGAGCTTTGCACAATGTTATGTGTATTGTTGTTGTAGCAATATTGTATATTGAGTGTGTGCGTTATTTAAAAAAATGTTATTTAGTTATATAAGAGCGGTGAACCACTGTTAGATTTAAGGTTATCTTAATTTAAAATCCTTGTGAAAGAGTTCGTCTCGTTTGTACACACGCTAGCACATCAAGCTACACATTGACGTATCTTGTTCCGTTGCAATGGAGGCGAGTTTTGAACAAAAATGTGTAGTCTGATGTGCCGTTGTCCGTACCTTAATAATGGAAAAATACAGATGAATATCCTGTAGGCGAAAAACATGACATGAGTTGAGCCTTACGGTTTTGAACGGTAAGCCCAAAATTACAGGTAAATGGGACTTGTCAACTTTTTTTTTATATAACATCAAGTGACGGTAACGATGTGTTAAGGACGTAAAGTATAATTTTACTAACAATTTTTATATACAGGGTACAACGTATACAAAGTAGGTACTTTAAATATTGTACAGTCTGTCTTTTTGAAGACGGAGTAAAATGACAGTTCAATGTGCTAAAGTGTTGCCCGCTTGCGAGCAGCTAGTGATTGCAGTTGATAAATATTCTATCGACTATCGACTGAATATTGGTCACGCTTATGGAATAAATAGCTGAACTTGTTTCATTTCAATCATCCTCGACCCTCTTATTCATCCAATTATTGAGCACAAGTTCATTTCAATTGTCAATTTTTATAAGTTCATATATATATACATTGTATTTAAGACTAAGATTTTAATTTAAATTCAATATAGATAATCACTTCTGGCTATTTTTGTTAAAATGTAAATGAATAAAAATTTATCTCGATACTATAGTAGGCTAACTGTTAAAATAAGAATAATGAAGACAATAACTCAATTAGTAATAATTAGAACGTCGTAACATTCACAATGTAGTCATTTTTAGTATAATTTTATCTTCTTTCACAATCTATCGATAAAACAATCGACAATAACTACATTACTATTTAAAATTTTATGAAAACTGGCAACTCTACATATGTCAATTTGCTCCTTCTTCAAAAAAGTTAGACTATAAGATATTTAGCTTCATTGCGACATTATTTTATTTTTAAGTATTTGAATGCAATATTACCTATTTCTAAACTATTCTATACAGATGGCGCTAATGAAATCCAATTCAAATATTGATCTTGCATGAGTTACAACCATTTCGTGAACTTTAAGAAAAATATGGAAAATATAGAAAGCATCGTGTGTTACAAACTTATTTAAAAATTAGCGCTTGCTAACATGGGTAGCAAGCGTTGCTGGAGGAAGATGCTGGAAGAGGATCAAGGGCATAAGTTGGATAGAAAAGAAAACTAATGAGGAAGTATTGACAATGGTAAACGAGAAAAGAACGATCCTGGATACTTGTAGGAGAGATGACTGGAAGATGCTCCACCGACAAGATTATAACTCTTAAGTTTAACGATGAACATGGGTAAATGGAGCTAATCTTAAACAAAATAAAAAATAGCCGGCAGTATCCATAAAAATGACGTAGCAATAAGTGTCATCTGGTTAATTTGTTTGTTATCACTAGAAATTAGAATAGCATTTGAAAAATTGCAGCTCGACAATGTAAAACAAATTAGTTACTCGTCGCGACATCTGGTGTACCTGTAAATACTAAATACCCGACTACGCTTCCTTGTATTGCAATTAGTAGTCCTCTTGTGTCATTCCAGGTCAAGTCCAAGCTTCTACAATATTCAAAATACTTTCCTTCCGTCTCTCATAACCGTGGGGGCGCCACACTCTGTACTTAGACGTGGGATTTTGTCTATTGAAAATTTCGAGGGAATTTAGGGATAAACTAATTTTAACCAATTAGTTACTAATAAAAATTTAACTCATCATCATCAACCCATACGTCTCTCTGCAGGGCACGGATGTCCTCTCAGGAGAGTGTATTAAATAAGTTTTACGTAATAATAAAAAAAAAATCTAAAACATAAACAAACTTGTCCAAACACTGCCTGCCACCGTTTTTTATTCACTTTTATGTTATGTTTATTTTCTTCACTCTCATCATTCACTTTTGTTCTACACTTACATTCTTATTTAGTTCGTTATGGTTACATTATTGTTATAGTTACGGGCCATTTCACTGTTATATATAACTTTTGTCTATGTAATCCGATTATCGCCTTATTTTAAGAAGGGCATTGCGTTTAGCAGTGTTTTATTGCACAAACCTGGTGGTGGCTGCATGTCCGAGGAGTTGGCTTGCATGTTGATAGCCAACCTTCGGTTACTGTAGTGGTGTCCTTATCCATCCAACTCTGAAAACTGATATTAATATTATTAATTTCGTTGAAAAAGCAATATGTTAATAAAACAAAGAATAAAAAGGAAATAAACATAAAAATGGGTAGAGCGGTTGCCCTAGGTTGGTAAATCAAAGGATTTTCTCTGCGTTCGATCTTTGTACTTATAATTATAACAAACTATAGTAAGATTATTTACTCGCTGCACATAGCGATATTGCGCTCTCTCTCCTTTTGTTTAAGCGAAGGGCCGTGCATTACTGCAGTCGATAAATGCTATCGATATAGATTGTTTTTTATATATTCAACTAATTGTTATTATATTACTAAATTGAAGTGAAAGATCGTTCCTTCCTGCCACAGGTAGATAATACTTACTACGAAGTCCCAACATTAATGTCATTAAGTATTAAGAAGAAAGATATAAACTTTTTCATTCATAGATACGTACTTGAGCTGTAATATTAGTTTCGACGTGAAATATGATTTTCATAAAAACTATCAATTGTGGCAGGGTCAACGTTGAAACGGGAATGGTTCTAAAATAAAAACTTCGACATTTAGCAATAGCAGTTAATAAATATAGAGCCATGGGATTCTTGATGCGAGCGTGCAATGATTTTACCGACTTATAGCCTATTAAAATATTGTACTGTTCTCTTGTACGCAGTGTTCTCGAATATGCTTCTCAGATGTGGAACCCTAGATACGGAGTTTAGAAATCACGTATTGAAGCCATGTAAAACAGTTTTTAAGGTATTCAGATTATAAGACAAAACAGCGAACGGCAGGCTATGTGGAGCGTTGTAAGCGTAATCATTTTGTACCTCTCGATTATAGACGAAAAGTTAATGACAGACATTTGCTTCCTGTATAGCATAATAAACAGTAAAATTGACTCTTCGGAACTACTGTCTAAATTATCCTTTAGGACTAATCAGCTGAGTGTCAAGCGTCGACCGGTGCTGTGTGTGCCCGGGGCGAAGACCAATTATAATAATAGGAAAATTTATTTTTTATCAGATCATAGATCTGTTCAGTACTAGTGTAGGCTTGATTCGACGAACGTTTACTAAGCAATACTTTACGTAATTATCTATCTCTCATTATTTTGTTTCCAGTCTTTAAGATGTGCGTGTTGTTGGTTGGGCTATATAGGGTTTAATATTTTTCAATTTTTTTCCCTGCATTGGCAATTGTACTTGTACTCAATGTATAAAATAATATTATGATGTTTACGTTTCAATAATAATGTTTTAGTTTCTGCAGACTAAAAACTTAACTTATTTCTTGTGCTACTTGTGGAGATTTCTAATTAGCATTTTTACCTGTTATTCAACATTTATTTATTGTTAAAAATTCGCTGTAAATCTTCCTAAAAATAAATAAATAAATTACTCCTAAGGTGTAACACAGACCGCCCTGGCCGCCACGCGCCCTTAGTGAGTTATTTGTTTCTGTCGATAACGGACATGCCACGTCACGTGCGTACCTCAATTAAACAGGTGAGAGAGAAGCTGCAATATCGCAGTCCCGCCCCGATGATTCGGCCTACAGCGAGTAACTAATTTTACTATAGTATAGTAAGACAAGTATGGTAACTTCATACAAACGTAGCGACTTGTATGTGTGCTCACCCACCGCGCGTCGTGTATGGACGCACACACTCGCATGACAATGAAAGGTGCGTGTGACGACCAGCGTTATGTAATGCGAATGCATCGCGAGATTATGCGAATGTGTGCGTCCGTACACGGCACGCGGCGGACCCGTACACATATAAACCACGCTGCTGTTTCTTTGGAGTTACCGTACTTGTCTTTTTGTACAGGGTCAAGAGCACATCAAGCTTGACACTTAATATTTAAATCCAACTCTATGCAGCTTAGGATACGAACATTCCAAAGTGCAGTGTCAAGCTTGACGTGCTCTTGAATGTAGTATAGAGTATAACAATCATTTTATTACGGTAGTGTAATCAGAAAATAGTTTCGTAATTGTCAGTAAAGATATACCTAGTTGGAAAGAGGGTGCCTCAGAAGTGGTCCCATTTAAATTTGAAGAAAATGTTCCACTTCTAAGGGTGGCAAACTAGGGGATGAATGACTTTTAGGTTGTTTTTTTTTTGTACTCTATACTGAGATTATTCATCTTTTATTTTTAATTATCTCGAGATTTCCGAGTGAGGTATTATTACTTGACTCAATCGTGACTATGGGTCCTTTTAAGGGCCCGAAACGTTAGTTTGTTTGAAAAAACAAATATAAGTACGCGATTTAAATCCGGAAAAATAGTTTCATTTCCTATGTGTAACAATCGCGAAAACCTAAGAACTCGATAAGTAAATAAAAACTAAGAAAAATATTTGGGAAAGCGATTAGGTTTGTGACTTTTTAAAATTGACATTGAATACTATTGTGTACGTCTGATACAAACAAATGGCACGACATTGCTAGCTATAGCATTTTGTAAAAAAAAAAAAAAAACAATAATTACCTATAATAAAATATTCATCAAGATCTTTGCAGTAATAAAAATCAATGATAATTATCTTATCAATTATACCAAAGGGGTGAGTAGAGATTATTTTCGCTTCTCACACTTACATAAATTTTGTTCAGTCTTTTATTGATCTCTTTGCAAAAGCATTATTATTATAAAAATAGAGCACGATCAATAATAGACTGGATATTACACTTGCTATTAACACTATGTACTAAAATTAATAAATAATAAATAAATAAATACACTTGAATAAGTCTAACATACTCGTAATTAAGTACAACTTACCATTAAAGTAAGTTAATCAATACAAATCAGAAGCTTTGCATAACCTTAATCTATGTATAACACCGGTATGCAAGACACGACAACAAATTGAAGAAAAACAAACACTTACTCTGAAAACGCAAAACTGTTTAATGCAATAACACTATTATTGTTTAGGACACTAACTTAAAACTTCATTTATTGAAAAATGAATGAAGGTCTTATAACATAACGATTTAAAACATAATTATTAAAGTTCTTAAAGAACGAAGACGCGTTCGGTCGTGGTTCGTAAGCATAACTGTTTTGTTGTCTGAGGCTTGAGGGGCGACGCGGGAGGGGATCAGCGCCGGAGTTTCTAGCGGTGAGGCACTGGTGACGTCAGCAAGACACCGGTCCATGCCCCGCATTCTTTTAAATTTGTCAATAATAACAATGGAAGAAAATTCACAACAACGAAAATGAAATTGTGAACCAATATTGTTTAAATAAACAATTATTTGAGTAACATAATGTACTAGACTCTTCATGAAAGGTTTTTGATGTATTAAATAACGAATATATAATAAACACGAGGTTATGGTATTTTTTTTTATTTAGAGATAAATTATTTTTTGGTAATACGTTATAAGTCTAGTATGTTAATCAAATAATTATCTCCTTGGCTCCTTAAGAAAGAGTTCGTCCAAGGCTTTACTGCCACCTTCCTTATTTCTGGCGCCAAGCAGTAATGTGAGCATTACTGTGTTTCGGTTTTGAAGGGTAAGGGGTGCCAGTGAAATTACAGGCACATGGGACTTGTCAACTTATGTCTCAGGGTGACGGGCGCAGTGGCAGTGCCCTCAGATACTTGCGATTTAAAGCTCTGAGTGGCACCGCAACCGTTATGAACAGGGCGTGTAGGTCACTTGATATTATAAAAAAAAAAACAATTTGTCATGGACATATCGAGTTCTTAAGGTATTTCCTTTGTCATGGACAGTTTTGGTTCTAAATTGCCGTGCTTTAGAACCAAAAGTGTGCTACTATGAGTTCACTAACGTAACAGAACTTTGAAATTAATTCTATATAAAAAAAAGACATTAATTTCTCCGCAAAATAGAAACCACAATAATTGTAGACTGATATTTTATATTAGTTTTATATTATATTATTACATAGTTATGTAGTAGCAGTAGAGGTCCTTGTGAAAGAGCTCGTCCAGGGAAGTACTGCCACCTTACCTATTTCTGCCGCCAAGAAGTAATGTGTGTATTACTGAGTTTCGGTTTTGAAGGGCAAGAGTGCAGGTGAATTTACATGCACAGGCATTTACTATCACAAGGAAAAAAAATTAGTTTAACGACCGTACATCACGGGTTTTCATGTCGCCATCTCTGCGAGGTCTCGGGTTCGAACCCTGGCCGGGTCAATGTAGAAATTAACTTTTGTATATTGTCTCTGGGTGTTTGTGGTACCGTCGTTGTTTCCGATTTCCATAACACAAGTGCTTTAATTATTTACTTTGAAATCGGAATATAATATAAAATACAAATATGCTGATTTTCACAGCTGCGTATACACCTACCTTATGTAATGACGCGCATGAAACCAGTTATTGTCGTAACTCAAAATTGTGGAATTGAGTAAAACACGATTGAACGATATTGAAACTAGAAAAGATATTATGTATAAATAAACATAATAACATTATTTGCAATAAAATTCATTCAGTATTATTTGAACTTTCGAATGGTTCTCAACCAAAATTTTTGGGTTACTCTGATTCTTCCAGTCACTCAATATTATAAACAAATACTGTGAATACTACTTGATATGAATACTAGAGAAGAACTTATTCTAATATATGAAGTTATAATTATCTTGTTTAAATGTATTTTAAATATTTTAGTATTTAAATTGTGATATTGAAGTGTCAATGGGTCGTTTATTTTAATTTCATGCGCGGGCGCAATTATATCAACGACGTAGATTTTTCCTGATTTTTATTCTATTGCATTTTTTTATGTTTCATTTGTTCTATCATAATTGTTTTTCTTCTTCATATTTATTTTTAAAATAATATTTTTTTATTTTCAATTAAATCTAGAGATCCTGCAGTATAATGCCGATCCTTACAAATTTTTGGTGCTGTAAATCAGGGTTGGTTAAGTGCGATATTAAAATTTAAAGACTCCGTGGATAGTTACTTTTTTATAACATAAAATTTTAAAGTCATGAGTATGTATTTACTTACGACTTTCAATTTTAATAGAGTATGTACCCTTATATGACTTTTATAGTACATACCCCTATAGCATTTTATAATCCCCTCACCCGTATGTGTCGTGAGTGGAATGACCTCGCTGCTGCCTATTCCAAGTTATCATCTTCAGTCCAGTTCACCATTTGGATGATGTTGTCGTGGTTGTTGCTAGTATTACTGTCAATATTTAACAGTGTTATCTATTCACTCATAACAGACGCAAAATTTTTGTTGAAATTTATATTAAGTATTTGTACATTTTATTTGTTACAAAAAACATCTCTTCAACCACCTAGCGATGAGCTAACAAGCTCGACACTTAAATTAACTTACAATTCACTATAATATACTTAATTCTATAGTATATGTCTACATTTAAATAAGTGCTATAGATATCATACTACAAACCAAAACTTAAACTTAAAACAGTTTTGGATTTCTTGATATCACCCTCAATGTCACTTAGCACAGTGTCTGGTAGATCGTTCAGAATTTCCGATAGCATGTAGTCCGGTCTGCGCGTCCATATACGTTGTTGTATCCCGGCAAAGTATACGTTGGTATGTATGAAAGAGAGAGCAAATGTTCAGAGCGCATTCGCTTTTGCAGATTATGTTTAAAATAATGATATTCCTGACATACGATTAGCATTTTGACGTTGTCAAAAACATTTAAAACTCTACATGAAGATTAACGTTTGGATTTTGATTATTGTTTCGAAGATTTTAAATATTGTTCGCTAAATGTTTACATTTATTAATTAGTACTAATTTTGTTTGACTGCTGTCTGAACTGCCCATGTAAATTTACATACTAAAATTAAAATGAAATTAATGAAATTATTGACTTTACAATACAGAATTGTATACTTGCATAAATAAATACCATCACAGAGATTCGAACCGTCGAAATCTCTATTGACATGCAACTTTTCTCCCATTGGGCCATCACCGCTCTCGCTGTGAACATCAGGGTAACGAAATTATCTGATCTGAGGCCACCACCCTGAACCAATTGACAAAAGTTTGTTTCCTAACTTCGTCCAACCGGGACTTCCTCATCTAGCGCCTGAAGTGCTAGTCTATACTGGTCAACAAATATCGATGAAACTCTTTACAGGTGTTTCGTTGGACATTAAGATTACGGTCTCCAACAAATCAACATAATAGTGATCTCAATTTCAATAACTTAATGAATTGAATTTTAACTTAAAGAATCTTTAGTGAATTTTTTTGAACTGTCCTAATCCTAGATTATTGTTAGTATATACAAATACAAAAATCCTTTATTACCACAATGACACTTTTTGGACGTAAGTAACATGTTAAGCCAAAAAATAAACAAACAACAAACGGTACGCCAAACATGATGCCTGGAACAGTTGTTGTCGCAGGCAGCGCTGTTTTTCAGCCACCTCCTTGTCTCTAAGATCTTAGGCGGGCTTAAAATCAACGAGGGCCTAAAAAAAATGTGTGTCCGTGCGTGCGTGCGTGCGTGCGTGCGTTCGTGCGGGCGGACGGGCTCGGGCGGGAGGGCTATCTTTCGGGCGGGCATGCGTGTGTGTGTGTGTGTTAATCAGGTCTCAAAATAATTCTCCACTTTTAGTGCTTTCCAGCAAGAGTGCTTCGATCCGCTGCTGCAAGTTGCTTTTTTATTATTGCTGATTTAAATAAGGCTCTGAACCGGTTCGTACCGAATTTCTTCCTCATTGGTGGGGGCAAATCGTTCCATATCCTTGCAGCACTAAAGTTGAAGTAACTCCTGTACCGTGACGACTTATGTAGGACTTATGTAGGAATCTTTCGTATGTCGCATGTAGTAGACCGAAGACTCCTGTGCTTTTTGTGTTTTAGTTTCTGCTGACTAAAAACTTAATAACTTATTTTTTTGTGGTACTTGTGGAGATTTGTAATTAGATTTTTCACCTGTAAATCTAAATAACGTCACTCAGCCAAGTGAGTTTTCAAAAAGATACTCAGGTTCCTTGTTCCATACCCCTCTTTGGACCAAACAGCACACTGGAATTCTCTTATTATTTATATTTACATATTTTTAGCAGTAAATTTGTGAAACTGTTCGAGAAGTACTGTCACTTTGCCCATTTTTGCCGCCAAGCAGCAATAACTAAAAGGACACATGTTGAACGCATTAGATAGTTAATCGGTAACATATGTATAAATTTAAAAGTAAAAATATAAAATTATAATATATATTCTGCTTGTGTTAGTATTTATGTATATAAAGTTCGTGTAGGTCTGTATGTATATTACCATTATATATTTTTTATTCAAATTTAAATTTAAATTTTATTGTACAATAATTAGTCCCGCAGACTTCAATTTTCCACAACGGCTAGGGTTGGCTGGAAGCGTCGTGGTGAATGTTCACTGATCCCACGGCGCCGACTCAACCGGCGAGAGGGAAACTCGGGGTTTTAGTGGGATAGGCCCTCCAGTCTGGAGGGCGAGTCCCCACATAACCCCTGAGTCTCCCTGGGCTTAAGGGTATCCATAAAGATTTCCCCCCCGTCAAAAAAAAAAAGGGTTGGCTGGAAGAGATCTCTTCTAGGGATTTCTAGGGATAAACTCACCTTTGTATATGTGTTTTGTAACTTGTGTTTTATGTATCTTTTCTTTGTGCAATAAAGATTTATACAATCATACAGTAATATGAGCATTACTGCGTTCTGGTAATGAAAGGTCAACTCATATCTCAGGGTGACAGGCGCAGTGGCAGTATCTTTCAAATATTTGTGATATAAGGCTTCAAAGTGACACTGTAACGGTTTTGAACAGTTCTTTCGTCCCGTTACTTGCTATCGTAAAAAAAAAACTTTGAAGCCACAGCGGATTGGAAGTTATACTGAAATTTGTGACGTCATCCCCCTCTGTAATATTTACATTACAGACATTTACTTACAAATAAATGGACGACGGGTCTAATACAAAAACCACGAAAAAAATGTCCCAAGTCAACCTATTCGAAATTTAAATTGTTATGTCATCGCAGTATCGCGCTGTCCGTAGAACAAATGAAGACTAAAGCGGAGTGTCGCGCTCTGTATACGATTTTAGCGCCTTACAAGTGCGGACACTTTTTAGCGCGGCCCGACGTCCATATAATTGTAAGTCAATGATTACAGAAATAAAAACCTGACGAACGACACTTTAAATTATATGCACCAGTTATTAAATGTTTTTAAATTAGTAGGTAGTAGGCATATTTAAATATTAACATAATGCACCCACCTACTAATTTAAAAACATTCCTCGTCCGTCAACGTAGTATTTAATAAAAGAGAAAGGAGTTGGCGAATGACCGGCAACACGGTTGTGTGTGAAGCATGCGCACGCGACTCATGCAAATCAACTATTAATAGAATCATGTAGTAAAAGTAAAGATAGTATGCTTTGAATAACCGCGGGTGGTGCTGCCCTATGCGACTTAGCGGGGGTAATACTAGAGGAATGATGAATTGTTGTCTTCTATAATTTTAAGTAGCAGTAGGGCTCCTTGTGAAAGAGTTCGTCAAGGGAAGTACTGCCACCTAACTTATTTCTGCCGCCAATGTAATGTAAGCATTACTGCGTTGGTAAGGGTGCTGGTGAAATTACAGGCACATGGGACTTGTCAGCTTATGTTTCAAGGTGAAGGGCGCAGTGGCAGTGCCCCTCGGGTCTTTGAGATTTAAGCTCTGAATGACACTGCATCGGTTATAGACAAGCGTTTTACTTAACACCAGTCGTACGACTAGTTGGTCCTCAATGATAATGTAAAAAGAAATCCCCAACAACAGCAAGCATAACAGCAAAAGTTTTTAATTTACAAATCCGTACATGCACTTACATATTGAATAGGTTACTTTATATGCACTATTCACACTTTATTATATTTATTATTTTAATGAATAATTTCCCTCCTAGCCGTTTATTAGGCCTTTTATAATAATAACTTCTAGATTTAGTACCTCTTGTTGATTGTGACTGAAAACCAGTGCCTTAGTGAACTTAGGCGGAGCCAGCGCCGTTTCACCGCTATGACAAAAAATGTTTTATTTCTCATGTTGTATTCTATCTGCATTTGTGTCATACTAGTGAATAAATTGTTTATCTATCTATCTAAGTAAATTTTAGAACAAACTATCAAAAACAACTAAAAAAAATTGAGGTAACGTTTTCGCAAAACTATAATCATTTTGGTTATCAGCACTCATATAATAATCGATTGGGAAAAAAGCTCATATTATTCATATATTATTTTATAGTTGCAGTCTTAGGAATGATTGACAATACAAAACTTGGGTTGTTGCGATTATGCATCCGCGTCCGCGGATAATCTGCTTAAAGTATAATATCCGCACCAGCATCAGCATTCATCGATGTTGATATTCGTTGCGGATGTTCGAGTCGTGACATAACCTCAAAGGCACGCTAGAATAATTTACAATCATTCCAGGAACAAACTGTAAACCGAAAAAGCAGCTCAGTTGTTGTTTTTAAAGTTATATAACTTTGATAAAATTCCACAACGATTAAGAGGGAGCAGAGGAAAAATTCCTAATCTTCGATTTGATTTTAGAGCGGTATATCCACTTTAAAGTTAAAAATAAAATATTGTATGAGTAACTACACGATATATTCAAGCATAGACATTAATCAGAAACATAAAACAATAAAGTTTCCTCGATAGATAAAAATCACGAAATGACTTCTAATTTTCACATTTTTTCGATTCATCCTCGATATGCTACAGGTTATTAGGACAAAAATTAGATAATTAATTATATTTAAACATGATCGACAACTGTCACTACGGATTTTTTTTTTAATCCCTTTAGTTTTAGAGTTATTCCACTAAAACGAATTTGGTACTTTTAATGCGCAAAATTCAACATCTCATGTCGCATGTCACGCGACCTGCAGGCATATATTTATTTCACAAATTTGGGCGGAGCCAACGTCAAAACTTTTTTGGCATGCTCCCTCTTAAGCTAGGTAGATTGATTGTTTTTATGAGATTGATACTTTTGTTAATAAATGTTTATGTTATGTGTATTGTATTGTAAATGTCACAAAAGAAAATATAATGCTTTTTCATGTTGATAGATTCAGGAAGGATATACTTTTTAAGCGTGGTATCCACTGCTGATGTGTAAAAAATGCACATCAGCAACAACCCTGATGAAAACCAATGAACCAGAGGGACAATTAATATAAATTTATTAACTGGGTAAAACAATTATCACTCAGTTTCATTAGGTAATTAAGTATTCAAAATTCACAGACGAGCATGTGGGACGCTTACAAGGCTTGAAATAACTCGAGTAATTATAAAGTTAGGACTTTGCGACGAGCGTACGTTGTAGAGAATTTCAAAATGCACCAATAAAACTACTACAGCAGTAAACAGACTGCTTAATACTCAGAAAATGTTAATAAGAAAAACAACCATAGCTCGCAAAAAAACTAATTCCATTTAACATAGCTAGAATCCTTAATATACATTTATCGTAAACATATCGAGTTCTTAGGTTTTCGCGATTGTTACACATAGGAAATTAATAGGATAAGGAGAATAGGGACCTGTAAAGGGCCCGAAACGTCGGTTGGTTTGATAAAACAAATATACACGATTTAAATCCGGACAAATAGTTTCATTTCTTATCGTAAATAATTTATTTTTATTCCACATCTTTTTACTTTTACTTATATATTTATATATAAGTTGACAACAATTTAACATCAATTTATGAATTGGTACAATTCGTTTGATCTCTTGTTTTCAGCAATAATGATACACCGATCGATAAGGACCTTAATATCGATCATTTGACACTTCATTTAAATAATAACATCTACAATGCAAACTAAAATACAACATGGCGTTGTTTTCTAATGGCAATGAATGATACATCGAATATTTATACTACGACACCTCACCTAAATTAGAGCATCTTCAATGCGAACTAACACAACGCGGTTTTGTCTTCTTATAGCAATTACTCATACATCTAATGATAGGACTCTTAGGGTCGTATTCTAGAACTCTACTCAATGCTCAAGTCAGGATTTGAGTATGGTTTAAAGCACTCGAAATCATACTCAAGTCCCTGCCATTAGGGTCGTATTTCCAGTGCTTGTGTTTCCAGTGCAATCCTGACTTGAGCATTGAGTAGAGTTCTAGAATACGATCCTTAATATCAACTAGTTGATCTGTATGTATGTAAAACTCAGTCTTTCATTCACATAGAAATGAATAATACACCAATTGATAGGGTTTTTAATGTCGATTATTTGATATTACAGTGCCTCGGCTAAATTATGGCATCTGCAAGTGAACTATTACAGCTTCGCTTTGTTTTTTAATAGCAATGCATGGTACATTCAACATCAAGGCTCTTAATATCGACCATTTTGTTCTACGGCACCTCTACTAGCTTCTACAATGTGAATGTGAACAATATATATAATACAATGCGAACTATTTATATAACTCTGTTTCGTCTTTTAATAGCAATGAATAATACACCAAACGACAGGGCTCTTATTGTCGACCATTATATACTCCGATTTATTTCAATTGTTAGTTTATGCGCACTTAAAATACTAGAATTTAGTATTATCTACTTGCAATGAACGGTGTACTATAACATGGGAACGTAGCTCAGGTAGCGTGGCGAGAGATACTTTTGAATATAAAACTGGGATCTTCATAAATAGATATTTATTACGTATTTTACATATTGATTCATGGAAGCTTTTTCTAGAACTGCCAAGATGTTCTTCTTTTTCTATCCTATTTTTTAAATACATTCCAAACACAAACCTATATTCATTCAGCCAGTATTTCGACTCATAGAGTAGAGCCTAGCCTACATCCCTCTTCCTCACAACTGAAGGGGTGAACGTCCTTAGCTGGTGTCCTACCTGTGATAGGCAACTTACATAAGTGATCAGCCTTTACTATAGGCTAGCCACACACTGCTCGGAATCTACTACCTTACCAACAAGCAAACCACCGAGGAAGCTGTGGCTTTAGTCTGCCAAAAACTTATCTAAAAGGACAGACTATGCCCAGATCCTAATCAAACAACTCAAAATATAATTATTTGTTCCTCCTGCAGCTATTCACGTTCCACCAAACTTTCTTACTTTCTTTGCACAAATTAAAACAACACGCAAATTATCCTAACAACAACATTTCGTAACACCTATATGATATGGCGATATATCATATGGAGGATTTTTAATAATTAAACAAATATATTTTCCCTTGAATGCAGACAGTTCCTATTCATCTGGACGAATGACCAATAACTATGCACATACACAGTATAATGTAGCCATAAAATGAAAAATAAAAAAATAAGTTATTTTCATGCAAGTCGGTAGTCCATCTCCTCCTCCCGTCCTTATATGTCTGCATTCAAGATACACCGTTATCATGGCTCCATACGAAAAACAAACACAAAAGAATAACAAACATTTAACAATAAACTATAAACAACCTATTACCTACTAGAAACTGAAAATCATTAAACTATCTACTATACAACCTTTTCAACCTATTCACATGCACCAGATCCTGCCTACCAGAGATTCTGTCTTCCAAACTAGGAGTAGATCTAATTAACCTAACTTCCGCATATCATCATATCTCCCGGACAACAAAGCAACTCTATTTTTTTTATCAAAATTCCGCTCCTGTTCTGACCGTGTACTTCCTATCTACTCTTTGTGCGAACCAATCAAGGCTGCTCGTTTCCAAAAGTTGTCCCGTAAATTTTCCGCAACACTTACACCACCACGTTTAAAATTACCATTTTCCGACTTATGTAACTCGTAATTTTATTTTCATACGAACTACGCACTTTCGGCAAAACATATCTACAAAATTTTTCTAAGGCATTAGACCCTTTTGACGCCATTGACCCGTCTAGCCACTTACGTCAACTTTGTTCTTTATTTCCGATAAATGAGCAGAATGTACATATTCCGAGTTCTTTACCGCCAAGTTATCAGAACTCTTTGATACCGGCCCGATAGAAGACTTTTCTTTCTTTGACCCGATATCTGTCATGGGCTAAGAAGAAATTTTATTGTAAATTTTCAATTTTGACAACTTGAAATTATATTCCTTTAAAATATCCTGGCCGAGGATAAGAAATTCCTCATCACCTTGCTCAACAAGCAACCTCGATAGGTATTTATTTCCCTTAATTGTCAACAACACTTTGGTGGACGCCTGCACTTTTATTGGCATTTCGCCCACTGTACGCAATGGAAAACTCGGAGTATCATCAATCTGCAAATGTAACCTTTCTGTAAAACAACGAGAGATTATTGAAACCAAAGTACACAAACCAAACCAACGCCTTGCACCTTACATTATTCACAAAAACAGATATAAAAGGTATAAAAGCCCTAAAGGAAAGATATAAAAGCCCTATCTATACTAAAACTATCAATTGTATACAAATTTCCTAAATGTTCAACTGCGCTTTGCTGACATCCACGTTGAGGAGATCCCGACGAAGATCCACTACTATGTGCCCGTGGATACACTTGACGTGGCGTATCCTGCTGCACAATTGGTGCCCGTGGCACTTGATATTCCGAATGTTTAGACTCGGGTCCAACTATCGGTGTAGAGTCACCCTGTGTTTGCCAACAGTGAGAGTGCTCCTTATGAAAATATACTGGCAATTCAATATTTTGTCGTCCCACACTATAATTATGATTAAATATATCTTCTACTTGCATAATTGTTTTTCTCAATTCATCTTTAGAGACAAACAAATTGCTAGCCAGCATCCATTGACAACTGGGTATCAAAGACTTCAAGAAATGTCTAATAAACTGAACATCTTCAATCTTCGCTTTCGTCGCTAACTTATGTAAACTATAAAAATAATTCAAGAGCGATTCATTAGGCAATTGTCATCTATAATAAAACTCTCGGGCGTAATCTATCTGCGAGGGAAATTCCTCCTTAAGCTTTTGTGCAATTATACCATACGTCGCGTATGACGCAAAATACGTTTTGTACCATTGTAGAGCTGGGCCCTTCAAATACAATGCTAACACGTATCTCTTTTACCCATCTGACCAATTATTCAATACGCTGATCACCTCAAACTGATTTATAAATTCGTCAACGTCATTCAACCCCGTATTCTTTCTCGCTCTTTTCATTTGCACAAGAAATAAAACAATAAAATAACTAATATAAATCAAAATTACGACTTTAAATATGTTTTTCTCTTCCTCTTTTTGGAGATTTTACGTAAAATCATATAAAATTTTTCCACATTGGAATTTCCACGTAAGGCGATCGTACACCACTTGTAAGGCGATCTCCACCACTTATAACATGAGAACGTAGCTCAGGTAGTGTTGCGAGAGATAGTTTTGGATATAAAACTAAGATTATCTTCATAAATAGATATTTATTACGTATTTTATATATTGATTCACGAAAGCTTCTTCTAGAACTGCCAAGATGTTCTTCTTTTTTCTATCCAATTTTTTAAATACATTCCAAACACAAACCTGTATTCATTCAGCCAGTATTTCTACTCATGGAGTAGAGCCTAGCCTACAGTACTATGTTTTCCTCAAGTGATCTGAGCCGAAAATCCAACTTCAGAACCACCTGAGCCCCAACAAATTTCCACCTTCGATATCGAAAGCTGAATTTTGTATTGCGGTTTGACAGTTCGTTTCGTCGCCGCCAACCAACTGTAAAAATACAATTTTCTCACGCTAGTGAAACTGCCATTTCGCAAGATGGGATCTTTTGTGTCAACCTCTTTATTACATTGGTGTTGAAAACTTGTAAAGTATGGTTTGTTCGGTCTGCTGTGTTAAATCAACGATATTGTACTTTCATTCTGAATTGTCAGTATGTTTCCATTGAACATTAAACAAATTTATCTTATAAGTACTATAATTTAAATTCGCCTTACCTATTTCTGCTCTAGTTGTCTCTCTCTTCACAAGTGATGTACTATTTTTGCCGCCAAGCAGTATTGTGAGCATTACTGCTTTTGGTTTTTTGGATCTTTCAAGTTATGAGTTTGTGGTTTTGTTTAATTAAAACTTAACCACACAGAGCTGGTAATGTCACAAACCGAAAAAAATTGTGACTTTATTTATTATGTAATGTGAGCGTGCTTTCAAAGGAAATTGTTCATAATTGCACATTTAGCTATAAATCTGCTATGTTTCGTGACACGTGTATTTCTCCGTATTTCTGTTTTCGGATCCACTGAAAATCTGTTTGGCTGTATGTAGTTGAGAACTTGAGAGGTCTACAGACTGACTAAACATTATTGTAATATCACCGGATTTACGAGTATATACTCGCAATAAATTTCAAGTCAATCAGACAACAGGCAGTAACATAAATATTAATTTTATGAGAAGAGATGACCTTTAAATACTAAACAAATGTTTATCGAATATAGCTCACAATCATCCCGATCAAACCAACCTTCAAATTAAAAAAAGTCGTTTTGAGATCAGACCAGACATAAAGGACCTTTGATGTCACAGACAGACATACAGATATGCAGAAAAAGGCTTCAGAAATAGTATATTGTCGGGGATAGTGCAAATATGCGTATGTAGCATTTTGTAAAAGGCGCGTATCTGCAGTATTTAACGTTATTACTTTGTTATTTCAATGGCTACGACTAGTAAGCATTAATTTATTTTGTCTACGGACTCATAACAATATATTCCCGTAAATCGACAACATTTACGCGAATTTGATTTGGCCACTAAATTACCGAAATGGAAACTCATAATTCAATGCTAGTTACGCGTAATTGCACAATCTCCGACGATACTACATAATGGGATTGTCGAGATAATAACTTTAGTATAAATTTTAATTAAATAATAATAATAATGTCGATCATTAGATACTATGGTGCGTCGGCTAAATTATAGCATCTGCAAGCGAACTATTACAACTTCGCTTTGTCTTTTAATAGCAATGCGTGGTACATTGTAAGACTAGGCTCTAAATATCGACCAATTTATTCTAATAACATTGGTATAAACGTTAACTATTAATCAGTGATCGGAATAGGTAGACTATATTTACCTACACTTCGAGAAATAGAGACTGAATAGACGGAACAGACAAATTGGAGACTTCCTTACGACGTTATTTGTTTGTAGTAAATTAAAAAGTAATGTTATTTGGGATAGGTAGGTATGAAAGGGTTGTAACCCTAACTAGCCGTAAACAGATTCACGGCAATGAAACGGGAAACTTCCGGTCCACAAAATTTATTAAAGAAGTAAAGTTTAAAGAAAGGGCTGTAACAATAAAAAGGTAAATGTACAACAGTATAAAACACTCCCTACACTTTATTATTAAAGCACTTACCCCTAAATGGGCCGAGTAACTGAATTACAGATATAGATACACGAAGGCTGTAGATTTATAAATTATTACACATGATTTAGCTTATTTAATGATTATAAACGTAGTAAAGAACCAAAATTAGCGATTATTCGCCATGGAATTTGGTACAGCTTCGACTGTTGTGGCGGTCGAGCTGGGAGTGACAGTGGTACGAAAACAAAATGAGAAAGTGAAGGAGGATGGAACAACTCAAAAAAATTTAAATACATGTAAAATAAAAAATGATAGGATACAAGCGGAGAGAGGCGATACAAAGAGGTGAGATGACGGTGTAAAGAGGTCACACCCGTCACAGGTAGATTACATGTTCTAAACTTCGCACTTCAAAATTGTTTTACTCAATGTAGTAACAGAAGAGCTCTATTTCTGCCGCCAAGAAGTAATGTCAGGATTACAGTGTTCCGGTTTTGAAGGGTAAGGGTGCTGGTGAAATTACAGGCACATGGGATTTGTCAACTTATGTCTCAGGGTGACGGGCGCAGTGGTAGTGCCCCTCAGATCTTTGTAATTTAAAGTATAAATGGTCAGAAATTAATTTATTGTTTCTCAAAATATTCTCCGTTAGCTTTAATGCACTTTTTCGTGAGAATTAACCAATTTTGAAAACATTTATGCTACTCCTCCGTGACAATCTCTGAAACATGTTTTTCATACTCTCCGACAGCCTCTTCAGGTGATGAAAATCGTTGGCCGCGTAACTGGTTCTTAATTTTTGGAAATAAATAAAAGTCACAAGGTGCCAGGTTAGGACTGTACGCGGGATGGTTCATAAGGTCAACGTTGTTCACCTTCAAAAATTCATTTGTCTGTCTGGCCGTGTGAGAACTGGAATTATCGTGGTGCAAGATGATGCGGCGTTAACAGTTATTTTAACGGAGTCTGTTAATAACTTCCGGCAAACAAATGGTCGTGTACCAATCACTATTCACGGTACAATGATTCTCCAAAGCAACAGTAGCCATGTGTCCAGTTTTATTAAAAAAAGAAGCAATCATCCGCTTAGAGGCATTTTGCTCACGCGCCTCTTTGGTTGGTTTCGGCTCATCTCGAAAGACCCATACGCTCTATTGCTGCTTTATTTTGGGATCGTAACTATAAATCCATGTTTCGTCACCTGTTACTATGTCCCACATCAAATATGACGCCCCTTCGTTGAATCTGGTAAGCATGGCATTGCACCCAGTGACACGATCCGTTTTTTGAGCCTCAGTCAAATTGTGTGGGATCCACCGAGAACACAGCTTTTTCACACCCAAATGTTTGTGTAGTATTAATTGTATTTGACTCATACCTATGCCTAAAGATGCCCAAATCTCATGGTATATTACGTTCCTGTCTGTTATAATCGTACGGCGCACAGCATTGATGTTTTTGTTGTTCACAGTAGTGGATGGGTGACCATCACGAAATTCGTCACTGAGATTCACACGACCGCGTTTGAATTCTGCAAACCAGCTATAAATAGTCATCTTGCATGGTGCTTCATCGCCAAAAGCAGTTTGAAGCCGAGCGAAGCTCCGCTGAATTGTTTAATTACACTTAAATTAAATTAAATTAAAATTAAAATTGTTTTATTTCGGACAACGAGTTCCATAATTTGTTAGTAATAATAACAAAAAAAGTGCTTATAAATTAGTGTTAGTAGATTCATTTTTTTTACATTAATTTTCAAATCACCTTTCTCGTGAAGCGTTGCAACATGGGAGAGGTAATCCTACCAGCCACAGTTTGTAGGATCCCGCACTCTGCGCATTAGGGATGCTGTCTTTTTCCAGAGGATGGCAGCAAAACCATCCGTCTCATACTCTGTAAACATCCCCGATGCACTGCAGAAACGAGGCAGTCCCAACATCATCCTAAAAATATTATTGTACTGTACACGTACGGTCTCCAGCGGCCGTTTGGTGTAGTCAGCCCATAGGCTCCCTGTATAGGAACTTTGACAGTAAGCTTTAAAAAGCGTTATTTTTACTTCTTCTGTACACCGAGAGTATCTATGGATCAATATTACCTTTACCGCTAGAGCCCTACGCTCTTACTTACTACTTAAAGTCGTAGAAAATAATACTACGAAAATTTTCACGAGTTAAATCCATGGCGATGCAAACAACCAATTTCTAAAATTACGCCAAAATGTAAAAACAAGTGACAGTCAGATGAAACAAACTGTATTCTACAGTCAAAGAGTTCCATTTTCAAATGTTGTAATTACTTTTTAAATATTGTTTATGTTAGTGGCCAGTTCCGGAAACTTATAGTGCGCCCTATGTATAAGGAAACTTGTTGTTGTAAAATTTATAGCAAAAGCTAGGAAGTACATTACTTGTATGGTATCAAATGTTTTCAAGCTCTTTAAGTAAGCTATTAAATGATTAAGACAACAGCTGAACGACCTTCTAAAAGATTTATCGACACGGCTCATGCCATGAAGCCGTATCAATGACCGTGATCTTGAATGTATTGCTTATTTCCAATAGTATGCTTCAAAATGTTACAAATAGAGCTAAATAAACGTCTACCGAAGAATATGACGACGTTTTAAAGAGTTAGGGAAGAATTTAATGAAAAAGCCTTTTAAATACAATATAGAACAGAAGGAGGAAAATGTTTGGACATTTGTTAGGCAGTTAATAATGAATTTGTGAGAGTTTAATTGAGGGAAAGTTAAAACGAAAAAGAAAGAGAGGATTACCAAGAATGGCGTACAGTGAACAAATAAAGAAGAACATCATGGTGAGCAGTTAAACAGAGGTCGAGGAGCTGACTTTGAACCTTGGGGAGGAAGGAGGTTACCCCGACAAGAGCCTGGCTCTTAAATTGGAAGATAATGAAATATCTATAATTTCAGTAGGTAAATGTATTTAATGAACAAAAATATTGGTAAACATGTTCTCACCCAAAAAGGCTACACCTTTTGCGTGACGACCAGTTTTCAGCCGAAGCGACTGACGCGACTATGAAATTTGCAATTAGGTATTATCCATTCTTCTAAATTTCTACGTTTCTTGTTGATGCCATTTTCTGAATCAATTTTAAAGGTCGCATGGAATGCAAACTTTCACGGTCTTCAACCGCCATCTTTATTTGAGACTTGGGAGTAACAAAAGATTGGACAAAGGAAAATCCGATGAGCTGTTCTGTCATCAAAGTTGTAAGGAAAAATTGGACGAGGAAGGCACAAGATCGGATGACATGGCGTGTATTGGAAGATACTCAGTATTAGGTGCATGGCTGTTGAAAAAGGGAGGGAATAACAAGTTCTCCTTATTCTAACTTCTATTGAGATTTCCCAAAGATAGCATGAAGATCATCAAGAAGTTTATCTTAAGTAAAAAACTAGATGTCGAGAAGTAACTAAAAAATGCATATTTTTAGAACCAAGTCTAAACATAGTGGATATATTTTTTGGAAGTTCTTTTCAAAGTTTAACTTTACATTTTAATTTAGCTTTAGTTTATTAATGATAATATAGTGTATAATACCTTTATGGCAAGACAAAAGGTTCAATCTTCGTTTTGTATCACAAATGCCTTCGGAACTATTTTATATTCTTATCAAACTATTCGCAGTTTCTCACCCCGATTCATTGGGGACTGACCCCGTCTCAAATGTCAATCACTAAGTTAGAAAAAGTGTTTACCCCTAGCCTGGAATATGAAATATTCTGTTTAAAACTATATCTATTATATATACATATCTGTATCTGTCTCTGTGTCTGTATCTGTATCTATATATTTGCTAGCGTTTTTCTCTTTGTACGAAACGTTACAATTGACAACTATAGAGAATGTAAATGAGAGCTAAATTAAAACAGGTCATGGCATGATTTTTAGGATTTCATAGTACATTATTGCAGAGGTCGGGAAGTAAAAGATTGCAGGACGAAGATGAGTTACAAGGTTGAGCGCAGGGAGGTTTTAAATTATACGAATCAGGCACTCCACGTTACCGTCAAAGTTACAATATAGTGCTGAAAAGTATAAAAAGTTACGTTGTAATGTAAGTACGTTGCATAAATTACACACTTTCTTGGCTCTTTTTTGAAAGTAATGCAGTCATTTTCAAGCATGTTTGAGAATAAATATTTTAAAGCGTGAAATCCACTGAGCGGGTGCGGGTCGGGCGTGTATCGGGTAGGGAGTACGGTGGGTGTAATTGCGTGTATTTATGTGGATGACAACAAACCACGAGCGGGCGCAAAAAGGTTGGATCCTGCGCCCGTTCGCGGTGCTTTGTCGTCCTTGTAAATACACGGAATTACACCCGCGTTACTCCCGACCCGACACGGGCCCGATCCGCACAGCTTTCAGTGTGTTTCCTTAGATGTACGGCGTAATAACTGTATCTTTAGAAGAGATCTGTGTTCCGCAATGGGTTGTATACTGGCTTAATGATGCTGTGGTACAATGTTGCATAACATCCGTTTAACGCAAAGAACATTAAAAACAACGTTTATTATAAACAGTTTTCTTACTGTTATGATTCGTCATTGCGTGGATCTGAAGACGTGAATTCAGTTATCAAAAAATCAAACAAAGTTTTCAATAGAAAACCACCTAATTTGAAATATACACATCAATAGATCAAGCACGTTTTTGCCAATTACTGATAATCAGGTTTAATAATTATTATTTTTTAACGCCAATGGTTATTAAGGTCAATTTCATAATTAAAAAATAAATAACTGAATAAAATTAATTTAATAAATAGATATTTTTATTTAACTTTAATAGGGTAATTAAATATTAAAAAAATACCTTGATCCCTAGATACTTATGATGTGTTTATATTACCGATAAATCAAATGTTTAGAAAGCCGGAGTTATGACTTTTAGAAAATTAATATGTCATCTCTTTATTTTAGTCGTGACCACGGGACCTGTAAAGAATCTGAAACCTTCCTGTCTCGTTAGTCGAACGGTTAGCATGATTGCCATGCAGAGGTCCCAGGTGAAATGTTTTCCAAGGAAGTACTGCCACCTTACCTGTCTGCCGTCAAGCAGTAATGTCAGTATTTCTGGGTTCCAGTTTTGAAGGGTAAGGTGCTGGTGAAATTACAGACACATGGGATTTGTCAAGTTATATCTCAGGGTGACGGGCGCAGTGGCAGTGCCCCTCAGATCTTCGCGATTTAAAGCTCTGAGTGGCACTGCAACTGTTATGGATTGGTGTGTAGCTTACCATCAGGAACACGACTTGTTTGTCCCGTCACTTGATATTATATTTAAAAAAAATCTAAAAAGTTGTCAACTAATTTCTTTCGTAGAATCTTTAATACTTCTCTGCTGAAAAGTTGCTATTTTGGAGATGGGGCCTTATTACACCAATGGTAAGGAATATCCTTTTTTCAAAGCCAATTTAATCCTTTAGTAGGTCAAGAAGATCTATAGCTCAAGAATGCCTCAAAGCCAGACAGGGATACAAAATATTGACCCACTGGTCGAAGGTTTACGATACGAGAGGCGATGGCTTTATTTATTCCGAATTGACTTCTTATTGAATATGCGGCTTTTTACGATGCGCCACCCGCGCCATTCGTCCTCGACCCTTTGCGCGTTCGTTTTGGTATATTTTTTATTCGGGAAAGAGGGAGTTTAGTAACGTTTTTCTTATTTGCTACCGACACTTTTTTCGAGGCAGTAGCACAGGAGATTGTAAAGATTGACTAGGTCAATATGCACTCTTGCCGTATTGAGGAATTATAAAGCACTTATTTGCAACTAACAATATGAATATTAGCTATATCATGGTCACACCCCGGACACTCCATATGACAGTCGAAAATTATTTACCTACTACTACTACATACGCAAGGCGCTATCTGCACACGCGCAAATGTGTACGTGAAATGGCAGAGTTACCCATCACTTGCTCGTACGTCGTCGTATTACGTTACGTGGTCAGAGCGGCAACATTGCGAAAATTCTGACGCGAGTCTGTTATCTATAATTTTATTATAGAATCCTAATAATTACACATGTTCTATACGTATTTATATCGATGTAGTATTATATTTTTCATTAATTCACTAACTAGAACAATATTGAAGATTTATTTAAAAAATATATTAAAAGCACTTTGGACAGGTACCTTTAAAGACGGAAAAACTAAAGTATTTGAAATTGCGTGTCCAACTTTATCATTACCTAGTTAATAATTAGGTATATTCACTACGTAATATTTATCGGCAATAAAAATTGAAAATTCGAAAACCCTTATCTAGCGCACGAAGTTATGGCGTCTTATTATATTGATACAATAAATCTGTATTATATATTACTCTGCACTAAAGAAAACAATAACTGAATGAGTCTCAGACATAAGTTTATTTACTTACTACGTTTCATCTTTCAAAAAACGAAAGAAACTCCTCTCTTTATTCCGTTTAGATGATTATAAACAGCCGTACACAGCACAATTCACGACCATTATAAAAAGTAACTTAAAATGATGTTATATATTAACGTACAAATTTCGTAATGAATAAATGAAAACTATATTCAAATATCAAAGCCGTCTTACCGCGAAAACGGCTCGCCGACAGCCTTGTTCTCGTTCAGTCAATGTGACAGTCAATGTGCGGGGCGTGCTGTGGTATCTAAAGCTAGGGAGGGGCGGAGAGTGTCCGTTCTTATTATTTGTTCTCTGTCATGGTACAAAAGTAAAAGCCGTTCCAGGTGACAAACAGCGTACGCGCGGCCATTCTTATTCGACTCAGAAAGTTCTTGACATCTCAAAGGTCAATTCACACTTAAAGAGCAGAAACGCGTAGCGACCGGTGGAGCTAGCACGGTGTCTTAAAATATAAGCTTCTTGCAATGTTTGCGCGCGTTTGAATCGATTCAAAATGCAGCGCGTCTGCGGCGCGCATAATAACGCGAGTCGTCGGTCGGCGCGTATAAAATACGCCGTGTGCATACACTCTAAAAGCAGCCGTGTGTAACCTCTCTAAAACCTATTTGACTATGACGAGTTTGTAATCAATTGTACATAAATGACGTAAATACATAATTATTTTACGCGCAGAAGGCAAGTCGATTCCCAAACAAAAGTTACATCAACCGTAACACATGCGAATTGGAAATAGGCAGTCCCTGGTGACACGAGAGAGTGAGAGATCGGCACGACTTTTTCAATTTACAATAAACCGTTCGGCGCGTTTATGTCCGGCCTAAAAATGTTAGTTTATGATCGGTGGGAGTTATCGACTCGATTCTTATCCAAATATATCATTGGGCATAGTAGTAGGTCGACCTAATCGATACATCTTTTCTAACACTTAAACTGCCTTCGTGGTCGAACAATTACCATGCCATGCCACGCAGAGGTCCCAAGTTTGACTCCCGGGCCGGGAGAAATATTTGTATGGCCTACATCTATTTCTCTCGTGAGTTTGGGTGTAATTTGTGGTTGTCTATGTGTGTGTCTATGGCACCCGCGACACAGGGTTTCCCTAGTGCGGGGCTATGTTGAGAGTGTGCGTTATTATTATTGTTATTATTATCTTTTCTAACAACAAAAGAAATAACTATTGTTAACGACTCTTAGAAATGAAACCTCGTTGGCCCAATGTTTTGTACAGTTCCGGTAGCCGACTTCAAAAAACTTGACAAATAGGTAGATGTAATTCCACGTACTCTTTAGGTCAGCGTTTGTGAGTAATATATATTTTGGAAATACGTTTCTAATTATAGGTGGTAGGAATTCTCCTGGGAGAAAACTCATGCCAGAATAGTGATATGTACCATGTGTTGCATGGGTCGATTTTTTAAATTTAAGGTCAACCCATATTCTCATTTTTGTTAAAGTTAAGGCCAGGTCCCATTATAGCTGGCATGCCTTTTACATACATACGCAATCTTAAATTTTGTATTACCTTATTGTTTACACAAATAACCTCAGTACAGAGTGCTAAAAAATACGATCTCAAAAGTTCTTAGAATTCCATTTATTGAAATTGGTTATCATAGTGAGCGAATCTGGATTCATCCCCTAGTTTGCTACCCTTAGAGGTGGAATATTTTCTTCAAATCTAAATGGGGCCAATACTGAGGTAAACTCTTTCCGACAAAAAAATTATCAAAACGGTTCAGTGAATAAAGTGTTTATCTACCTATTTAACCTTTTTTTATGAAGGGTGCGAGCAATTTGTGCTCCTGGTGGTAAGCGACATGCCTGTCAATAACAGTAGTCGTGTCTCTCGAAGTTTTAAATCGCAAAGATCTGAAGTGCCACTGCGCCCGTCATCCTGAAACTTAAGTTGACATGTCTCAGGTCCCTGTAATTTCACCAGCACCCTTACCCTTCAAAACCGAAACGCAGTAATGCTCGTATTACTCCTTGGCGGCAGAAGTAGGTAAGGTAGCAATACTTCGCTGGATGAACTCTTTCTCAAGGAGTTACTCCTACTCTTACAAAACTACTTGCCACCTCTTCCTAGGGGAAACTCGTGGCCAGAAATGGAACATTATAATTGGTTTGATAATGAAGCGTTGGTATTAGTGTGGTCATTGTGACTGCACTAGTAATAATGGATAGTAACGAATGAAACGAAAGTTTTTTTTATAAATCAAAAAGCCGACTTTTTTATTTTTTTATTTATTTATTTATTAAGTACTACCACATCATATATATTACAACATTTTAACATTCAACATACGGAATTACATCTGATATATATGACAATTACGGTGTACATAGCATTAATAATAGAAGGGTTACTAAAACAACTTATATTAACTTAATTTAAATTAACGTTATCGATACCTACTGATCAAATTTGAATAATTTTGAAATTTTATTGACAAAAATGTTTATCCTGTCGTGGTACACATCTAAGTCCTCGATTTTACTGTTAATCGTATTGTACTCGTTGAAAATCCTAGTCAAAGGGGATTGAAGGCCAAGATTGGTTTTACAAGATAGAAAATTTTTGTTATTGCGTTTCTAGGATATTTCAAAAGTTCGTGGAAATACATATATTTGCAAACTTTTAATTGAAATCGGTTACCGGGTAGTGCGCAAAACTAGATTTATCCCCTAGTTTGCCACCCGTAGAGATCTTATATTGTCTTCAAATTTAAATGGGACCAACACTGAGATCTTTTATGGTCCTTCCGACCATAAAAGAACCATCATAATCGGTTGCAGTGCCACTCAGAGTTTTAAATCGCTATGATCCGAGGGTCACTGCCACTACACCCGTCACTCTGGGACATAAGTTAACTAGTTCCATGTGCGTGTAATTTCACCAGCACCCTTACCCTTCAAAACAGGAACACAGTAATGCTAACATTACTGCTTGGCGGCAGAAATAGGTAAGGTGGTAGTACTTCCCTGGACGAACTCTTTCAAAAGGACCTCTACTGCTACTAAATTACTATTAATACAGTCGAATTGATAACCTCCTCCTTTTTTTGAAGTCGGTTAAAATGTAGTTTTAATTAGGTATGATATGAATGTTTTAACATGTTTCACGTTGATTAAAACTTGTCCTGTGTACGAGTTTAATAATTATTTTCTCATTTTGCAAGTCATTGGAATGAAAATGAATGTGTTGTAGCGAGATTTTTGAAGTGAAATTAATTTGTTTCTATTATATCCGTTTTAATTAGCTAAAAACAAAAATTAAATATTATATCACATTAATTAGAGATATAAAACAGAATGGAAATGAGTTAGCTCTGTTAGACTGCCTCCGTGGCCGAACGGTTACCATGCCGGACTGCCACGCAGAGGTCCCAGGTTCGATTCCCGGGCCGGGAGAAATATTTGTATGTGCTACATTTTTTTCTCTCGTGAGTTTGGGTGTAATTTGTGGTTGTCTATGTGTGTGTCCATGGCACCCGCGACACAGGTTTTCCCTAGTGCGGGGCTATGTTGAGTGTGTGCGTTATTATTATTATTATGATTAGCTATTTTTATTGGTAATAATGAGGGTTTTGCGTGTGCGCGCTGGATGAGAAGTCGTACGTTCGATTTTCAGTAGGATCAATTTGAAAAATGAGCCTTTTTAAATTGGGTCTAGTCTGCGTAGTGCCCCGATGTGTATACCGTTGCTCTGGTGGTCATGGCATAGGTACTTCCACGGTACTTCCCTAGTTTGAGACCAGGTGTGGTTGTTTGGTAAAACGTGTAATTATTTGGATATTTATTTGTAACGGGACAAACGAATGGGCAATAGGCTTGTCCTTAGCAGTTCTAGTGCCACTCAGCTTTAAATCGCAAAGACATGTGCAGCATTGCCACTGCGCACGTCACCCTGAGACATGAGTAGTAAATCCCATGTGCTTGTTTTTTCGCCAACTGTTACACCAACTCTTCTCAGGAGAGATCCATGGCCAGCAGTGGGATCTAATCCTTTGGAAACATTTGCAAGTTTGGGCATAAAATTTCATGAAAATGTTGTCGAATTGGACGAATAACAATGGAAAGTATACGGGACACAAACATGTATATTTTTTATGTCGTGATGTCGGTCACACATGGTGCACGGAGAACTCAAGGAGCGCGGTGCGCCGAGGTGGTAGCCCTCAGGTGCACGGAGAACTTAGGGGTGGTAGACCCACAGGGTAGGTTAGGCGCGTTGCAGGTTGAACACTGTTGAGGAGTTCTTCTCATCTGTCCGCCATTTACATGGCCCGGATCAGCTCTACGGTCGCCATGTGCCAAGTTTTATTAAAAGGTAAGATAAAATGCAATAAACTGGCTTTATCCCATAATTTGCCACCCTTTATGGAGGAATATCTTCTTCAAATTTGAATTGGATTACTGAGGTACCCCCTTTTCAACAAAAAAGAATCGTAGAAATCAGTTCACAAATGTCGGATATTCGCACAACATGCACACACAAAAAAATACAGTCGACAATTCGACTGTTTTTTTTTCCTAGAACCTTCTTTTTTGAAATCGGTTAAAATAAATTCATACAGAGTATGTGCCATGTAAGAGTTTTTAAGCTGTAAATATTTTAAACGTAAAAGCGTTGGGTCGTTATTTTTTATTGAATGGCAACACCAGGGCTTGTGTAACATAAAGAACTCGGAAAGTTCTTGATTTTTTGAGTTATAAAAACTTTGAAGCGCGAAGCTCTAGATTGTACTACAAATTACTGGATTCTTGTGCAAAATATTCATAATATTTTTCCTTTCAAATTTTTCCATTCAAAGTTTATACTAAAATTGTTATTTTACATTATTGAGTTTTAATAATAATAGTAAATGACATTTTTTTATGACACCAAGTGACGGGACGAATAAGTCGTGCGCCTGGTGGTAAGCGACACGCCTGTCCACGACAGTTGCAGTGCCACTAAACCGTAAACATCAGAGGGTCACTGCCACTGCGCCCGTCACCCTGAGACATAAGTTGACAAGTCCCATGTACCTGTAATAATTTCACCAAATCGAAGCGCAGTAGTTATACTCACATTACTGCTTGGCGGCAGAAATAAGTAAGGTGGCAGTACTTCCCTGGACGCACTCTTTCACAAAGAGTTCTACTAATTTGTTTCAACTAATATTACAAGAGTCATATTGTTAGATATATACATAATTACATATACTTCAAGCTTTTTTCCATCGATGTACGCAGAGACAAAAGCCTTCCACTTGCTAGTGTTGTCTTAACACACATCCTTCGCCTCATCAACACGCATCAGTATCTTAATTCACGCTCGTTCGGCTCTTATCAACTTGCCGGCTTCTTCGATCCAGCTGTAGTCGAACCAGCGCCTTCAACATACCATGCTTAAACTTAACAGTTTATTTTTAGTACATTTATTGTTATAATCATTATTACAAAGATCGAACACTTAGAAAAAAATCCTCCGATCTGCCTGTATTCGAACCAACCAACGTCTTCCAGCAAATCGTGCCGGACGCACTCGCAACTGAGCTACGGAACGGACCAGCAGACCTTGCTTTATATTAACTTACGTTCTATATGTTTGTTGCATATAGTTATTTCTGGTTTTTAACGTACTTCAAAAAAGAAGTGGGTTCTCAATTTGGCTGTATTTTTTTCTATGTATCTTGTGAACCGATTTTGATGATTCTTTT
>NW_020653713.1:4729938-4730969 GCF_003589595.1 Hyposmocoma kahamanoa
ATCATTCTCTTCTTCACATCTTCCAACACAAAAAATGTATAATATATATTAAAAAAATGAAGTACTTCTTTTATTTACGTGCTTTAGTCCGCCGACCATAGAATTAAGATTATTATGGACCCTGTAAAGGCACAGTAGTACATGAAGTATATATGTATTTACAACAAGTTACTTTACGTTACGTTACACTACTTTTTATCTTTTTCGTGCATCTCTGGAGGATTTGCCTTGCTCATTTGAATTCTGCTCAGGGGAATTTGCCTTACGAATGAATAGCAGTGTCTAATAATTTTGACGGTTTCAAGTGTAATTTGCTTACCTGGGGAATAAATGCTGATATAATATAACCACTTGGGTAGGTACGTGATGCGTGAAACGTGCTTTTATCACATGAACGTCATAAAAATAATACGAACTACGTGATGATATAATATATGTATACGGGGTGTCCCAAAAATACTACGACTGAGCGATGTTATGGATAGGTGAGCTCTATACCTACCAGAAAAAAATAAAATGACCTTAGTAAAATTCTTTCGATATTTTGGCACTTGTTATTTTTTTGGAAAAAACACTACTTTTTGTTGGGATTCATGATATTATTGCCAGGGTTAACTCCAGATGGTTGTTATTTTTGTTTTTCGGGTATGCTGAATAGTTGTTCCAGGTACTGCAACTAATATTTAACTGAGACATCACAAAATGTGAAAAAGTTATTTATTTGCTATACCTCGTACCTTTGAAAAAAAAGTAATAAAAAGGACTTTTACTAAGGTCAAATTATTTTTTCTGGAAAGTAACCTCAACTACCCACAGTGTCGCTTCGTGGTATTTTTGGGACACCCGGTATATATGCGCATCTCTCCCATTTTAGCATAAAAAATTATGAACTAATTTCGTTTATAGAAATTTAAACCTTTGTCTTGAAATGCTGTCAACTAGACCATTTTTTTTATTTGTTTAGTCCCGCACTAGGGAAACTCTGTATAGCGGATGCTAGGGACACCCACATAGGCTACTACAAATTACAC
>NW_020653713.1:4735969-4761702 GCF_003589595.1 Hyposmocoma kahamanoa
TTTTTGGAAAGATTATGGTATGCCCTGTACGCCCCTGACAACTGATTGTGTAAAGGGGGTTAATTACTTGGAAGAATTTCACGAATCGGGTAATAAACTCCACAAAGATAACACTGTGGATATCCTAACGTCTTTAACTTCTAAGATTACTACTACGCCATTATATAGTATCCGTTATGTGGTGTAAGCACCACTTGACTTTAATTGTAATGTTTATAGTTCTTAAACCAAGTTCGCAGTGTCATTGTGGCGAAGAAAAGCCAGCTGGGAATGGCTGAAAACATCAGCACGTTGCGTGTTTGGATCCATTGTGTCACGTCATTTTAAGTCTCGGTTTGTACGGCATTTTAGTGTAAATAATTTGGATTTCTGCAAACTTATTTTTGTTAAAAGGAAATGTTTAACTATTAATTTGGATAACAATTTATATAAATTTAAACCTAAATTTACCCAAGTTTCAAGGAACGTCGAATATTTCGTATCCTAATTGTAAAGCAATACAAAATTTTGGCTGCATCATATTAGCATAAGTTATAATTGGAAAAAAAAGCTTACGAGGTTTTGATTTCGAAACGATCTGAAAAGGAATAGAAAGACTGTAACAAAATTAATACAATGATATAAAAAAGGTACAAATAGTATAAAACACTGCCTATATGCGTATATAACTGCCTCCGTGGCCGAACGGTTACCATGCCGGACTGCCACGCAGAGGTCCCAGGTTCGATTCCCGGGCCGAGAGAAATAGTTGTATGGCCTACAATTATTTCTCTCGTGAGTTTGGGTGTAATTTGTGGTTGTCTATATGTGTGTCCATGGCACCCGCGACACAGGGTTTCCCTAGTGCGGGGCTATGTTGAGTGTGTGCGTTATTTATTTATTTTTATTTATATATCTAATGCTATAAAAACAGTTGAAGTAGAAGTGGAGTTTATATATGATGATAAATAAGCACGTCCTCTCACTTCGAGAAAATTGATGAGAGTGATAATGGAACCAACCAACGTAGGAATAATGAAGGAAAAGGAATTCAAGAACTATTCAAAATTTGAAAAGTAAGTCGCCACTAAACACAGTAAGCGGCAAAAAGTTCGGTCCTGTTGGTGCTGTGCCACACAGGCTACGGCTGGTGGGCTTCCTCTTCCTCTTCACCACCTTTGTGAAGCCGTCCTCGTCGCATTGATCTGTCTGCCTCTGTGGTTTTGTAACTTCGGAGACACGCACACTGTTTACTCATGCCGATTGCCGCCTCTTAGTTTCGAAGTAGCAGGTCGGCTGGTAGAAGCCGCTACAGCGGCGTACGCCCCTGACAGGGCACGGCGCATCGCGCGCGACTGCAGCAGCGATCGGTGCCGACTCGATACTGCTGATGGATGCATTTTGCACCCTACGACGCGTGTTTACATTAAAGATTTCTGGTGACCTACATACCAAAGCAGCGTTGCTTAATAACGCAACTTGGGCACGCAGCTCACTAATGGTGTTATCTGAGGTCTCCCTGCAACTCAAGCAGGCTTGACTTCAGGGAAGTGATATCCCTTAGCAGCCTGGTAAAATCGACGTGGTCGAACGTAACGGGGGGCAGCTTGTGCAGCTCCTTCGCCACGAATGTAGGCGTCGTCCGGGTCAGTTTCCTTCAGGAGTGTGATATCATCCTTGAGACTCTTCACGCCTCCATCTCTCTGGCGAGATGGCATCTGCTCAGCTTTGTCAAAGCTCTCAAACAACAGCATCTTGCCACTGCAAATCTCATCCTCGTTGAAGTTGGATTTGTAGATCTGCACGATGCTGACTTCGTCCATGGTATCGATGGCGTGTTGGACAAACGCCGAAAGCTCATTGGCTATGAGTTGTTGGGAACCCATTGCCACTTACGCGCAGCGGCCTGTGCCGCGCGAAACTTGAATTATAATATTTCTCACTGCGTATTGGATGCCACACTACCATATTATCGTAATGTCATCAGTCGAGTGGAAGTAAAATAAATATCTATTCATCTTATGACTGACTTTCCCGCACAAACTGGACAAAGAGCTGACAATCTTTAAACAGCTGAACCAATGTTCTTTAAAAGTAGCCAAAAATCATATCGATTAAATTAGCCTTCAAATGAAAGTAAAAGCCGCCCTAAGATCAGTTTAGCCGTTTAGGATCTACGATGCCACAGGCAGACGTACAGATAGACAAACACACAAACAAAGGCTACAAACATATAACTCTCCCCTTTTTAGATTAGGAAACAAAATACAATTAGAAATATCAATCACAACTCGTTAGAATTGTTACCAACGACATCATCAATCAATCACATCTCTGTGTGTAAGAAAGTCTTATGGCAAAGAGATAAACAGATAAAACATAGTCTCGAACACCAAAAGTCTGAAGACGTCGTATTACAATGGAAACAAGTCGTAACCGTGGAATCACGTCCCAGGCGTGTGGATGCAGCGAATCGCCGCATTGTGAGCTGCAACCATCCATCAGCACAGCTCATTACCCTCGCAAGAGTGATGAGCTTCAAACTACCGCCGCTCTTACCACTACCAACTTGTATCTGCCGGTGGAGAAATCCTAGAACAAAATGCTCTCTTCATAAAAACTATTAGTTATTATTCGAATGAAATTCACTATGCTGTCCCGCTTGTTCTGCATTTGGTAACTTTAAAGATACTGGCACCCAAAGTGTTTCACTATGTTGAAAAATGTCAATTGACACATAGCGTAATTGGGCTGCTTTTGCTTAACAATAAAACTGAAACTGAATAGGTGTAAAAAACCAGATGTGATGCAGTCGCTAATCGTCTATCTTTACAAACGCGTGCGATTTTAAGCAGTGATGCAAGCGCGTGACGCATCGATACAAATGCGCGATTGCATCGCTACACTTAGGACTTATAGGCGATTGCCGCGTGCATCCACGCAATCGCCTAAAAATCGCAAGTGTAGCGATCGTTCTAATAGCATCACTGCTAAAAAGTCACCGTGTGTAACCACTCGTACATCTCATTTTGTTGATTTCAGATATGTTAATAACCCAATTTCGTAAAAATGTCCATTAGATACGGAGCACAGCGTTACCCGTGTTAACTAATGATAAGGGTAAACAAGACAACTAACAAATCTTTGGTCAAGAACTTGGTTAAATAAGACTTTGGAATTTGGATTCATTTACCCTTTCCAGTTTTGTTTCCGAATGTAATATGACTGGGCTTTGCATTTATTTAATCTGTTCCCCCAGAATATTTTGTGGACAAATGTCTTGTAATGTCCGAAGAGAGCGCTACTCTCGACTGCAAAAGTAACGTCGTAGTGTAACTAAAAATTTAAATCGATCCGTTGTGCAGTTTTGCTATTGAGCGCAAGTTTGGTAACAGCATGCACTGCAGATGCTAGTCGGACATCGAAGTTTTGTCAAACTTTTTGAATATATCTTTACGGGTATAATGTTAATGGTAGAGAATTTTAATAAAAATGTCTTTAAGGATACTTTGCAAAAGATAAATCACAAAAATGCAAAACAGAGAATGTTAAAGCTGATTTTTCAATACAAAACTCTTTGTTATACTGTAAAATATTACATAAGTCAATAAACAAACACTATGCAGAAAAATCGACTTTATAACTAAGTAGGAATATTTTTTAACCAAAAGAATATTTTAGAAACCTTTGTTCGAATGCGTTGTACTTTTAAGCTCTAGTCATCAATTAATTTATTTTTCCAACAGATGGCGTAGTTCTCCTTGACGAGGATTATGTGCGCGGGCGCAAGGTGTACGGGCAAGTGGTGTGTACGTTCCGCTACGGTCGCGAGGAAGATGAGGTCATGGGCCTCAACTTCTACAAGGAGCTTTTCTTGGCTTCGGAGCAAATCTATCCACCGCCAGAGAAGAGGAACTATGAGCTGTCGAAGACCCAGGTAAATAAAATAAGAGTTGATGCAATTTTAGCCTTTATTTCGCCAGTATTTGGACACAGGGTAAGTGATAAGTAGACAATTATCAATGTGTGCGTGTGTAGCTCGCGAGCCACTAAGTAGTATCAACAATATAAGGCGGAAATTGGGCTCAAACATAATGAAACTTGCTCAGAATACGAAGACGTGGAAGAACTAATTTCAACACAAAAAAATCGCGAGTTGGAAATGCGGTTGTTGGATAAGTTCATAAAACTTTTCGAAGATAGAACGTCATTCTGCAGAAATGATCTAACCCACAAGAATTTTCACCAAACACCAAAATAGCAAAAATGTGAGAACTTATGAATGGATTAAATAATTTCTGCATAATTACGTCCAGTTTGCAGACTTCAAAAATCATACTGGACTTCCTTGTTGGATTATAGCCTCGGTCTGACTTGGTCTAGGTTTTAGGGTCGTTAAGAATCGTTCTAGTGCTCTCACGTCATTATTCTCACTTTTAGAAGCACTAATCTTTATAGTTCCACTAAGCACCCCTCTTAATACTAAGATAACCCATTATCCTTCTTATAGTTAAACTTTGCCTAGAACTGCAACGTGTGTGGGTTGAAACAAATAATCATAAAAGTTAAAGAATTGGACGGTGGGTTTCGTAACAATATTTAGTAGAATCGCCGCTATCGCAACCTGGGACAAAAACTAATCTGGAAAACACCATTCAGACGACTGAAGCAATTTAGAAAAGTTCGTTTTCTAAATTGCCACGATTGGGATTCGAATGCGGTACCTATTGTTTCAGCTGACTTTGTGGTTTTGTGAAATTAAAACTTGACCACACAGAGGTGGGTAATGTCAATGATTGAAAAAAAAACCAAGAATATTAGTGACTGTGCTTTTAAAGGAAATTGTTCCGTGATTGAGTATTTCTTTACTGAAAAACAGCGCCGTAACATTTTCAGTGAGACGACAATAAGCTTTTTAGTAGCAGTAGAGCTTGTAAAAGAGGTCTTAGGGTGACAGGCGCAGCGGCAGTGCCATTATTATAGACAGGCGTGTCGCTTACAACCAGGCGCAAGGATTCTTAGTCTCGTCATTTTGTATCATAAAAAAGCTGAGTGGATGACAGATTTAGTAATATCATACACGTTAATTACATTTATTCGTATTATTGATTAAATTATGCTATAATGAGTCACAATCGAAACTATTTTTTCTGTGCTAAATCGTGTATATTTGTTTTTTTTTTTTAAAAAAAATCAATGTTCCGAACTATTTACGGATTACTCAATCGCAAACATGGGACTTGTGTAGAATTCGACATATTGGTTTGTTTGAAAAAAATAAAAATAAAAATACGCGATTCAGATCCGGAAAAACTTAATTAAAATTTAAAAAATGAATTAATTATTGTTATTGGAGTACGAACTGCTATTCGGTCTCAGGTGTTTTATTTGTGACTCAAATTGCAGTAACACGAGACGTCAAAAGGAATGAAGAATGGGCTACATTACCGGTATTGATGCTCAGGTGTTTTATATTTCATTTTTATCAAGGGTTTTTGTGTAATTGGATTGAAGAGAGAGAGAACTGTTTTTGTTAAAAAAATATAGATGAAAACAAACCACAAGTTCTCAAGTAATATATCTCATCGGGTGTAACTTGTAGGTATGTATGGTATGCGTACGCTGCACGCGCCCCACACGCGCGCTACACGCGTGCTGCATGCGCGCAGTTAAATGCATGTTACTCAATTACTCAATACTTTATTGCATTTCCAATAGTTTACAATGTAGCAGGTGGACACGCTTAAATTACAGCTTTGGGGCCCTGTTGAGCACAGCAAAAACACACAGAGTGGGCAACATTTAATAAATAAAATCTTCAATAAACAAAATACAATTTATACAAAAAGACTATTAAAATCTCAAATAAAAATTATTGCAATACTATGTTATTATTTTGAAAGATTAATAAATATCTATATATGTTATTAACACAGAAAATAAAATTAATAATAATAACGAAATATTACGTTAGCATTTATGCCTAGTATTTATACACGTATGTTAACTAAATACGCTGTGTACATTAATTATTTTAATAGGAACATATTTTTTTATCGTTTAAATATTCACTTACATCGTAGTAAGTCTTACTTACTAAAATTTTTTTCAAATATGATGGAAAACTGTTGTCACTGGGTATTTCATTTATGGAGTTTGGTAACTTATTATAAATTTTTATAGACATTACAAATGGACTTGATGAATGGAGAGAGAGTTGAATTTGGTAACATAAGTCTGTTTTGGTGTCGAAGACAATAGTTTGTAGGTATCTCTTGCCGTTTTTTATAGAGATCAGGATATTTTCTGACAAACTTGCAGGATTCAAAAATGTAAATGCATGGTAAAGTTAAAATATTGTATTTTTGGATGTAGGGTTAGCAACTTTCGGTTATATCAATGTTAGCTAGAATTCAAAATTGAAGGAGTGCTGTTTCCCCACAGCATTACACCGCAGTTGAGCCACGCATAGGCATCCGCGTAGTAAGTGGTGAGCGCGGTTTTTCAATCAGTTGTTTTCTTTATTTCCTGAAGTGCATAAGCAAATCTGCCGATTTTAGATCTTAATTTTTGAATATGTGGTTTCCAATTGACATGTGTGTTAATATACGTGATGCGAGAGTGACGCGCGAATTGCATGCGAACAGATCGCACTACGTAATGTGCTCGCAAGCCTTTAGCAAACAAGCGCATTTGCGGCGCGTTTGCCAGATCTGTACGCACCCTAATAATTAACTTTTCTATGACATACAGAAAAATACAACGAAATTCCTTAACACAATTTGTGTTGTGTTGTAGTTTAGTCCTAAATAACATCGTAATTACATTCCTCCCGTTTTGGTGGAGCATACGCCGCGAATGCGCTTTAGGGTAGTTATGTAACCTTGTAACTACAAGCTATAGTAGAGCGACTACGGTGAAACTAATTGTATGTATACGTTACAAATACGCAGAGTTCGAAATGATAAAATTACCGCTGATAATTATTATAATATTATCACAATAATTATCTTATATTTACAAAATTAATTGACAACAACAAAATGCTGAAAATATTTTTTTTAATACAGTTGCTCAAAACGTGGTATTTTTCGCACTACAAATCGTGCGGAAAGTTGGATTTCTCGCACTAGTGCTTTTTACTTTTCCAGTTTTTTTTAATTTACTGTTGTTTTAAGTCTTAAACATAGAACTAAAGAGATTGTATATTTATTTCATATTTATGTGCTTTGTGACGTAAGTCATTCGTCATTACTATACTGTATCTATGGAGAGACCGCATTTTTACACCTATGAAGTAAATGCTCCTTAGTAGCGATTATGTACAAAATAAAGTAATATAAAATAGTAATTTAAATGTGGCTGAATACTGGCAACAGTTGCCATATTGAAAAAAGTCGGCCAAAAAAGTACAAATTTTTTTCATCGTTTACATTCCCGCCTTTTTCATTAACTTTTTTACGATTTGATTTTGTTATTGACTACTAAAGAAAGAATTGACAATATTATTTATGCAAAAAATGAGTGATTCCGACGAGTGTATTGTAGATTTAACACCACCAGATATACGTGCAAAAGCATTAATAGCAAGCAATAGTACTTTACCGGATAAATCGAAAGATAAATACACAGCCGTCTATGATCAGTTTATAGACATGAGTTTTTTTTTAAATACTGTTTTATTTTACTTTCAATGTAGTTTTTTCGCAAATGTATTAAAAAACGTCGTTTGATACACGTGCGCATTTGTCATTTTCACTTGTCTCGAGTCTTGACGATGTGAGTTGATGCCTCGACACTCGTGAATAATGACTAACTTTCCGCACTTGTATCAAAAATAACTATTTTAATACAGTTGCTCAAAACGTGGTATTTTTCGCACTACAAATCGTGCGGAAAGTTGGATTTCTCGCACTAGTGCTTTTTACTTTTCCAGTTTTTTTTTAATTTACTGTTGTTTTAAGTCTTAAACGTAGAACTAAAGAGATTGTATATTTATTTCATATTTATGTGCGTGCTTTGTGACGTAAGTCATTCGTCATTAAAACTTATATTTATTTACAAATACTATATAATGAACGTATCGAGTGGAGGTCCACAGTCTCTGCCTACCCCTGAATGGGTGACAGGCGAGATTTTTATGTATATATTTGTTCTATGTATTACAGATAAATTGTATCTCACTATCGTGCACGGGTTCCTAAAGAAGTTTAAACAAAAGTACCAGGATTTCATAATAAGAATAGTGGTTACAGGCCGATATTACAGAAAATAAACAAAAACAACACGTTAGAACTAGATTTCCATAGACTTTTAACTAATGGTTGCAGTGGTTGTAATTTTCATTATTTTAATTTACTAGCAGAAAATGAGTTTTGTTTAAATACTGTTTTATTTTACTTTCAATGTAGTTTTTTCGCAAATGTATTAAAAAACGTCGTTTGATACACGTGCGGATTTGTCATTTTCACTTGTCTCGCGTCTTGACCCTCGCCTCTGGCTCGGGCCAAGAAGCCTCGCGACTCGTGAATAATGACTAACTTTCCGCACTTATATCAAAAATAACTATTATGATGATACTGAGTGAAGGCGCGTTCCCATTATGTCGTAACGCTTTATTTATTATTGAACTCGCCTGTCTACAAACCTTAAGGGTTGTCCATGTATTATTATGAGAAGATTTTGTACCTTCGCGTATAGTTGTTCTTGATCATTGGTAGGTGAGGGATACTATGGGTTTTGGTCCTACAGCGTCCGTCTCCGACCCTTTTCTGGCTAGTTCACCCGCTGCGTCATTGCCACGTGAGCCGCTGTGTTTAACTCACTGTGGAGTTACGTGGTTGTGTATACATACCTCCATGAGACTTGATGGCATTCGTAAATGAGCCCTAAGTTTATGTCATCTGCACGATTAACTGCACGACTATCTGTCGTTACGACATATTGGGAACGCGCCCTGACGGGACGACCAAGGCGTGTGTCTGGTGGTGAGCGTGATTGCGTGATAGGCGTGTTATCAATAACAATTGCAGTGCTGCTCGAAGCTTTAAATCGCAGATCTAAGGGGCATTGCTCCTGCGTTTGTCACCCTGAGACATAAGTTCAAAAGTTCCATGTCTCTGTAAGTTTACCGGCACCGTAACCCTTCAAAACCAGAACTATTTCACAAGGTGCTCTACTGCTACTAAGATACAAGTATCGCTTAACAATGTTCAGAGGTTTTTAACATCCAGTGAAGTTATATACACGTTTCTTTTTTATTGGTTTTAAAATTGAGTTATTTCAAATTTGAAAACAAATCCAAATTTCCAGTCTGCTTTCTATTCATTTATTCATTAGAATATTGCATTGTCACATTTATATTATATTAAGTAAGTACAGTAGCTTGAAAATGTACATGTGACGCCCTGTGTAAGGGCACAATAAAGTGATGAGGACACTTACTCACTATAAAAGCAATAAAATTGTGATCATATTATTCTATACACAAATAGAAAAAAAAGAAGAGTATCTCATTCTTCATTATAAAAAGTTCCTTTTACGCACAAAAATCACTATATTCCTATTTATACTGCGCAGTTGGGAAGTAGATATCGCACGAACTGGCCATGATTAGTGTAGCAGACTGCCGGAATGCACTCATCCCGGGAACTTTATAAACGCACATTGCTGCTTGTGCAAGAGGCGACCGCAAAAGGCCTTTGGCCCGTACGGCTTCCCCGTAGCGCAGGATTGTGCAGTTTGTTGTTGTTTGCCTGTTGGTATATTTTTGAAAAAACGACGACAATTTGTACCAGAACCTTATAGCTTTTCTGTATGATACGCTAGCTCATATCATGTGCGCAAGCAGAACTAATTTTTTTTTTAATAGTGTCAAGCGACGGGACGAATAAGTCATGAATAAGTTGCAGAGCGGATCAGTGCCCGTTGCTGCGTCTGTTACCTTGAGACATAAGTTAACAAGTCCCATGTCCCATGACATTACTGCTTAACAGCAGAAATAAGGAAAGTGGCACTATTCACCGGACGAACTCTACCAAAAAGGAAATTTTCTATTTTATTGTTCTATAGGAGTTATAAGAATACTTTTTAATTATTGTGATTTTTTTTTATGTAGACACTCTAGTAGATGTAGATGCTCTAGTTTGCACACTATACTTGTACAGTCCAATTAGTCAAAAAAACAAAATAATAAAATCGAAACCTTTCAATTTTATTATTTCATACGTCGAAAGTGGTTTTATCTCATGAACTCACAAAAATAATACGGCATGAAAAAAAATTACGTATTTGTGAAATTTTATAACTCTCCTATTTAAGAGTCGAGACAACCTCAAATGGCTTTGGTTGATTCCGCAAAACAGTGAAAGTGTTAAATCAATAACTTTGGAAAAAATATACAGGAAAATTGAGGATACGGTGTGAAAAGACGATTTCCAAAACATTTTCAAGATAGAATTCAAAGAACATATAGCTGATCTTATAATAATAACGCATAGAATGATAGTTTCATATCAAACGAACTGTCACAAGTGAGGCAAAAATCAAATTCATGTAGGCTAGTTTTAGTAGTAGGTTAATTTTCGGTTTTAGTGAATATTTATATAACAATACAAGTTGAAACGCGTTACTTCCTTGTGGAATGTGATGTTAGTATCTATTTTATGTTTGTTTGACGTGTTTTTACACTCATTTACCGCACAATTCGTCATTTTTAGCTAAAATTCTTGATCTGTTCGCGGTGCAATTTTACCTTGAGCACTGAAGGCCCGCCCGCTCGTGTAGGCCCTTTTGGCGCGCTTCAATTTGCCTCTACGGTGCGGACTAGGTTTCTACGCGTTATTATTCTAAGTAGCTGATGTCAAACACCGTCGCGTAAACAATTCTGCAGTCTGCTAGCATGTCTTGGATAAACCTACACATTCAATGAAGTTTGACAAACCCCAGGTCCTTGCAAAAGAAGTCTGTTATCTACCTAGGATGCTGCGACAGGCCATTTAAATTAAGAAAAGCATCCTAATTTCAACAGGGGAAGATGGTTTCTCCGTACCTCCAGTTTGGGATCCAGTATTTCCACTAATGAAAAATCCCAAATAGACATAATAAGACTGCTGTTCTAAATTCTAATTTCCATTATTAATTATTAACAATCAATTTAACTGGAATGTTTCTTTGTAAATTAAAAAATAATTAATTTATTACTTTTGTAAGTGAAAAAATAGGGTGGTTTGCATTAATATTAGACACAACTGTACCAAATCCGGAAAAATAGTTTCATTTCCTATAAAAAAAAGTCAAACTTACCTCGAAATTGTACTTTATGGTATATATGGGTGTGGTACTTTATAGCAATGATTTTTTTACATCAACTGAACTAAATAGAACACGTATAGTAAACAATATAATATATTTTTCAAATGCCTTAAAATTCGTTTGTAAACAAATGAATTTCGAAATAAAACCAGTGTCCCGGCCGCTCGACTCGCGCTATTGAACCTATTAAGCACTGAAAAAGAATTAATTCGAGCTGAGGTAGTATCGATTTTTAAGCATGTCGACAGTTGTCGACTAATTTCGTTAAAGTCTCTTTCTTGAAAAGTTGCCATTTTGCAACGTATAATTAAAATACGGTTACGTTAATTTAAAATTTGAACAATTACAATTAAACCCCGTTATAAGTTCTCTTTTTGTGGTTAATGTCTATAAAACATTGTTTCAGGAGCGTCTTATCAAGAAGTTAGGCGCACAGGCCTATCCTTTCCACTTCAAGATCCCAGCTGGAGCGCCAGGGTCCGTGACTCTGCAGGCAGAATTGGAGGATGAAGGCGAACCTTGCGGTGTCCATTATTATGTGAAGATTTTCGTTGGAGACTCTGAGATTGATAGATCCCATCGCAGGTACATACTTCTACAAATACGTTAAAGCCTTAAAGGCCTTACAAGGGCTTACTTAATAGGAATCGAAGGAATACGCATATTTTACCATTAGACCAACATAACACTTGGAAGGAATGAGTTGAACGGAAAGAAATATCCATAAATATACAAAAAGGGGGACATTTGATATGAAGGTGTGGTTTGGGACGCCTCGATTTGCCCAAAATTGAGGTATCACATCTTCAAACATCTCCACAGTGGAGTGGCGGTCGTTATACACACAAAATTTCTTGTAAAACGTGAAAATGCCATTTTGTGGCATTAAAGCTTGTATAAATGGAGTAAAAACATAACTACCGGTATCTATGGCAAAACCAATGAGGAGGTGCTGAATTCCTGGTTGTTTATTAAATTTCTTTAAAATACATATTTATAAGGCCTATTATGAATATGATTTTTTAAAGATTTAGAGATCTGTTGAACAGGAGAATTGTCAATCAATTTCGAAAATAATTGTACTATTCCACAGAAAATCTTTCTTAGGGCTAGCACCTATAACGAAAATTAAGAGCGTATTACAAGAGTGTGTGTTATCAACGGTGTGTGTTATCAAATAGAATAAAAATCATTTATTTCGGGCGACAACGACCCGTACCAAAATAATATAATCCAAGTCAAAAAATCAATAAAAAGTTATAAAAATAAAATAAAATAAAATAAAAAAATAAAATAAAATTTAAATAAATAAATAATAATAATAATAATTCATTTTATTCACTTCAAGTAGGGTACGGTACATGTTGATGGGAAAAATGAAATCAGCACTTAAACCTATTCCGCCTCCATAAATAACAGCATGCAAATAATACATTGAAAGATTAAGACTAAATGTAAAAACAATAATTAGACAGTAAATTTATAATTTTATTAAACTTAATTGGTTTAATACGAGATATCATAATCGTGTATGTCATAATTTAAAGTAAATAATAATAATTGTAAAGAAAAATGTTCAATCAATTAATTAGTCCTTATATTTCATGAATTCGTCAACTAAGCAGAACAAATAATCAGAGAGCCACCTACGCAATTCCTTTTTGAAACTAGTCAATGGAAGAAACTTAAAGCGATAAAAAAATTTCCACACATGACGTACGAGTTATTTTGTTTTGGGTATTGTACCAAGTATCACTTTATTGGGGTTTCTTAGGTTTCTGGTTGTTACGTCTTTAGCTATTATGATTTTTGATAGAAAATTAAACAATAATATGAATAATCACAAATACAAACAATAAAATAAAATAACTGTAATTTGTGGATGTCTAAGTCGATTGCCCCCATAACCGACACCATAGTGGGCATGCTTATCATAGCAATGTTGAATATACGGGCAATCTAACCTGCCAGCGATCATAGCCAGGACGATATTGGGGCTGGTCCGCACTCTGCGCACCAGACATGAGCACCTTTTGCGCAACGTTATCTGCTCACGCGATACATGCAGCCGTGGTGCAGAGGTGTCGGTGATGATTTTATACCGATTTATCCGGATATCGAAGTTATAACAGGTAAAAGAACTAATATTAATTGCTATTTCAGTAACTACTCTAGCAAACCATAAAGTTTTTAATGCCTGGGTCTGTCATTTAAAAAAATAAACAACTTCAAAAATACGTCACGACAATCGTGTGTGTTATTGTTTGAGCTGGTGAACACAAGACATTGGTGAAATTGCCATATTTTTGTATAATTTTTATAATAATAGTAAACTACCGTACATAGTTATTTTTACTTGACATTGGCAAAATCATTGATTATTTCGATGGGGCCATAACATTTAAAAGAAGAAGTAGTTTGAGCTGGCGATTTCGGTGTTTATTTATTGAAAACATACCGTAAGTAGAGTTTTTAAGTTTACCCTGAATATAAATGTTTATAAACTATACTGTAAGGAGTAATTTCATGGTAAACGTTAGAACCACTTAAACGGAATATTTATCATATTTATCCAAGTACACCAAAAATTTCATTAGTGCTTTTTAAGTGCAGGATTTGCGGTGCATTTCATTTGAGATGTTTTTGTTGGTAGTACGGAGGGTATTTATTTAGCAATGCAGAATAATAATTTTTATTTATAAAAACTTGTATTTAAACTGAATCCTTTTCTATTTTGCGAAACCAAATAGCCGCCATTGAGGAGCGCATCGCGTGAGCGTCTATGTGGAAGCATCAGTGCATGTCGCCGCAAACATATATACATATTATGTGAAATCCATTTCTTCCGCAGGAGCACGGTGGCTTTGGGAATCCGCAAAGTTCAATACGCCCCATCGAAGCCGGGTCCTCAGCCCTGCACCGTGGTGCGCAAGGATTTTGTTCTATCACCGGGACAACTCGAGCTGGAGCTCACTCTTGATAAACAAGTAACTTGCAATATTTATTTTATTGAACATCATGATGTTTTTACTACCATGACATTCGTATATTTTTTATGAAACTATTCCACTAGTTAGAACTTTCGATCCGATTGGACTCTAACCAGACAATGCCCTAGCCGTGGCTACAGACTCAGGTTGGTGCTTAGTCCGATTGATTGCCCGGTGCCATGGACACATACATAGACAACCATAAATTACATCCAAACTCACGCCTCAACCCAATATTTCACCCGGCCCGAGAGTCGAACCCGGGACCTCTGCATGGCAGACCAGCATGTAAACCGTTCGCCCACGGAGGCAGTTAGAGCCTTTGCACACGGCGTAATGCGCGTAATCTGCGCGTATACGCGCCGCAGACGTGCTGTAGTGAATCGATTCAAACGCGTTCAAACATCACCTTGCAAGCAAGAAGCTTACATAGAATTTCATGTAGTTACTTCATTTAAATAATTAACTGAAATTTAACAAACTAAAAATAAAATTAAAACTATCTCTTATCAAAATGCGCGATACATACGCGCGTTTACAGCGCGTCTACGGCGTGTATACGCGCAGATAACGCGCGTCGCCGGCGCGTATAAATTAGTGTGCATAGGCTATTAGTGATTCAGTATTGATTCCTTGTTTGAAGCAGTCCAGATAAGAAGTGACCACACTTATTCAAGTGGAGCTGGCTTGAGCTGGTCAGCAAAACCTTTACGTCCTTGCGGTAAGAGCGAAAAAAGACCACCTTCATGCTCATTCCGTTTCGATAAGTGTGGTCACTCCTTTAAAACAATTGTCATTTTTGTTAGTACAATTTCATTTCTAAATTCCAATCACTATAACAAGGGTAAGTATTATAGGATAATGTTCCTACAGCTCTACATGCATGGAGAAACAGTGGCCGTGAACATTTGCATCCGCAACCATAGTAACAAGGTGGTGAAGAAGATCAAGGCTTCCATCCAGCAGGGAGTCGACGTGGTGCTCTTCCAGCAAGGGCAGTACAGCAATACCGTCGCCAGTGTTGAGACTCAGTAAGTGTATGAGGCATCGTGACATGTCCCAAATCTATACTAATACTTTATATGAGAAAGTAATTCTGTCTGTTACGTTTTCACGCTACCACTGAACCAATATTTGAGATTGAATTTTGTTATAAAGATAGATGGAACCTAGGAGAGGGATATAGGCTACTTTTTGTCACAACCTGCTTTTTCAACAGAGATGTGCGAGGTATTTAGGTGGTGTGCGAGGAAAATCCACCAAGAGGATTACTTCATTTTCCTAGCCTCGCTTAACGCAGCTCTAGTGGAAATGGGCTAGCGTAGCTCTAAGTATTAGTAAGCTATCAGCTACACCCCGCTTCACAGATTCACTACGTATCCTGGCACCGCACTAGCTACCTCGCACATCTCTGGTGGAATCGCAATCTCAATCTTAGGCCTTTATGACCTGCCCCGCACCATGAAGCGGAGTGACGGGTCATGCGCCACGCACTTCCGCGCGGAGATGCGTTGTCAGTGTGTTGTACGGCGCGTGTTTTCTATACTAACTGAGATACATCGGTACAACGATAAAAAACGCAACTCCTTACACCTTTGCGTGGCGCTATGTGATAATTGCCTGAAGGATGGTGAATAGTGGATGAAAGTTTGTATGGAGAGTAAAGAAAACTAATTAGTATTGTACTCGAAACACTTATTTAACGCAGAGGAAGCAGCGGGTATCAGCTAGTATATTATAAAAAGCCACGAAAACAGATACAAAGAACTATTATTATAGATAAAAAGATAATTTATTTTGTAACTTATTTATTAGTAAATAACAATATCAATAAACAATTTATTTCTGGTCATTGCCCATAAGATAATGGTGTTATTTACAAAAGAAAACATTAGAACTACGTTAGTATGATTGCTAATACTATTTGAAAATTTGATTAAATTATTGAACTATAAAAATTAAAATATTAAAATTAAGAAAATGCACAAATTATTACTTAATTTGACCAGTAGCGATTGTACAGTCAAATCGATAGGCAAACATCTTTAGGATGCCATTCACACGCACTCTCTTTAGCAGAGACGACGTCTTTTTTCGCTTAATGGCATAAAAGTCATATGTTCGCGCTTCGGCATTCATGCCGAACGAATGCTGACGTACTGCAGTGCCGTGGCAGTCCCAACAGAATTCTGAAGATGTGACTGTACTGTAGTCTTATTGTAAAATTGAAACCAATACAACTTGTAAAATAACACAGGTTTATTCATTGAGGCGAGGCACAAAGAGGAACAGTTTTGACAGACGAGCGTTGCTTCACAGTTTGGCATATGTTATGGTACAGCCTGGCTTACAATCTAACAATTGAATACAAAATTTATTTATCATAATGTATAAATAATAAATAATTAAAATACAATTATTTACCGAAATAGATATTTAACAGACCCGACAGGTCTCGAAGCTATTGCGGTATCTCTTATTGACAAGTTCGTAAAGTGTTTTTGTCGAGAAAAAGGTAGTTTTTTGGGCTTTTTCATGATCTGAGTTCTAACACAGAAAATCATGAAGCGAATAAAAATGGAACTTTATGATGTACGGAGTAAAGCACTGCAAGTGTTTCGTATTTTTTTATTAACATAGTTCTTGTAGCTTGACAGTGTTGATATTGATGAGCTTTCCGATCAGTTTTTATTATTTGTTACTTTTTCGAAGTACCAAAAAAGTTACAGTAGCAAATTAAATTTAAAATTAAATAATTGGAAATTAAATAATTTTCGAACCATCAGTCAGTCACGATCGCGGGATCTGCAAAGAGAAAGAACAAATATATGCGATTCAGATACAAAATCTAGTTCCATTTGTATGGCAATCGCAAAAACCTGACAATTCGAAATTTAAATAAATTTTACTGTATATCGTTCACATACGGCGTTGTAGCAATCAAAAGCAATTAGTTGCAACACCCCATTGATTTACAAATAAATGGACGACGGGTCTAATACACAAACCACGAAAAAAATGTCCCAAGTCAATCTATTTAAACGTAGTGACATGTAAAGGAATATGAAAAAGCTAAAACGTTGAATTTAAATTGTAATGTCATCGCAGTACTGTCTAATTTTGCTTGCTTCGCTGTCAGTCGAACAAACGAAGACTAAAGCGTGAATGACGCTCTGTATACGATTTTAACGCCCTATAAGTTCGGACACTTTTTAGCGTGGACCCGACGTCCATATAATTGTAATCAATGCAACACGCCAATTAATTTAACTAGTTTAATTACAATCAACGATTACAAGGCCTTGTTAGGGTTCATGTTTGCATAAGATGCTTGCATCATCAGGCGAGGATTTAGAGATAGTCCGCTGCACTAGCCCAATGAGGCTCGGGGACTTCACATGTTTTCCGAGGGTTCTGAACCTTCTTCTTCTTCATTCATCGAAAAAGTAATATTATTCCGACAAAGGTGCGAGTTCGAATTTAAAGCCGCTGCCTATGCTTGAACGGTGACAGGTCAATCCATTAGGCTGTCACGTCTTATTGTATAAGATGCTTTATTTAAAGGTAACTTATTTTGTTTCGCAGGGATGGATGCCCTCTTCAACCTGGCTCCAGCATGCAGAAGATCTTATACCTGACTCCTTCTCTGCAGTCGAACCGCGACAAGCGCGGCATAGCCCTGGATGGTCAGCTGAAACGAAATGAGTCAACCCTCGCTTCTACCACCCTGTAATTATTTTCTTCTATTTTTTATTTAAATACGAAACTAGGCCTTCTTGCCTCCGCTTTGGAGTCCCAGTTTGCTTTCCCCATCGGTGTCCTTGCGGCAAAGACGTAAGTGTTCTGGGTCACCACGGTCTTTCCTGCCAGCTGAGCGCCGGCCGTATTTCCCGGCATGCAGCCCTCAACGACATCGTCCACCGGGCCTTAGCCACGGTTAATTAACGTGCCCGCTATACTCGAGCCAGCCGGACTGGGATGAGAACATCCCATCTCCAGCACACCATCAAGAGGGCTGGCTCCGCAGCTGAGCTGGCGGAAAGAATAAAAAGTAATAAGTACCAGGATCTCGGCTCCTTTTTACAGCCTTTGGAGTCGAATAGGTAGTCACCCATTTACAGCCTTTGGAGTCGAAACCCTTGGCGCGTTGGGTCCCAGTGCCCTTCATCTGGGGGCCTACCATGACCTTTCCAAAAACAATCTTATTTCAATGTAAGCTTAAAGTCAGCTTATTATAAATATTACTCATATTCGTACCATGACGAACCTGTCAATTAAGTAATGTATTATTGCAAAAGTGACTGAAAGAACGAATGATTTCCCAATATTGTCTATTCCTTACTAAAAACAGGAACGAGATAACGCTATGTGATCTATATAATGCTATTACTTTCTTTTTCGATGTTCCGAATCGTGTTATCGTAGTATAATGTTTAAGTACTTAATGTTATTTACATTCAGAGAATTTTGACTGTTAAAAAAAGAAAAGTATGTAATAATAAAATCTATTAAAATTACGTTATTTTCAGTAATTATTTCGCATTTTCATGAAGAAAAATAAATAAAACAAGCTGAGTCTTCATAGTCACGTTGTGAATTCGGAATTAGTGTCAACTGTTAGTTTCGCCAAGGAGCATATAGATGGCGCTGTCATAATTTTACGAAATAAATATCGCGTATTTTTTTTAACAAGAACTTGTTTCCTATGTACTATTAAATGAAAAATAAACAAAATATTGAAGAGATATATTTAAATAAATAAGTTCAACTTATCTTTTAATCATTACAAATCTATATTAAGACAATAAAACTGAAAATAATATTGTTTCCATTGCATCCGTGTAACTATTTTAAGATTGCTAAATTTGACATAAGAGCAATATTACTTTAATGTTAAAGTCGCGTCATAGTGTAAACTGAGTGAATGAATAAACACAAAGCTGCCAATAAAACATCATAGTCTTAACATTACAATAAGCTTGCTTCAAGCGCGTTGTTTAAAGTAATATTGTTTTAAGAGGTTGTGGTAGGCCCCCTGTACAAAATTTTATCCAAAAATTTAATAGACTATCTGGGAAACCCCAGGGCCGGCAGCTACCTTGCCCAACGCATTAGCATAGCCATAAAAGTGAGACGATGCCAGCATCTTGGGCACCTTGCCGCGGGGACCCACTTTTATTCATATAATTAAAAAATCCTACCTGTATATTAACAAAATGCGAAATTGTAAAACAGAAAGATATTGCCTAAGAGCAATGCATCTCTGTGATATTGCTTATAGCCTAAAGTTAGATAGGTTTTGTATAATGGTAATTCCATAATAATATTGGCAATGGTTGCTGTTACAAACTTATTACGTTGATATAGTATTATATCTTTTGTATATCTTTTATATATCCTATACCTCTTTTATTTTATAAGTCTACTATCATGCTAATACAGTGCCCCCAATATTTCTCTCTTGCCTGTGAATTTTTAACACCCAATTTAAAATCGAACTTTGTATTAATAATTATATTAGATAAGCGGAGTAATTTCACAAAATATAATTAACATTGTGGTAGTAAAACTTTATGATATATATACATATATAAGTCACATCTAAGGAACTGTTTTGGTAGTAATTTGCGAAAAATTTTACTATAGACAAATAAAAATTTAAGGCACCATTGTAACCATTCGAAAACTGAAATTGGGCTTCAAAATCTAATTACTTATAGCTTATTATTCCATTAATAGACGTATCTCTATATGTAGTACGTACGAGAAAACGATATAGTTTACGTTACATTGCATTACAACATTATTTTTTATGTTATTTGTTGAAAGGTTATTGGATCCGGAGCAACGGGACGCATTCGGCATTGTCGTTAGCTACAGCGTCAAAGTGAAGCTTTATCTCGGAGCCCTTAGCGGAGAGCTGGTGGCTGAACTGCCCTTCATCTTTATGCATCCTAAGGTAATATTAGAATTTAAAAAACTACTTGTTGGATCCCGGCTGTCTCAAAACGGATTAGACTTCCCTTCAATAAATCTCGTAATATTCCGTTTTTTGAAGCTTCTTATACTTAGGTGGACAGTATACACTTCTATTCTTGATTGAATCTTATCCTAACAATCGTGATCTATGTCAATCTGCCTTAGTTCCGTAACCTAACAAGTCACAAATATGAATGAAATCGAATCAACAATTCTTACAAGATTCTCCTATATATGCCGATGCGGTATCTCCTACACCGTACTGGCCCTATCAATGCGTCGCGGACGCTCCTCAGCCAATCAGAATCCCTGAATTATTTACGTAATTCTAAATTTGCTCTGACCGGCCAGGCGCGTACGCGCAATAGTACTGGACACTTCAAATCCTAAAAACAAAGGGGCTACCATAATAGACCACGCACATTTGTTTTTTTTTGTGGTACCAAATAACGGGACGACCAAGTCGAGCACCTGATGATGAGCAGCATGCCTGTCTATATGCAGTTGCATTAAATAGCAAAGATTTGAAAGATGCTGCCACTGTGCCCGTCACCCAGTGACATAAGTTGACAAGTTCCACGTGCTTGTAAGTTCACCAGCCTTATCATCCTTACTCTTCAAAACCGCACCGCAGTAATATCAAAATTACAGCTTGACGGCAGAAATAGGTAAAGTGGAAGTAGTGCTCTGGACGAACATTTTTACAAGAAGCTCTACTGCTACTAAATAATTGATCTTTATAAACCTTTCACAAAAAGGAAAAGCAGGTGAGGTAGATTACAGCGCCCTAAACTAAAACTAACAGCAGTTCCAGATTGCAGGGCAAATAGACCAGAACACTTGAGATCTTTCATTCTACGGCCGGCAATACGTTTGCTAAAATGTATATTGGAAACTTCAACAACATCCTTCCCCCATCAGGAACTCACCCTTCCTTCCCATCAGGAGAATCGACAGATTGTCAATATTCATATATACAAGTACATACTTACAGATTCTGTTATTCTGCTGTCCATGTGAGGAGGTATAAAACTCGAAGACATAAGGTTTCTTATCGTTTATAAACCAATTATCTTTATGTGTATCCAATGAAGCTGGGAAATTTTGTCGTAGGGTTCTACCCGTGTATTGTATCAATACGAATCTTCTTTTTGACAAGGTAAGAAGAAAAAAGCTCACTCAAAAACCGTTAGTCGTGAATACAAATTCGTACATAGGTCCTTGTTAGGAGTTGGAAGAAGTAGTGTGGGATGACAAAGTTATTAACGTAGGGAATCATCTGAAGCTGGCACGCCAGGGCAGGTAAAGGGTTCATTTTAAACTAAATAAGCACGACATTTACGAGGTTTTGATTTGGCTACTAAATTACCGCCAACATTATCCCCAATGATATATCAAAACAATAAATAAAATATTATAGCATAATGGTATTTGAATAACGTACAAAATAAATGGATTTAGGGATTTGTCATACAAAAATTCAGACTCTGTGTACATTTAGTGGGTCTCCTGTATTTGTATTATATCAAATGCTGTAAATCGTTTCAGGGGGAACGTGCGAAAATGCTGCACGCCGACAGCCAGGTTGACGTGGAGATGTTCAGGCAGGACACCGTTCATCATCAGGAAAGCATTGAAGTCTACTAAACAACCTGATCTTAGAAAATGACCAATATATTTACGTATTAACGTTTGTCGAATCATCTCGCTAACGTAGTTTTATTTTAAATATACTCAATAACTCGATTTAGAGATTTCGTATACACAGCAATGTTTAAATTTGTAATGTACCTTATTCCTGTTTCTCGCGTCTTGAATAAAATTATTATATTCTTACAATGCTCTTGTCATTTTACCACCAGCGAAAGTATATTATAGTCATGTAATGCAAGGCTGCAAAGTTGTTGATCGACGCGAGTGCCTGTATTGAAACCTGACTAAGCAAACGATGCTAAGATAATAGATTCCTGAACTTAGCGAGGGTTTCAAGGCACGAGACGCAAAACAACTTTGCTGTCGAGAGAAACACACAACTTTTCACGTCCCTATAGCGAGGAAAATGGTAGATGAAAGAAAAACAGTTGAACTATAACAAATCAGTTTTAATAAACATAATTTCAGTACAGAGCGCAGAGTACTAAAAAAACCGACCTCAAAAGTACGTGAATTTACGTCTATTTGCTAAGTTTTATTGAAATATCCCCTAGTTCGCCACTATACAGGACTTGACACTGGAGATAAATAAAAATAGGTTCTCACTACGTCACTACACAAAGTATATTGAGAGAAAAACGCCTTGAATTGGAGAAATAGCAAAATCAACTATTAAAATAATTGCTCCTAAATTGAAGTTAGGCGCTATTTGTAAAAAATGAATCTTCTTGCGTGAACAGCCACCCTTCGAGGTGGATGATTTTCTTCAAAATAAAATGGGACCACTATGGAAGTACCCCCTTTCCAACAAAAAAATAATCATGAAAATCGGTTCACAAATACCGGAGTTATCGCGTAACATACATACAAAAAAAAGATAAAAGAAAAAAAAGAACATACAGTCGAATTGAGAACCTCCTCCTTTTTTGAAGTCGGTTAAAAATTAGTTATCGTTGTCAATTTAATGTCAAAAATAATAAGAATAAAAATATACCAACGGATTTATATTATAAGTAAATATTGTAAGACAAATCGCGTAGTTGAACGTGTCGTTATGTTTTTTATCGAAAGAAAAAGTTAGGGGCACGACAGTCCATCATCAAGTTCGAATTTCAAAAACCTTTTCCATGCTAGCGTGGAAAAAACGTTTTTCCGCGCACATTTCTAATGAGAAAGAGAGCCGAGGTAGTGAAAAATACTTTTTTAATATGCACGATCAAGAAGTTGTATACATTACACTTGGTACAATAAAGCTACATGTGATCATGCATCAAAAGCGCTTTTATCACATGCAAGTCAGAATAATTATAACAAACGAAAACAAAACGACCTCAAAAGTTAATGGAATTGCATCTATTAGTAATTTTTAAGTTTTTTAACTGAATGTCACAATGTTTTACTACCATGACGTTCAATTTGTTTTTTGTCAAATTACTTCACTAGTTTGTTATAATTATTATAACAAAGATCGAAACACAAGAAAAACTCATTCGTTCCGGCTGGATTCGAACCAGCACCTTCAGGCAATCCGTGCTGCCAATTAAGCCACGGAAGGAACCAGCATGATTTTCACTTATATCGGTCTGAGAAAGTTCTTTTAATGGACCTGTCCATTTCACTTTGATATCGAAGAGATTAAAATAAACTTCAGACTGTATTTTATATAAGTAAAGACAGGAACTGTTATGAAAGGTGCATTGTAAAATTACCCGAAAGATGGCAAGAGGTTGTGGATCAACAAAGCCAATACATTATTGAGTGAAGTTTGATATTTTTTTAAAGTTTTTATTTCATACTTTGATACCGCGCAGTCTTTTTGGCCAGCCCAATAATGCTATTAAATAATATGAGATTATTGTTATTAATATATTGAGGAATAATATCTAGACATCGTACTCTTGGTGTATATAAAGACGGCTACCCACGGCCTGTGATATCACGAGACGGGACGGCACGGGTTTTTTAGGTGACGAATAGTAGTATACCTTAAGATTATGACATTATAGTTACAATTTCAATGACAATGATCGTGGCTGCCTCCGGAATATCTCGGCAGCCTTGGGGAAGGTACTCTTGATATAGATATAAATGCGGCTTCCCATGGCCTGTGGCATCACGGGCCGCGCCGCGTCGCATTGCGCCGATTTGTACGGGCGAGCTCGCGCCTCAGGCCCATGCAATTCATAGCGCCCTTCCCGTATAACCAGGAGGTTAATAGGGAGGGTCACTATAAACAAAATACATGTAGAAAGATATAGGCCCATATAATGTGAGCCGCGCCGGCATGGACGGCACTAATCGCACGTCGCTTTGGCGCGAGTTCGGACCGTGAGACTACATCTCAATAGTATGCGTCAATAGTATATTAGGCAATCGTTGCATAATGAAAGTTCTTAAAGTCGAGGCCGTGTTTAGACAACGAGGCTTTGCCGAATGGCCTAAGTAATAGGTACGAGATTTTAAGACCTAATTATATAATGATTGCACACAATACTTTTTCTATAAGTAATTTAAAACAATGAAATACAACAAATATCTAATGCGTATTTTGTTAACAATCCGCGACAATGCTTACTATACGAAAATGCTTATAAGCAGCGTCATATTTGATATTTTATATTGTTTTTAAATATTTTTTTGAATTGCTATTCCATTATTATTTGTGAAATTACTCCACTTCTTTGTTATAATTATTTTATAATAATATAATAATTCGTGTGATCCAGCCGTATTCGAACCGAGACGTCTTCTAGCAAACCGTGGCAGACGCTAAGCAATGGAACGAACCAGTGCACCTCATGTATTTTTCTATGTGCTTGTTGTTCTTTCTATGTGATCTTTGTATTTAGTTTTTCAACGACTTTTTAGCCGTAGCGCCATCTATGAGAAATCTATGAAAGTATTTCGTCACCCAGTTAGGTAACTTTACAGCTACCATTCCTGGCCAGTTTGGTATAATAATTATTAATACAAATATCGAACACTTAGAACAAAATTCCTTCGATCCGGCCGGATACGTACCGACGTCTTCTATTCAAATCGTGTTAGACGCCATGCCAACTAAGCTTATTACTTATTATGATTTAAGAAAAAGCAACAATAAAATCCACCATATTCGATTTATTTTCGAAAAAATCTACTATGTTTTACAATGTTTACTTTGCAAAATAAACTGGATTTCATATTTGATGTTGTACAAGTGTTCAAGTCTTAGAATATTAAGTTTAAGTGAAGCAAACTGAATGCAAGTTTGGTCCGCTTTCAAGTAATAGTTGTTGAGGATTGTTAGTGGAACACAGGTAATGTTGTAGTAAGTTTGCTCTTACTTTTGCTTAAGCTTTACCTGAGTTAGGAGAATGGCTTAGTTGTCAATGTTCTTCCTAGAGAATAATACTAGTTTATTTAATATTGCGCAACTACAGAGGGCTACTACTTTAAGCATACAAGAGATGCCGTAGATGTGGGTTATGATGACATCTGCAGATGCGGACGGGAATGAGAAATTTTCTTAGTTGAAATCTGCAGATGCGGATGTGTGAAAAAAGTGATCATGGTGATCATTGAACTTAAGGAAAAGATAATAATTTTACATAATCATACAATAAAAAAAAAGAAAGATAGAAGGGATAGAAATATCATGACATTTATTAATACTTAAAGTTGTTAAAAATGTCTTGGGCCGTCCTTTATGCGAATAGAGCTGGGCTATCTTGAGTGAAAAAGTACATAAGTCAATGTGAACTTAACAATTTAAAAAAAAGTCGTTAACAAACCAAAAACAAAAAGCTGCAACAAGCACATAGAAAAATTCTTAAGGTC
>NW_020653713.1:4762102-4762733 GCF_003589595.1 Hyposmocoma kahamanoa
GAAACAATCACCGAGAGTAGCCATATTTATACTTTACCGATGTCATGACGTCTCATACAATACAAAATTTTTAAGAAAACAAATTATTTATGCAATTTTGGCGTAATTCTGAATTTAACTATGTAAATACATTTTTCATTCATGATAAACGTACTCTATGTTACTCCAGGGTTTTATATTTTCGACACCTCATTTATCATGATCGTTTCAAGCGTTTAGGCTCTAGGAGGTAACAATATCCAGCTCTTGGCATCATCGTCGCCGTAATCGGACTAATAGCTCGACTAAAAGCTTTTTATCAGTCAAAGTACTCGAGTGGTCTATGGGTTAGATATACACAGCGTTCAACAACTCAATAAGAGTACAGTACAATAACATCTTCAGGATGCTGTTGGGACTGCCACGACTCTACAGTGCGTCAGGCAAGTCTGTCGAAGCGCGAACAGACGACTTTTATGCCATTATGCGAAAAATGCGAATCAAATTTAATAATTTTTGAGAAGCAACCGGCCCCGGGATCACACGATATTCGCTCATTCAGGTTCCGTTGCAACTTTAAACCGACCCCGGGTTAAGATGTTACAAACCGGAAAAAAGGCGTCGTCTCTGTTAAAGAGAGTACGCGACAGTG
>NW_020653713.1:4762743-4779391 GCF_003589595.1 Hyposmocoma kahamanoa
ATGTCTGTAACCTGACACAATCGTGCACCTGGTGGTAACCAGGTGCCCGACTTGTTCGAACAATCAATCACTTGGTATCGTAAAAAATACCACGTGAAGGGCCGAAACGTGTCTGGTATATTTTTGAATGTGGTGTTTGTGACTGTCATTCCGGTTGTGCTAATTATTTTATTAATTTTTATGCGAAGGGAGGGTGCAAACGTTACTACGCAAAGTTACTTGCTTCCATTTTCATTAATATGGATTTCTGCAAAGTAACGCCTGAATCTATTAATTATTTCTCTAGGTACGAGCCAAAAAGCAGCTCGCGCGCTGTCTAGAGAATTCTCGTGCAGTTGCGGGAATTCTCTCACCTACGGTATCGTATCTAATTTGTACGTTAGACATTGTTATAAAGTTTGTTATGCTATGTACAATTTCGTTACAAAAACGCGCCTTAATTCCTTCGCAATTTAAATTGTGCTTTATAAGCAGGTGGTTACGTTTGTAATACGCATTCTGTTATTCATTCAAGTCTATTTGTACAAGTGTTGCCAAGTCGGTACATCTACTCCAAAAATTCTAAAAGTCCATAAACATACAAAAACGGAAGAGATGGAAGCAAAACAAGAAAAGACGGGAAAAGTCACGCGTTGAGGATTATATTCTGCGAACAGAGAGATCAGGCAAATGGAATTTTCTATTTATTCAGTCGAATTTCTTTTTGGAATTGATAAATTGGAATGCTAGTAACATTTGTCGTTACTCTTGTTTATCTGCACAAAACGATATATTACATTGTACAAATGTATTATTTTTTTTATATTACGTCCATATAAGAATGTGTAGGCGCTGCCACTCTACCTTTCCGGATCAAGTGATCGTGACGCAGTAAATGATATCACGAGGAACTTTTTGATAAATAGAATTTTGCGTAATCAAAACATTACTTAATTAGTAACAAAAGTAACCAATGCGATAATATTGCATATGTTACTTATATTAAATCCATAATGCCACAGATCCGACATCGACAAGCACCCGATGTCGACTGACGGGGCAGCGGGCGGCGGCGCGGCGAGTCGTTAAACTGCTGGGCATTTTTTTAATTTTGGATGTGAATTTAATAGCTATAGGGCTTCAGTTGAAAACCAAAATTTAGCAGGTTCTTTCTGTAACAATTACAGAGAAATATCTCAATGTAAAAATTATGTCCTAAGTTATATATTTTATACTTTTATAATTCGTTTTAGATTGTTATTTAAGCGTGTTTTGAGTATTTTATATGATTAGTTACATTCTGTCGTGTAACAAGTTAGCACATTCTTTAGATCAATATCCTTAGGTGTATCGTATATTTTTAGTGAGACCGTTAATTATTAAATAATGAATTTGATTTTAGCAAAGTTTTTTTCCGTATTACGTACAAGAGAGAAATGAATAACATTACCAGCTTGGTGTTTATCGAAAATAATAATTTGTGGCTATGCAAGGCTATTTATTTATTATGAATAGTCATCGTTTAGATACACGCATACCATCGTTGGTCACATCGTAGCTTGACGTCAGGTGATTGAAGCCAAGCATGTGTCTATTTATTAATAAGAAGAAATATTATGCCCAATAAAACATTAGTATTCTATTAAATTGACGAATGTTGCATAATGTAAAAGGCTAAACAATATTTTGTTACTCATCTGGCATTTGTTATCGAAACACATCATGTATAGGCACAAAACCAATTAATTATGAAATTAATTGCACAATTGAAGATGTTGCGGGAAGATTGCATTATCAGTGATTTTAGTTAATGTCTAAATACGAACAGATTTCCTACCTTCACTTTTGTATAATATAATACAAATATTCTTTCATCATGATCATCAGCCCATTTATACGACCTACAGCTGGGCATGGGTCTGGTCTCGGGCGAGAGATTTAGGCCACGAGTTTTCGAAATTTCAAATTAAATTAAATTTTCAAAGTATCGAACCCACGCGGCTTCTGCTTGAGAGGCGGTAGGTGAAACTATTAGGTTAACACGGCTTAGTTATTGCTTTATTGTACACTAGGATAAATATATACATTCGTGTTACAAGATAAAGTCCAATAATTAGTTCAGGGAGCAACAACTTCCACCTTACGAAAAGAAAGACGACGAAGTCGACGATGGAGCATGCATACACTTAAATAGTGCCTACTCACTCTCGCCTTGAAAAATATTTAATATTGCGCTTACACAAATAAAATACAAAAATACTTGTAATAAAATAAATGAAATATTTGTAACTATATTTATATCGACTTCTTGGTATTCGCGATTATTACACTTTGGAAATAAAACTCGTTTTGGGGTCCAAATCACGTACAGTTGTCTTTTCAAGCAAATCATCGTATCGGGCTCTTTGCAGGTCACATGGTCACGGTTTACTACATTTGTGCTGTATTTTATAAAACAAGTTGTGTATATCGTTTGTATTGTTTGATTGGTTATGTTTTAAGGTTTTCCCTATAATAACATTTAGTTTATTTTTGTGATTAACTTTTCAATAGGTTCATAATAGGGACAAAAAGGCTGATTAGAAATTAAGCCTAGAATATATTTATGATGACTACGATCATCGATGCGGTCCAACTAAACTTTTAGAATAATTTTTTATAAATTGATGTGGCAACAACAAAAAGAAAGTAACAAACTGGGGACACCAAAGATATATTCACAATACCATACCATATCACACCCAGAAAGGGAGAAGTGCGCACTGGAATAAAAAAATTAGGAAGATAATAAAGTGCATGGTGGAAAAAGTCCTTCTTAGCACTTGCTAAGATTAATAGAGAACTGTATAGAGTACCTCCTTAGGTACGCTATATACACAGTTCTCTAGAATTCGGTCCAAGCTACAAAAATGTAATGCAAAATAGGTTCATGATAGTAATAAAGAGGCTGATTAGGCATTTGCCGAAATGACGAATCATTCATTGTAACAACAGCACAGTAAACACGCCACACTGATTGATAGTAATGCGCGGAGGCAAACGGTGATGCGAATTAAATTAAAATCGCCGCAGTGATTGTTGCTTTGCAATGGCGGTATGGCGGTATGGGCGTTGATTGTACGGCAAACACTTTCAGCGTAAACAGCGCTTGTTCAAGCTTAGTTGCTCACTTGATGACGTGTGGGCCGTATTTTGAAACCATTCTGTAGATATGGTGATGATGTTAATAAATGTCACAAAATTATTGAATAACATTTTATTACAATATCAAAGAAAATAAACGCTTTTTTATGTAAATAAATTCAGTACGGATGCATATTTTTCGTGTTTTTTTTTACATACCTAATATCAGCATCCGCTGATGTGTAAGAGACCTGCATCAGGAACAACCTTGGTCAAAGTATGATTTCATAAATTTTATTCATACTTCATTTTATATGTTTAATTTAATTCCAAATCCAAACAATAAAATTATAATCCTAACGCCGCCTATTTTCATCGGCTTGCTGTGGCAATATCTTTGAACGAGAGTCGCCAAGGAGAGTGTCACACTTACCTGTCACTTATGTCAACGATTTCGAATGGTTTGAACTGTTTTGTAAACGTAGTGCTTAAATTCTTGCTGTTTTGTAAAACTACGAAATATTATAATTCATGAAGATCACAAGGCCGTTTTATTATTCGGTAGGGGAACGATAAATTCCCCAAACTAATGACATGACATCGTTACGATATAATCTTTATTTGTTTTAAAAACGAGCGATGTCGAGTGCGCTCTCGTGTTTTATCGAATTGTTACCACGAACACTCTATTAGATTGGTAAGTAAATTGAAATATTGTTTTCTAGTTTGCACATGTGCATATCGTGCAATTAATGTACTTGTTCATAATAAGGTTAAATGTTTGTTTTGCGTTCTTTGCTGTTTTCGTGTGTTTTTGTTTTGTTAAGTAATATGTGTTGTTCATTGTAAAAGTGAATTAAGTCCTTGTAATTAAATTTTGAAACAATGAGCTTTTAGCAAATTAATGTCTAGTAATTTTAGTTCTCTGAGTGGACTCGTAATGCTATCTATGGGATGTTAGTGCAATTATTGGAGTTACTTCACTTTTATAATGAAAGATATGACTAAATGTGATACTTTTAAGCAAAAAGTATGTGTTTTAAAATATGGACTTAGACCACTTGTATAATGATCGAATGTTAGTAGCAGTACAGCTCCTTGTGAAAGAGTTCGTCCAGGGTAGTACTGCCACCTTACCTATTTCTGCCGCCAAGCAGTACTGTGAGCATTACTGTGTTCCGGTTTTAAAGGGTAAGGGTGCTGGTGAAAATTACAGGCATATGGGACTTGTCCACTTATGTCTCAGGGTGACGGGCGCAGTGGCAGTGCCCTCAGATCTTTGCGATTTAAAGCTCTGACTGGCACTGCAATTGTTATGGATAGGCATGTAGCTTACCATCAGGCGAAGGCCTCGTTCGTCCCGTCATTAGATATTATAAAAAAAAAATTAAAAATGTTATGACAGAGAACATTGACATTGTAGGAACTTTAAGAATGCAAGTTCTGACAGGGCTCAGCCGCTTTAAACATTCCGTGAAGTGAATTCAAATAGTAAGGTAATATATTACCTTTCTAATGTAAAGAATACATTACTTTTTTTAGTGTCATGGGTGCCTAAAATAAAAACACCCACGAATAAGGCGCCTGAGAAAGAACATAATATTGTGTAGAGCAATATCTTTTACTGCAAAATATAAAATTGATGTGAGATTCATGAAATCGTGGTGGTTGATGGTAAACTACGGGAATCTTATGAGTATAAGAGCGAGTGAAATCAGACTGTGAACGATGACAGAAATTAACCTTGTGAAATTTGCAGCAGTAAGTAGTTTTGAAACTATTTAATGAGAAATTGACAAATAGTTACCTTAGATTTTAGTTCCGGAATGTGTTTACTTCAATCTAAGTAACATAAAAAAAAATAAAAATGCTATTGTAGCTTAATGGCTTGACCTACTGCTTTTCAAGCAGAGGCTGTGAGTTCGAATTCGAATCAGGGCTTATATCTCTGAGCTTCTATGTGCCTAATTTAAAATTGAAAAAATTGAAAAAGAAAAGAAAGTTGAAATTTACCATGATCTTTTCGGTGGGAACCATCTTGATGAAATCTGCATGTTGAAGAAGATTCACAACCCTCGGAAAACGTGTAAAGTCCCCATCCCGCATTGGACTAGTGTGGTGGACTATGGCATAAACCCTCACCTGAGTGTTGACTCAGGTCAGGTTTATGCCATACTCCACGGGTCTCCACCCGTGTCTAGTAGTGGTAGCTTTATGAGGATGTGGATGACGCTGATAAAAAATAATATCAAACTTAATTTGCATGAAACGTGTAGACAGGTCAATATTAACAAACAGTATTTTTTTGTTTCACGTGTCATTGTTTCAACGAAACGTGCTTCGTGTTGGATTTCGATATCGTCTATATTTTACCTATACATATGATTATATATAGGTAAAATGAAACCTAGCATTTTTTTCATGTCCTTTTGGATAGACCTGTCCAATATTGCTTGCAGAGAACACTCGGGATATTGCAAAAATCAACACTAACAAATTCAACGTTGCACACCTCTGCAGTAATGTTAAGTGTTAAAGAAGATATTTTTATAGAATAAAATCATAACTACCTCTGCCGAACGGTTACCATGCATTCCTCTCTCGTGTCATTGTGGTAATTTCTCTCGTGAGTTTGGGTATAATTTGTGGTCTTTTTTATGATACTTAAGTGACGAGACGAACAAGTCGTGTGCCTGGTGGTAAGTGACACACCTGTCCATAACAGTTGCAGTGCCACTTCGAGTTTTAAATTACAAAGATCTGAGGGTCCTTGCCACACAGAGACATAAGTTGATAAGTCCTGTGTGCCTGTAATTTAATCAGAAATTTCACCCTGCGATACCGGCTTCGATACGCAGTAATGTTCACACTACTACTTGGTGGCAGAAACAGGTAATACTTACCTGGACGAAATCTTTCAAAAGGAGATCTAGAGCTGCTAAAAAAAATAATATCACAATGTTATTGAAACTCAATACCTATTAAAAGCTAAAAGCGTTAGTCTTCCGTCTTTCTTAACCAGGTACTTTTCTTAGTTTGGTACCTATAACAGGTCTTTTGCAGTGGTCATTAGCAAAATATATTGAAAGGGCTTTAAAGGTAACCAAAGAACCAGCACAACAAAAAACTATTTAATTATATACGATATTACTAACTTCCGGAATGTCAATACCTGGGAACTTAAAGTATTGATTAGGAATTTACTAAAATCACTCATAATGCCATCTTACCGCAGCACCTTCAATTGTGCAATTAATTTCATACTTAATTGGTTTTTTCGCCGTCATTGGAAATATAAACGACATCAAGTATCGCCCGACAAGTCGCCAGATGTCGTCAGTGTTGTGTGTCGGTCTAGTGACAACCCTAGTGCACAAATAAATAATGAAGATCAAGTGCGGGTAGTTAGAAAAACTCGCACGACAAGAAGATGCTGACACCCGCCTCTTCAGTCCCTTCGAGACATGGACGTTGCAATATGACCGAAACGTCGAGGTAAATAAAATATGTTTTATACGTGATTAACTCCCAAATTAAAAATCAAATAATGTGTGAAAATCATGAAAGTTTAAATCAAAGCATAAAATAACGTATAAATTATTAGAAAGTAGAATATATGATCTAGGCCCTTATAGTAAAATTAAGTAGGCCTCAGCTTAATGTTTGTCCAAGGGCCCTTGGAATAATTTAGGAGTGGCCAAGAACCTTCTTGTGCTTAGGGGCCCGGAACACTTACCCACTTTACCCTAGACGTTGCTGTCTATTCATTTTTGTCCGTTTTAATTTTAACAGAATAGAAATCTACAAATTTGCTGTTGTTCCACCTGGTGGAAAGTAGCTGCCGCCTATAGACATTTGCGATGACAGACAATAGGGTTGTCACATTATTATTTTCGTTGTAGGTTGTTGACATTTGGAATAATTAAGGTAAGGTAAGGTAAGGCGTAAGTATTTACGACATTTATGTATTGAAATTTTGATACCAGCATCGCGGATTGGTATCAAGCACAGATACGTATCTAAACACTTCGCGTGCCCAATGTAAACTATAAACGCTTAGTTACCGCTGCTACATTTCGGAACGCACCCGGCCGTTATCGTATTTAAACATCAGTCGGAAATGGTAAAAATGCCTAATTGTGTCATTAGACACAATTAGTTAGAATTAGGCACTTAGGCATTTGAACACCACAGCTATGAATAGATGAATAAAACAGAGATGTTTTTCCACAGTTATGTAATTTTGTAATCAGAATATGCATAATTTATTTTAAAATAAATTAATTTTATTTTTAATGAATTGAATTTATTTTAAAATAAATTATGCATATTCATTCATTTGAATCAATTAATTTTGAAACATTTATAATGTTATATAATTTTTGACTACACATGGATATCAACACATATTTCTGCGCCCATTGTTGCATTCCGAATTTATAGGATAAGGGTGCTGGTGTAACTAAATAAAAAAACAGACCTCAAAAGTTTGTGGAATTACGTAACTTGCCAAGTTTTATTGAAATTGGTTAACAGAAAGTGGGTGTCTTTTTTTGTTAACCGTTAACTAAATGGCTGAAACATAATCGCTGTAACTTATGTCCGGCAGTGAACGACCACGTGACATGTGTTCCATGGGTGGTTGGCATTCACATGTATTTGCGTTGCTCCTGTAGAAGCCAGGCTGCCCTCACGGCGAGTCTGGTATGTAGCCTAAAAGTAGTTCCAGTAACCTCCAGGTCGGTGACGTATGTCCGTGTGCCACACAAGTAGTTTCATAAACTCGTAATGCAGTGTATTAGCTCTAAGATGTGTAACTAGTAAAAACTAAAAGTATATCTTGTAAACTCGAAATGTAACCTCGGGAAATTAAAATCATTGTACTTATTATGGTAACTACTGTTAACATATAACTTATAGCTTAATGTAAATAAAGCATCTAGTTATTTCCATTTGAAACTTGTTTTAGTTGTGTGTAAGGAGTCCTTCTCTTCTCATGCTTCACAAGTCTTATGCTCACCCAATCCTGCTGGAGCTGATCATTACAGTGGCAAATGATGGGAAGGACAAGTCGTACGCCTGATGGTAAGTTACACACCAGTCCATAATAGTGCGAAGCTCTGAAACTTTAAATCGAAAAGATCTGAGGGGTACTGCCACTGCGCCCGTCACCCTGAAACATAAGTTGACAAGTCCCATGTTCATGTCCAATTTCACCAGCACCCTTATCCTTCAAAACCGGAACACAGTAACGCATCAGCGTAATATCAATTACTGCTTGGCGGCAGAATAGGTAAGGTGGCAGTACTTTGAAAGCGCCTTGTGAAAAAGTTACTGAAAAGAAGTACTGCACTTCTTTCCAGTAATTTTTTCACACGGAGCTCTGCTGCCGCTATTCTGTAATCTAATAAACCGGATTCATCCACTAATTTGCCACATTTACAGTAGGAATATTTTCTTCAAATTTAAATGGGATCAACATTGACTAAGTCCAACAAAAAACGAATAATCTAAATCGGTTCATAAAACACACGGAGTTATCGCGTAACATACATACAAAAAAAATACAGTCGAAATGAGACCTTCCTCCTTTTTTGCAGTCGGTTAAAAAACTCAACCATTTAGTTACCCCCTGTATTTTTTACCCAGATGAACCCAGTCAAAAAGTATAAGAAAAATTTATAAAACTTCTGCCGTTCAGTTTCAGACGTCTAATCATTTCAAGCTATTCTACCTAGGATTTTAATAAAGAAACAGGATTACGTATCTCCTTTCTAAATCCTTTAAGCTTCAAGGTGGGTATTATGATTCATTTCTGTCTACTTTACGGCAGTCGTCATGTCTTTTCCTTTTACAACCAAGTTTTATTTATCCTTAACAGGAGGAATACTCTGTCGTAATGTTAAGGTAATAAGGAAGATGGGAAGGGTAGGTAAGTAAGTTTGTTAAACAGTGAAAATATACTTTTGCAGACTTGGCGTTGCTCAAAAGTTAATGCCACGGTGATCATAGCGGATTTAAAAATATGCGATTGTCGACGGTTATATGGTATAAAAAGTTATGAGTGACGCGATGTGGCATGCAATCATAGGAATGAGGGATTTTTGCGGATTATTCAATTCGATGTTCGGTTTTTATTATGTTTGTTGTGATGTTTTGTTAGAGATGGTAAGTTTTGCGATTGTTACTAGAGACGGGTAAGCGCCCGAATTTTAACCCGGCGCTTTGTTAATTGGGCTTAAATGGGATCCAATAATGCCCGAATTCGAGGGCAAAAACTATTTAATGCTAAATATTTATTGTGAATACAAGTTGTTCAAATTTAATTATTGTTTTCTGATCTAGACGATTTGATTTGCTTTTCTATTAAATCGATTCGTTTGTTAATCGCATTGAAATAAATCGAAACAAAAAAGTAATTAGATCGTATGCACTTAAATCGATCTTCATAAAAATCGAATCCTTAGTAATGAGAATCCATAGGACTGCAAGTGGGTGTTGTGTTGAGTTACCTCTTTTTCGTGTAAGAAAGATTTTTTTACAACGAAACTTGTAATAAGTCATACCGTATTCGCCTTTGGGCATAAATAGGTTAAAGCGAAGTCAAGTCTTATTAACTACATAAGGCAAATTACCCAGTTCTTGTTTTTTTTTATAATACCAAGTGACGGGGCGAACAATTCGTGGGCCTGATGGCAAACTACACGCCTGTCCATAACAGTTAACAGCCACTCAGAGCTTTAAGTCGCAAAGATCTGAGGTGCACTGCCACTGCGCCCGTCACCCTGAGACATAAGTTGACAAGTCCCATGTACTTGTAATTTCAACAACAAAATTTGTTGTTGAGTGAGAATGTTATTTTTAGATTGTAAAGCGTAACAAGTCCCAGTATTTTATTTAAGTAAGTTTTCCAGAGGTGGAGTTAATAAAATCATAAATGAGGTTGAAATTTTCTGGACAAGCTATGTGTCCTGTAACGAAGGCAGGATAGTCTTTGATCCGATTTCCCAACCAGAGTTGAAAAGACCCATAAATACATACTTTATATACTAAAATGCTTCATGTCCACACACGTACTGCAGTTTATCGTAGCGATCTTCATTTGTTTTTGTTCCACGATGAAGACAGACGACTTTTTAGCGGTTGTTGGTTAAATTGAAGCCTTAACAAAAAACCGACTTCAAAAATTCGTGGAATTATATCTATTTGCCGAGGTTTATTGAAATCGGTTACCGGAAAGTGGATTCATCCCCTAGTTTCCCATCCTTAGAGGTAGATTATTTTCTTCAAATTTAAATGTGACTACTGAGGTACCCTCTTTCCAACAAAAAAAGAATCATCGAAATCGGTTAACAAATAATCCGCAGCTATCGCTTTAAACATACAAAATAAAAACATACAATCGAATTGAGAATCTTCTCTCTTTTTCTAAAGTCGGTTAAAAATAGACGCGAAGACTGACGCCGTCGACACACACGACTATGGTTATCGCACAGCTCATCCGGTTCCGATTGTTTTTTTTTTCTTTCAAATTTTGATACTGTACGTTCTCATACACACGTTACGATCAGTCGATACTGATGAAACGGTGCCGTGTGATCTTGACGATTTTTTGTAGCGTTTGTTGGCCCCATTAGATTCCTTGGCTTAGCCTATCCCGAAAGAGAACAATGGCGAAATCATTGTTAAAAGAATTCTTTAGCGTCTTCAAATGGCATAATTATATACGGGTGGAACATAACGACCGACGAAGATGAAAACTGTGAAGAGTCTTAAATATGTACTTCATTGTACTGAAAGTCTTTTTGCTCCAAGTGTAATAGTTTCCGAGTTATTCAATGATAAACATTTGCTTGAAAAGTCTGTGTTGTCAACCCTACACACAGTTATTGGAGGCAACTACCGGGAGGTACGCAGGACAAAATCTTTGTAATTTAATAGGTCGTCTGTCGTTGATCAGCACCCCATCAATCGCTTTTCTTGATCAATCACTTTCTCTCATCAATCAATCATGTGAATGATGATTAATTATGCGGGTATTTTATTGTATTACCTTGAGAGTAATTAACACCCCTAAATTCCGAGTTTGACGACCCAATATTTACCACAAAACACATTACACACATAACATTTACCAAAAAAATATACCTCTCATAAAATTTTCGGGAAACATGTTGTTTCCAAACTATGCGCTGTCATAAACTACCTACAACAACTTAAGAAAAGTAAAGTTTTCTATATGACCCTGTCAGGAGTTCAACTCATATTGTCTGCGTCACAAGATAAGACTAATTAAATAAACATAACTAAATTAAGTAAATACGTTCCAGAACATGCGTCAAGTACTCAAATTACAATAGTCTCGTAACCCTTAATCCGGCCCTAACGTAAAATACTAAATCAAGGCATCTCATAACACCACTTAGAGATGCACACTTGATACCTATTAGTATCTGTTTTTGGTAGCATAATCGGTAGATCGTATTTTTACTAGTCTATTTTTCATTGCATTCGGAAATACTTTTAATTTACACTACAAGAATTTACTAACTTTAAAACGAAGAGTTCACTTTAATGAGATCAACATTTAAAACTAAATTTTCTGTTAACGTGAGCTGAGTAGTTGAAATTTTAATCAATGTAATTTAAAAATGCATAAATCGGTTCTTGGAGGTATGCAGACTACCTCCACGGTTCGTTTTCTTATTTTTGAGTATCGATTATGGAATTGCTAAATTTGATTATTTATTAAAATTCATTCAACGACCTGCATTTAACTTACTTTTACTTTTGAATTGCTCATGGTACTTATACCAGACATTATTGCGAAACCTATTTCTTTATCATAATTGTCTTTTTAAAATTAACATTTAGATATTTAATAATCAACGATATCCGACACGTATGCCGCCGCGCGCATCTCTATGCAGAGTTGCCAACACATTCATTTGACATTTTGACATCAAAAGCGTCTTTTATTTCTAGCGACAAAAAATTTGGTATTTTTTTGGCGCGTATTTAATTAGGTTTAATCGTTTAAAATTTAATATTATTTTTATCTTAGTATTCAGGAGTCTTTTGCCTGTACTGTGACCATAAAGTTCTGGCCAAGTGATATTTGCTTTAGTCTAGTTGGCAACACATTTTCATTCATAAATTAGTTCAAAATGCCTGGTTGTATGGTAACTCGTGGTCTCATGTTTTTCTCGTGTTTACAACTCGAAACAGCGTTTACTTATTAATTATTGGGTTGTGACAGCAACTTATTGGAATACTGCCGTTATTAGTGGTGTTTGTGTTAAGCAAGTAAAGTGTATTAGTGTATTTGTGTGGATAACCTCATCGGCGTTTGACCGGCACACCCAGGAATGTGTTTGTAATGTCTGCAAGAGTAAAGAGGACGTGGACAAAGCGAACATCCTTTTATTTTAAAGTAAGTTCAATGATTTTAATTACCTATTCAAGTGAGAACACTTTTATTTCTTCTGCGAGTGCCAATGAAACGAACGCCGCTTGTGGGGCAGTAGATGTAGTAACACGATTGATTCGCTAAGGGTTGTTGCACCGCGAAAGGTTTAAATCTGGTCAAACATTTTTTAACTGCTCTGATTTTACATTTAAAGTAAATAAAACTCATGTATGTAGGGTTCTTAACGTGATATTTTCTGCTTTGTCTGTCGTTCCGTTCCACCTTGATAATAAAAAAAAAAATTATGCATATAAAATAAATATAAATACAAGAATGAATAAAATAAATTAATTACATTTTTCAAGTTATACTAAAAGCCTGTCTAAGTCTGGAAATAAAATCATATTTAAAAGAAACTCAATTGACTAATTAGTACGTAACCGGACTGATAATTACAACTGCCAGTTTTTTAGTTTCTTAACGTTTAGCGACATCGAGCTACCAAAAATAGATTTTCAGTACCTACGCACGTGTAGATAGGTCCAAATTAAGTTGACGTAATATCAAATGTAGGCATTTGATCGATTTCCAACAAAATATCAATTACTTTATTACAAAAAATAAAGTAGATCATTCTTTCTCGAAACAAGCCACGCGAGAAAGTGGTAAAACTGACAAAAAAGTTCCCGATATCAGGGATAGATGGCACGCTTCACAAAAAAATAATTTGTGTCCGAGTTACCAGCATGTATGTACTAACTCAGTTTTCTTTTGTTACGGCTTAGCTTCATGCTTTTTGACCACACCATTCTAAAAAATAATTTCCTCTGAACTTTCGTTACGCCACAAACCCACGGCACCATTCAGGTTCTATTAACTCTGTTTAAGATTTCTGTATATATTAATGCACAGAATACATATATTTTATTCAATTTATGTAAAACATGACCTCCAAAACTTCAAACTGGAATATCTTTAATTCTAAACTTCTTAGAATAGTAAACCCAAAACCAAATTTGTCAGGAATTTAAACTCCATATTTTCATATATTTTCCATTAACAGATGCATACAATTATGTCAACAAAAATTTATATGGGAGTTCGCCATTTGACTACTACAAATCATATGGCGCGAGCAGAGATTAGCCATTGTTTCCTAAGATAAGTTGAATTGTACTTAAATAATTTTATCTACACACATATCATAAACTTTTTATATTGTGTTCAAAAACCGCAAATTACGCTCAGCTTAAAGGTAAACTGTTTTGTTAGAACAAATTTCTTATCTGTGATGACACTTTTTAACGCGAACCCAACATCCATGTATTGGTAGGTCAATGGTTGTGTGCTCTAGAGGATGAAAAAAAGGTAGTGTGACATGCGTGAGAAAATATTTTATTTGTCGCCATTTCGTGAGTCGTAGCATGCGGTTCCTGAACACATCACAGAGAGCTTATAATATGTGTGTAGATAAAGCAGTGTATGTAACTCCACATAATTAGGCATTAAAACACCCGTGAGATGTTTTTATAAACCCACACTCTTCTTTTAGTGCCTTTCATTATGTAATAGTCACATAAACCACTATTGTTAACCATCAATTTTTGATTATATTGTTAATTACGTGAAAATCACTTTTAATATATAGCCAGTTGTATATTTCATTCCCTTATTTCACGCCAAGTAAGTTGTAAAACACTTAAACTTATTCAAAACTTTTCGTAAAATAAATACACGTCAGTTCCGCTTTCCAATAGGTTCCATCAAATCTTACTGTACTTGAAGTCTGAACCGACGAACTTACAAGGCTCCTGGTCTCCAAATCGGAGCAGAGGCGGACTTTTACTAAGTACTTTTATTGCCAAAGTTAAAATGAAGTAATTTTGGAAGTCAATTTTATAGGTGTTCAAAGACAAACACTTAAAATCAGGCCGAATTGCGTCCTAGATTTTTAAGCTTCCAATCATTGACTTACAAATAAATGGACGACGGGTCTAATACAAAAACCACGAAAAAAATGTCCCAAGTCAACCTATTCGAAATTTAAATTGTAATGTCATCGCAGTATCGCGCTGTCAGTAGAACAAATGAAGACTAAAGCGGAGTGTCGCGCTCTGTATACGATTTTAGCGCCTTACAAGTGCGGACACTTTTTAGCGCGGACCCGACGTCCATATAATTGTAAGTCAATGCTTCCAATGGTCAAATTTAAGTCTCGAGTATCAAATCTTCAATTATCTTTCAAGTTTCCATGATTATAGGAAATGGAAACTATGTTTTTCTCATTCGGGCCCTTTACATGTCCGTCGTCAGTTAGTCGTAACCATAGGACCTGTAAAAATGATAATGACGAGATCTGAAAAAAATAGTTTCGTTTCCTATATGTAACAATCACGAAAACCTAATATTTACTTGATTACTTGTTAAGTTCATTTAAATTATACTTTTGAAAAATAAGCAGATAGTTAACTTTTACAGACAGGTATAGCTGAATGTCTTGCTGCATTGTTACTGCCTGTCATCGAGTATATAACCAGAAATAGAGACGAAATGTAAAAACTATTCTGCCATATCATTACCGTGACAACTGCGCTCCGATTGGCTAGCCCGAGTTCGAAACAATTGACGGATGTCGTCAACTGTTTCACTTCAAATCGACCAGTTAACTTGAGCTTTGCTATAATGGACAAAAATTGTTACATATTTAATATTTAATTACCGATGAAATGTGATTCCGTTTGTTTTGCAATTAGATGTTTTGCTGTTTTTCCCACACCACCGAATAGAACAGCACGGCATTGTTAGAGATATTATCTTTATTACAATGAGCACAGAATATTTTTTGGAATATACGGAGACGTACACACAGGTCAGTAGTTGGTCTGTCTATATTTCAGTGCAAACAAGAGTTGCTATTTATAAGAGCTGTATTGCTAATGTGTTACCAGGAATATATGGGCCTTATTTCGTCTCTATTTCTGGTTATACACTCGATGCTACCTGTATTAGACTTTTAAATCCAAACTTTTACCATAATCTCACCTGACAGAAAACGGCGATTTGGTCGTAGATAGTCCAAGCTTGCATAGGCTGTGCCTCACGACCATGATACTCATCTTTAGAAGGCAATGGATATAACATTTTATAGAAAACACTTAGTCTTAGCTCTCGTTGACAAGACGGTAGCAGCGTGAATCTCGAGTTGAGGTGTATCTCATTTTATTCTCGGTTCTCCTAAGTTTGGTTCACCTTTGGAGAGATAAACTTTAGCAGCAGTATATTTACCTTCTGTACACTTATACTAAAGCCCATACAACTTCCCTAGTGGTCCCTAACAGGTGCAGTGTTCACTCCACTACCACTATGTCCGTTATCCTGAGACGTAAGATGACAAGTCCCATATGCCTGCAATTCACCAGCACCCTTAAAAACCTGAACGCAGTAATACTCACATTACTGTTCGGTGGCAGAAATAGGTAAGGTTCATCACAAGGAGCTCTACTGCTACTATATGTAATACCCGTATGGTGAACTTGGTAGAAGCTTATCACAATAGCGGCGGATCGGTCTTTTACGTCACCACGATTGCACATTGTGGTACTAAAGTTAAGTTACAATTTAATTCTTTAAAAAATAAATTATAAACTTTAGCAGTTGTCTGACTACGTCCCAGAGTACTTAGCTCCCATTGAGAAGTTGGTTGGAGCTCGAGACTCGAACGGCGGTGCGGCTGGCGGCCTCTCGACGCTCCAAGTTTTCGGTGAATGGGTTTTGTTCGTGCCTTCCATTGTTTACGCTACTCTAAAGGAGGAATTAATTTATAACGGCATGCTGCGAGCAAGCGAGTGCGTTCTCTAATTGTTTTAGTTCGTATGTAGAAGTGAAATTTTAATAAATAAGATTCCGCGTATCGTATTTGTTTTCAAACTTCTTTGGCACGCAAGTGATTTTTGAAAGTGTAATAAAAATAAAGCCAGTGTCGCAGTAAAATAAATTAAAACGTGTTCTATTTAGTTTGTTTAGTATGACTGCGCTAGTGGCCGAACGATTACCATGCTGGACTGCCACGCAGAGGTCCCGGGTTCGATTTCCGGGCCGGGAGAAATATTTGTATGGTCTACATTTATTTCTCTCGTG
>NW_020653713.1:4779401-4797711 GCF_003589595.1 Hyposmocoma kahamanoa
CAACACTTTCAGTGTATGATTCGTTGATTGATTTGTTGTATAGATTTGTAATGTCTACACAAATGTCACTAAAACCTGTATTGTACTCTCTGTATCTTAGCATCGCTATAGACGCCAAGTCGAAAGATTTTGAAGTCTTTAATAAACCTTCCACTATCGATTGTGATGTCTACTTTCTTCATCTTATCGTATCAATGGCATACATTATAATGCTTGCCATCGTGGTAAAAGGAATTTCCAAATTTTAGTGCGCTTTCGTGCACTATTATTATCTATAATGTATATGAATTCAAAGTTTTAATATTTACTACTTATAGATTCGAGTCTGGTCGCGCAAAGGAGCACGGAGAGAGCAATGCTCGGAGTTACCCTGTGAGACCAAAAAAGTAACACTTGGATCAAAGATGTCCTGGCCATTGTGGCGAAGAAAACGTGATTGTGGGCGGGGCACATTGCGAGAATGGACGTGAGACGCTGGACAAGGCGAGTACTTGAGTGGAGACCCAGAGCGAACATCAGAGAGCGGGGCAGACCACCGCAGCGCTAGATGGACGACATCCGACGACTCAGAGGTCGGGACTAGATGATTAGGATCTAGATCGCCAAGAGTGGAAGAACATGGAAGACGCCTACATTCAAGATTGAATAAGAAAACAACCGCTTTGATGATGTCTCTATGTGATGGGGCATTGCCATAGCACCCGTGACATAGAGACAGAAATAAGTTGACGAGTCCTATGTGCCTGTAATTTCACTACCACCTGCAAACATTACGCTTAGCGGCAGAAATAGGTAAGGTGGCAGTACTTCCCTGGACGAACTGTTTCACAAGGAGCTCTAATACTGCTAGCAAACACGTTACATGTCAGGGTTGTCTTATATTGACCGGTATTAGTAGTGGTCAACATTCCTCTATTGCGCATTTCTCTCTGTAGTACGAGAATCGGCTATCTGTGTTAATAAACGTAGTATAAAGGAACAAGGTACGCAGCAATTCACTGATAGATGGACGCGCAGCGAAAACTACAAGTCCTAGAAAGATGAAATATTAAGGGTATGTTACTTTTATTTAATTTAGGCCTACTAAGAACGGATTTTTTGAAACTGAACTCTTAAAATAGTGAAAAGGATAAAAATTAGTGCATGAAAAATCGTATTCATTGAACTTATTGATGAAAATAGTAAAAGATTGGCGTGGCATTTATTCAATAATACAAATACAAATTGCTTTATTTCTGTCACAAGTGCCTTAGTGAGAGTCTGTACTAGGACCCTCTGTGTAAAACTAGTGGAAACTATAACTGAAGGACAGACAAGTGTGTTTACGTCTAATAGTCATAGGAATTTAAGTGTGCATGGTAAAAGCTGTTCGAAGGACAAAAACAAAAATACCCCTTATAGCAGTGAAATGGGGTATTAGAATATGTACGGGAACTTTAACGCGTGATGTGATTTGCTCCAAACTTGGTTTGTGTACTTTAAACATAAAATAAATAAACACGTGTTTCAGGGTTCTTTAACACAACCCCTAACTAGGGGTAAGTAAGTATTAAAATATATAATACGTGTAAAAAATTTACTTGGACAAAGTAGCTGGCGACGTCTAGCAATATCGCACCCCTCATGGAAGAATGGCATAAGTGGAGTTATGTCAAACATGTTTATTGCTCTATTAGATACCGAAAAATATAACCTACATCCTCCCCAATTCTTGTATCTCTACAATATTAGTCGATAGAATTTCAAGAATTTTATAAGAGACGAGAAGAGGAGAGGATATATAAATAGATATCCCAATATGCGTTCCTACACTGTGAAGTACCGGATACAGCAAAGGAAATTGTGAACAGTTTTATTGCTAAATTCAAGTGGTTCAAATTACTTACGGTAACTCTCATAGCAATGGTTTTGGTATTTTGATTGAATTCGCTACCTACCTGGATTCACTTCCAAAACAGAATAAAGAGAAAGGGTTCGAATGTTTGTTCTACGTTGTTGCAAACTCCTTCATATTTTTACTTATTGTATTTTTGATTAGACGTTGGCTCGCTTCTGTTTTTGTTCTTTATGAATTTGTGCAATTGGTATTAAAAGAAGGCTTTGAAAACTAGGAATTATTTATCAATCATACAGTATATAAGTATTGTAGCCGTCATGCACGTTTTCCAGTACGTATTTTAATTGTAATGTGTCTTGTGTGTTGGTGAGGTTCCATATTACGTCGTCTACCGATGAAAGCACCTAATGATGAAAGAGTGAATGAAACGAATGAATTAACAAAACGAAAAGCCTAACGCAGTTGCGCAGTATGAAATACTAGCCTCGTAAGAGCGGTTACACACGGCGACGTTTGCAGTAGGTCTGCAGCGATTCCGTCGCGACACAGTAACCATGTAGTAGCTAATCATCTATCTTTATATGCACGCGCGACGTATACAGCTTCCTCACACGCTCGAGGTTACGCAATAAGTGCCTACCGCTGAGTATATCGCCGACAGTGCAATCGGTCAGAAAAGTCTTCCATTTACATTACAACACCAGCATTCGGTTCCGCACGACTGCACACGGCCGGCGGCGGTTATTTTCACCTCTCTGTGCCTGTAATTAGGTTCCTTTTTTCCAGTAGTGAGCTCCTGGTTTCATTAGTTAGATTTAGTAGGCTATTATAACAGGGTAGATATTTTTGATGTTGTATTAAAGTAAAGTATCTGTTGTGTTCTAACTATTAAGTAATCTGTGGCGATCGCAATCGCATTGCAAACGCCATACACATTTGTAATGATGCAACATAAGCAGAGGTGGGCAGTGGGTTAAATAAAACAAATAAAACATCAACCCGTCCGGGTAAAATCACCTTGTTTTAACCCATTTCTGCCTAAAATCGTGGGCGGAAACGGAGAATACTGTATATGGTATAATTCCAAACTTATTACAAATTTCGATGTAAAAAATCCTGTTAAACGAAAAAGATTCAACAAACAAACCCACTTTGCTATCCTGTGGTTTCTCACTATTGAGGATGCATTACAATTCGATTTTTATGAAATACGATCAAAGTTCATACGATGTAACGATCTTTTGTGTCAATTTATTTCCATGTGATTTTCAAGCGAACCGATTCTAAAAAGGCAAATGTAATCATTTAGATAAAAAAGCAATACACTTTTATAATAATATCATTCAGATTAAACAAAACTTGATTTACAAAACATATTTAGTTGTAAACAGTTTTTGCCTTAAATTTTGGGCCTTGATGTTGGGTTTTAATCCGATATAAACTCTGCGTTAAGAAAGCGTTGGGTCGCTTACCCATCTCTGAACACAAGCGACTACATCGCTACAGTCGGGCGTTTGCGTCAATGGAATTCGTGCACTTGCATCGATGCAACCGTCTATAAATCGCAAGTGTCGCGATACAATCACGCGTTTCACAGTCGTGCGTTTGTATAATTTTAGCAGGATACAATTAAGTACTGCCACCTTACCTATATCTGCTATCAAGCAGAGAGCCTCACTGCTTTTCGATTTTGAAGAGCGATGGTGAAATTACAGGCACATGGGACTTGTCAACTTATGTCTCAGGGTGACTCAGATCTTTGTGATTTAAAGCTCTGATTGGCACTGCAACATTTATGGACAGGCGTGTCGCTTACCACCAGCTCCGCGACTTGTTCGTCATCACTTAGTATAATAAAAAAAACAAGTCGCCGTGTATAACCGCTCTAAGATGTTGGGTAAAAGAGAATGAAACACGAAGCGTACTTCCAAGACAACCTTTAATCTCGTCCAAAATAAATAATTCAACAGCTGGCAAACTCTTTGAGTTAATTTTACATTAAGTATAGTAACAAATCACCTTAACCATTTATACCTAAATACACCAAGTCTCCTAAACATGTTTGATATGGTATTTTAGAGACTAGCTCAATAGTATTTACAAATTTTAAAAAAAAACTGTTTTTTAAGAGATGGTTTACATGCTTCTAGACAATTTCAGAAACAAAAAAATAGAAAAGACTTGTTATTGAAAATTGAACCAAATATTCAGTAACTAAGGTATACAGTTCAAGAGACTTGGGTGGTCACTAAACCTACTAGACAAATCAGTCGTTTCCAACTAAATGACAATGATAATAAGGTGATATGACTCAGATTGAAAGATATGACTTTATAAACACGCCGATTTTTTTTATATTATCTAAATTTACAAATTTGATGGAAACCAATTCTATACATCACAACATACAATATGAAATGGTGAATCGAACTATGTAAATAACTTTTTTCCATTACCATCGAAAGCTTGGTTATAATGCCCTCCCATACCCAACCTTTTGGTTGCACGGAAAGGGCACTATTACTTGCTCAAGCAAGCCCGCACAGGGATCTTATCAGTCAGGTCCTGACCCTAGATCAGCCCGTTGACACAGACTTTATTCGGTTCTCAAAAGGCAGGTACCTTGCTAAGCAAAACTTAAGTATTGAGACACGGGAATGTAAGCTATGTCCAGTGGTGATAAAGGGAAGTATATAAATAAAGGTATAATAAAATAAAGGTCCTTAACTTTGGAGATTTCCTCGCACAGCCGACAATCACCGAGAGCCACGCGCCAGTCCCACCCATTTAATATTAATAATGAACCAATTGCACAATGATACCATACATTGCCCCACAATGCATCGCTACAGACGTGTCTGCGTTACCACAGACTAGGCTCGTGTCTTGTCGGAGGTGATCGGTAAAATCAAGGATCGTGTGAGGTCACATTTTAAAAGCATTCGTGTACTTAATGTTTTTAGAAGAACATAGACTGAAATGAATGATGATATCTTGTACATGTTCTTATTCATTCAATTTGCAAAATTGAAGGTCGAAAGATGACGTAATGGCACGCTAATGGTACAAGTTCTTTGCTGAAAATTGAACTTTACGTGCCTACATATTCAGTGTTTTGTATATCGATAGGTCTGTACTTTAGATCAATTATGGATTAATCTACTAATATGATTTAAAAACGTAAATAATTTAAAAAACAACAAAATTCACTATACTTAATTGGTTTTAGATCCTTCAGAATATAACTAAATAGTAAGTAAATAATAAATATAAATAAATATTAGACTACGTCACATACGTTGCTTTCATCCCAAAGTAAGTAACTAAATCACTTTTGTTATGGAAATCGGAAACAACGACGGTACCACAATCACCCAGACCCGAGACAATATAGAAAAGTTAGTTTTCTACACTGACCCGGCCGGGATCGAACCCGAGACCTCAGAGATGGCGACACCATGAAAACCGGTATGCAAGCCACTCGACCATAGAGGCCGCCATAACAAATATAAATAAAAAAATTACAAAAACAAAAACATATCGCGTATTTTAGCAATAATTTCTCGCTAGAACCATTTTTGACGACTTAAGCGGCTCTGTGGTGTGAGTTTTAGATCCCGGTCTGAATTCCCAGTAAGAAAGATTTGAGAGCTGATTTTTTCTAAATAGGTTTTGGTCTGGGTATGTCTGTCTCATGGTACAGGGAATTCCCTAGTTGGAGATAAAACAATTGATGTCGTTTTATGGATTATTATGATTGTATTATTCTTTATAGGATAAAAAATCAATGGTAACAATTGACGTCAAAATACGTTTGACAATAATACGACAATGAAAAAGCGTTGCGGTGAAATGTGTGGGCATTTTGTTACCACTGAATTTTGTATTTTATTTTAACGCTTTTACAATCGAAAATCGTTTATTTTGCAGGCAATGTAACGGGGAAAGTGATGAATTGATAAAAACACGGAAAAGCTTCCCCGAGGCAAAACTTTGTTGCAGCTTCAATGTTCTGTTTTCAATTGATAAATTCGTTTTAATAAATAAAGCCAGATTCGTATGATTTTGGTATCTTTTTGACGTAAATGACATCTAACACGTGTCATTTTTTCGTACCATTTACGTCGCGACGTAAATGGTAAATGGTATAAAGTAATAAAAATACTTACAAATATTAATAGGTATAAAAAGTTAGCACGTACTGTAGTTCGTTACACTATTTTTACTACATACTGTGGTCGCTTTCAGGTGTATACAATATAATCTCAGTTCAAAGTACTAAAAAAATCGACCTCAAAAGTCATTCACCTCTAGTTTGCCACCCTTAGAGGTGGAATATTTTCTTCTAATTTAAATAGTACCACTTCTGAGGTACCCTCTTTTCAACAAAAAAAAAGAATCATCAAAATCGGTCGAATTGAAAATCTCCTCCTTTTTTTCAAGTCGGTTAAAAAGTCATTAAAAGTAGACAGTGGCTTTAATGTGGGTTTGATTTTTTATATACAATTGTATATAAAAAACGCTTTCCCGCAATCTCGCCTGATGTTAGGAGACATTAGCGAGCGTCACACAGACACAGGTAAAGAAAACTAACCTGAAAATGACACATACACACATTGACTTACAATTATATGGACGTCAGGTCCGCGCTAAAAAGTGTCCGAACTTATAGGGCGTTAAAATCGTATACAGAGCGTCATTCACGCTTTAGTCTTCGTTTGTTCGACTGATAGCGAAGCAAGCAAAATTAGACAGTACTGCGATGACATTACAATTTAAATTCAACGTTTTAGCTTTTTCATATTCCTTTACATGTCACTACGTTTAAATAGGTTGACTTGGGACATTTTTTTCGTGGTTTTTGTATTAGACCCGTCGTCCATTTATTTGTAAGTCAATGCATACACATAATTGATTTGTATTATATATAAGACTTTCATGTGTAAAATCACTTTTGATGTAAGTCCACATATGACTTTGTTATACCAAGGGTTTGAAATGTAGAAAGAATTTAATGATCAATTTACGTTTGCTTTGAATTTAGCCGGAATCGTCGCTAATAAGAAACTTCGTTTAATAGATAAGGTAAGTCCATAATGGTAGTCAGCGAAATATAGGCAGAGATGCAAATTTGATTGTCATTTGCATACTGACTTAGGAAAAGTCGAGTAAAATTAAATTTATGCGCGAAGATTATGCCTGGATCTATGCTAGCATTTCTTGGGATTATGTCTGCTGTAGACATTATTAATGTAGTCATTGTTGAAGCTTAATTTGTTTCAAAAATTTCAGCTTTCCCGTGTTCTAATTAATTCGATAACTCCAATGAACACTACGTCAACTTAATTTTTGGATGTGTTCTGGTTTTATTTTATTTTTCGTTTCTTTATTTTTTTTCCAATATTCGTTGTTTTGTTTTTTTTCCAATTTTATTTTTTGTTTCATAAAATTCGGGGAGCATAATATTAGTAAATAAATATGGCTGTTTACATAAACAACAGAAAATGACCTAAAAATAAAGGTGGTGTAGTGTTCATAGGAGGTATCGAATGTATCAGTTTCCTCGTAACATTGCTTGTAAAAATAAATGATTTTCATATATAAATAGCGATCAAATGCACATCAAAATTCAGTGCTCACACATTTTCATTCTCATACTATTGTTAAAGGTCCTTTGACGTCACTTGATACCACACAAATAATTTGATAATAATGACATTCCTTATACTATGTATGTTAGTACCAGAGCAACGGAGTTAACTCTCAGGTAGTGTTATAAAAAACTCGAGTCCAGGAGTCTACATTTTAGGACTAGATTTGAAGACAGCGACTCACTGCTCGATGTATTGCGAGCCTAGAGCCTATCGAGTGTCCAAATAGACTCGAGTTCGATATTAGTGCTCGAGTCTATTTAAGTAACGAGTACCGCTCAGTTCAAGTTTGTTTACGTGGCGAGCTCGAGTATGGTATCTACTGAGCGGTGTTGTGGTATCTTAAACTGTAGTACAATTGCTGTAATATAATTAATTAAGTATTAATATTTTCTTTTCTTTTTAAATTACCATATTGGGTTTTTGTATATGTATATGTATTTGTTTATGTATATATAAATAGTGGTTGTTCAGTAAAATCGAACCCTGCTTGTCGTACTCGAGACTTTGTGCAGTAGAAGTCGCTTCGAGTGATTTTCGAACTTAGGTTTACAACTCGAGTTCTTTTTTATAACACTACTCCCAGGACACTACCCAGAACACCCAGATTAGAACCAACTTAGACATATGTGTAGCTAGCCAATTTGATAAATATTTGTTATTGAAAATTGTGTTATATCGTCATTAGAGAAGATATTCTATTTTTATATGATGTTTTGTTGTGACAGATAGATTATTGTTGTGTAACTGGAATCTAAAATTATGTTTAAGGTAATTTTCAGGTTAGTTTGTCCTATCTAATTTTGGTGGCAATTTTTATTATTTAAATATTCTATAATATTATCATGAAGTTTTATTTAACTTTCAAGCGTAGTATCATGAAATATTATTTAAAATTTCACGACAATATACTTGAATATTTAAACAATAACAATTACCAAAATAAGGTGTAAACACTTAAATAGTTAAATAAATAGTGTATAATATTAAATAAAAATTTATTTATCTTCGCAAAAGTAAGGAAGATTGAATTTGAAGTAAAATGCGTGCGTTTGTTTTTTTTTTTAATTTATAGTGCTAGACCAATGTTAATTTGACGGTATATTTGGTTACCCTAGCGGTTACTACTGTGGGGGTCTAGATTTTACGTTACGTTAGCTTTGCATGCTGCATCCTCGACCTCATCGTTCTTTCCATCAAGTGAGAGGGAGGTCAATTGTGCACTTATTTTTTATAAAAAAAAACGAGTTAAATTTCCTGGTAAGACCAATTTTGAGGAACAAATTTTTCTAGATTGTGTTGGTGTGAGTGTTCTGGTTGTGCCCCTGGATTTTAATTTCGTAGCTCTGGTGCTCTTTTCAGCGCTCAGTTCAGGAAATTACTTAGTTTGAGACCGGGTAATTGATGTCGTTGTGACGCAAATGAAACACAAAGGAAAGTGTCCATGTGCTAAAAAATAGGTACACATTTATAACGACAAATCGGCATGTTTCAAATATTGTAATTATTTTTATTTTACAACTTTATATACTCTTTAGGTAACAAACCAAGATATGGATAATGTGAGGATATGTTAAAATTGTCTTAAATATTAATTCAAGTAAATTGAGTCATATCTTTTCATTTAATTATCTGTACAATATGTAAACACACATTCATTTGGATGTTCACATTGAGAGGTTAGAATTGGGTGCTTTAGGATAGTACATATATATTTATTATGCGATATTTTTTGGTGGTACAGAATTTGGCAATAGAATTTTAATTCCAATCGCAGTGCTGGTGCAAAGGAACACGAGCATCATTACGACGACATTGCAATTGCAAAATACCACTTGGCGTGCTGTTGCAATACAGCGTCACCTACTACGTTGCAAGTGATATTTTGCAATTGCAGTGCAGTCGTAATGTGAAAATAAATGCTTCTTGAACTATCTGATATGGACGTCTATGGTCAAAGATTATGATTGTGCAAAGGGCACAAACTCTATTCCAGAAATACACATTTTCATTGAATAATAAATTAAAACAGTACAACAGATTCATAAGCACACAGAACGTTCTATACATCCTAAATAATCTTAGTTTAAATGCACGACCGCAGTCAAAATTTCTACAAAACTTACCGTCACAAATAGACAACATTACTAAATTAACATATATGCACAAAACATTTGACCAAATTCTCTGTACTAATACCCTTATCTTCACAAAACAGTTAGTATTTTACTAAGCATTATTACTTAGCACCCGATCCTAAGTCTAGACTAAGTCTAGGTCTCAACATAAACACTAGCCTAACTTGCATAGACCTAAGCCGAATTAATCCTTAAGAATCAAGTACAAACTTTATTTACATAGTTTTATTTCGATTTTATACAGTAACGATGAATTTATTCTAAGGTTCGTTTAGATTAGAGTAGTAAATGAGACATGTGACTAATATTGTAAAATGCAGTTTGCTAAGATAAGATAAATTGAACCGGAATATTTGTTATTTAGCGAAAGGTGTTGCATGTAAAAATAATACATTTGAATTATAACTTGAATACATTTGAGATTAATCGGTAGTTTCACTATGCATTCTAGTGAACTATCAAAATAATCGTAATGTGACTGAGAACGGAATTTAGTTTGTTAGCTAGTCGAATGGAGTTGACTCTTTAAACTAATAATTTGAAAGTAAAGTAAAGTTTTGGTTGCCGACTTAGAGACAGGGGCTGCGATCACCGCTCTGGGCTGTGGTTGGTTCAGCAAGTATCCACTGCCATTTATTGAGGCAATGCTCCCAGTATAATGAGAACTTTTGAGCCGGCCACGATACGAGGCGGGATTTGTTTTTTAGGTTAGATTAGTTTTTTAGATTTTTAGGTTAAAAATATTTTATAAAAAAAAACAAATATGAAAGTTAAAACACAACGTAAAAATAAATTACTCTCTCATTCACTAAACCAATCTAAACGCATTTAATATAGTTAAAACTAATTTCGTAGACATGTAAAAAAGTGGCAAAGACTCAGTCGCTTACATTTACTATTTACAATCAAAGGTTAAATTAAAATAAAGGTTTGATGACTAGAATATTTAAAAAATAATATTATAATATTATAATCATCGAGATTCAGAACAAGACTGGGTAGTGTCAGTGTTTACTTGTAAAGGACTACATGAGGCAATTCGGACAATAATAAGAAAATATCTAAAATGTAGCTCGAAAGAGTGAACGATAAAAAAGATGAGCCAATCTATCGGGTCTTCTTTTTGACATCTTACAAGGGCGGCTCGATTGTCCTGAACTCCTTTCAAAGATCTCACTGTCCACACCGAGGCGCAATATCAGGCATACATCACTATTTTCTGTAGGACCAGAAAATAGCGATATATGCCTGTGAATGATGTGATGTGAATGGGTAGGAATTCATTCTATAAATTATGTCATAATGTCCATAGAACCTACGTAAAAACTCCTGTCATGGGCACTCTTTAGATACATAACTGAAATGTTTTAAACTTAACGGAGTTGGGGCCCTGTTTGCGTGCCACTGCGGGCCATCATGCCAGTCTTGTGTGAGATGTGATTATAGAAGCGCACTTCAATGTGGGTTGAGGACTTTACACGGGTTATGAACCTTCTTCGATTTACGGATTTCGTCAGGATGTTTTCGTTCATCATTAATTTTAGGTTTTACGACTAAGCCTTTTGAGTGAATCTCATAAAATAATACCACCTACGTGAAACAAATTATATATACAGGGCTATTCTTACAATACTAACAACCTCGAGATTATATTGCTAACATTATAAACAACAACTTTTGTTCCATTACTTTTAATAATTTGTCAGATTTCAATTTCATCCAAAAATAAATAGATTTAAACAGATCGCTCTAAATGGTAATAACTCTGTGCAAAACGGGAGTGGAAGTCATCGCGGAGGACGCTTGCACGTTTGAACTTATTCTACCAAATACAGATCTAAAAAAAGTTTATTTTTGGTAATTTTTTTTTGGTATTAACCAAGTGATACGCCTATCCATAACAGTTGCTGTGCCATTCAGAGCTTTAAATCGCAAAGATCTTAGGGGCACCGCCACACTGAAACAAAAGTTGACAAGTCCCATATGCCTGTAATTTCACCAGCACCCTTACGCTTAAGCTCACATCACTGCTTGGCGGCAGAAATAGATAAGGTACAGTACTTCCCTGGATGAACTCCATCACGAGGAGCTCTACTGCTACTAAAGAGTATTACTATTTACATTTTGTTAAAAGTCATGGAACAAAAGTGCAAGTGGAGCAATGTTTATGATGTTAGTGATATAGTATATTTAAAAAATACCCTGTATATGAAATTTTATCTCACCTTTTCAAGTTTAAAGGTCGTATTCTAGAACTCTACTCAATGCTTAAGTCAGGACTTGAGTATGATTCAAAGCACTAGAAATCATACTCAAGTCCCTGCCATTAGGGTCGTATTTCCAGTGCTTGTGTTGCCAGTGCAATACTGACTTGATCATTGAATAGAGTTCTAGAATACGACCCTAAGAGAGTTACCGACTAATTTCATTAATCAAATCTGTAAATCTCTTTACTGAAAAGTTGTCATACGGTCTTTCTACAACAACGTTACGGTTTTAATATTCGTATAACGTCGATATAACGAAATTGATTGATATTACAGAGGTTACTATAAGACATTTTTTTTCTTTTACCACGACCTCACTGCAAAGATTGTGTCGTCATAAACAAATGACACTACCCGGATAATGAAAGTATTGTTTAGAGTATAAATCGTCAGAGACAACAGAGAGGAAACTCTAGCTATTCATTTACATACTGTAGACTGAATGTACAGTGAAACAATGCTTGCTTTATGACGTTTCCTCTTACATACACTTATAATTTTCTTAGAATAAGAAGTTGTTAGACGTGCATAAATGTTAGGCAACAAAAGTTTACAATATATTCTGGAATTTCTATAGTTTTCTGGAACCGTCCTTCGAGCTGGATATCAAAACCAGATTCGCGTTTATTGAGAAGTTCCAAAGTCTGTACCTGTACAAGGTAATTAGAAAGGTGTATGGATTGCATACAGTTAGTGTGGTACGAATGCCGCTAGATGGCATTAGTAGTATTCTACCTCGCGCTATCAATGTGTCCACACCATTAGTGTTAACCCATATATGCCCAAAGGGTCGTTAATGACCCACTTATTCTCGGATCACCAAATTGTTGCTTGTAGAAAAATATTAGGTAGTTAGCGATATTTGATATCACGTAGATGACACTTTATAAACATACCTTAGTTTTTATCTACCGCCGTGTGTGTTATTTTTCTACGGTAAGTTATTTTGATGACTTCAAATCATAAGTTGCCAAATTCCGATTGTGACTGCCGGTTCCACAATTAGAAATGTAAGTATTTATTATTTTTTTATGCTAATGTCTAATATTTTGGCAGATTTACATTGATTCATAATTGTATTATGTATTTAAATTGTTTGAATCCTAAAAATCACAATTTTTTTACTTCATTTTCTAAATAACTTAACGACCCTTTGATCTAATGTCTGACCTATATATTTTGTTGCAGGAGTAGACGAGCGCTTACTACCTTCAAGATTCTGGAGGATATAAACATATTTGCTGACTAGGATAACATAGGATAACATATTTCGCTTGGTGCGTGGTATCTTGTACAATCTATTCATACTATCCATGATAGGCATTTGGATGCCTAGGACCAGCCTGGTGCGGCCTCAGCTACTTGCTGTATCTTCTACACGTTCTAGGGCAAATGATCTGGCTCCTTTGCCCCGCGCGCTTAAGTACTTCAATCGGATGCTTATCTTTGACTCCTCTTTGGACCTCTTTGCATGCGCGGAAGCCCATTTTACGGTTTCCGCGAGACGATATCTCGAGTCATTGATAAACAGTAGCATCATATAAGTATTGTGTATCCCAAATAATTAATACTATGTAAATGTTTTAAAATTTGATTGTTAATAATGTACTCGCGATATGTCCAATACCATGATTTGTTATTTTTATCTAATGTTTAATTCAATTTATTTTATGCAATATATCAAATTCAATGAATTGTAAAATTTTCAATTTTGAATATTAATTTGTAAGCAATATGTAATATAATAAATAAATAGGTCATCTTGGTATTTATGTTGACCCACCAAATGATGGCCAAAATTCCGATTGTGACTCAGGAGCCGAAGACTGTAATGATCCAGATCAGCTGAATCGAGCTCAACTATAGTCACCCGTAGAGTTAGTCATCAATAAAGGGCAATATTTTCAGGAAAGTAAAGAGGAAAAGAGTGAAGATGAGATCTCTCGGCCAAGTACTTCAAGATCCTCTAAAAGAAGAAAAGTTACATTGAAAAGGAAACATGTTAAAATCAGTCGTAAACGGGAAATAAGGGCATTTATTCCTAGAGCTGTCAATGGACGCAGCCACCAGCTATTAGAAAATTTTCAGAAAAAGGAATAAATGTTGCTGGAACTGTTACAAATATCATAACAGAAAAATGCCCGCTGATGGGTGAAAAAGTTATGAAGAAAAAAGAAAGAGGATTTTACGACTTCTGTGCAGATGAACAGTCAAATATTATAGCTGTCCGTTGATAACAGTTGTAAGTATGCTGTCCAATATACATATATGGCGTTGAACCACTACGCTTTGTGTCTCGGTATTCAGCTGCTGAAAAACGTCGTATTTCAGTGCCACAGCCCGATCTTATTGATAAATACAATAGATACGTGGGAGGAGTAGACCATTTGGATGCGAATATTGGTGCCTATTTAATTGCCATTCGTAGAAAAAAGTAGTACATGTCGACTCTATTATGGCTGGTGGATGTAGTCGTCAATAATGCCATCCTTCTGGCTAAGTCTTACGGTGCCTTTGTAGACACTTTGGAATTAGACGATCTATAAGTAGGATACTTCAAACGATATATGGAATGCCGAGAGTGAAGCTAGATCCTTCAAATCCTTCAATACCAAAACAGATTCCTTCTTCTGTTCGTACTTATTCAGCTGATCACCCAAAAAGAAGACGTTGTGCTGTATGCAAAAATAAAATTACAAAATCGTGTAAAAATGTGGCATTGAATTAAACGACAAATGTTTTGCTCTATTCCATCAAAATTAGCAATAGTTAGATTTTACAATAAAGCTATTTTCACTGTGATATCAATTACTTTTAATTTTCTACTAAACTTCTAAAGGGTAGGTATGTGCCCAGTGAGTCGTTAGTGATCCAACTCTAAAAACCATTTTTCAGTACTTTTTTCACAAAACTGATAATTCAGATCCATTTCTATTCACATTTACTCTCATATATCCGAAAATAACACAAATCGAAGACTAAAATAGTTACGGGCATTTATGGGTTAAGCTGTTTTATCTTTTTTTTTATATGACGAGGTACTCTTACGTCTAACACTGGAGTTTGATTGCCCGCCTACAAACTTGATCCGGCTCGAAGGTAGCTCCGAAATTCAAATTTAGTAGTGTTGTAATTCTAAAGGATAGCAAAGGTAATTAATATTCTCAAGTGAGATTCTTTCTTTCGTATATATAACATTCAGTAAATCCTAAAAAGAAACGTCATATTTCAAACGAATAACTGTGTAACTGACTGTGCACATAAGAAACTTTCAAGCATCTTTTCTATCTAGGAATATTTTTCTGCCTTCATTTCTACTCTGTGCAACATTCAATTACAAATCTTAAGCGTAGTATAATAAGACCAAGAATGATAACTCCACACACACGTGGCTGCGCGGCTTGTATGTGTGCATGTACGGACGCGACGCATACATTCGCACAATCTCATACTCTCATTGCATAGCGCGTGTAGTCGCACGCGCAATTTATTTAATTGAAACATTCGCTCGGTGTTTAAAAAAAGACATCAAATAGTAGACGTGTTTATTGTTGCATTTATGGTTGTTTGAATAAGAGATTCTCTAATTCAGAATTTTCGTTCTTCTCAATATTTATGAACATGACGACTTTTGGTGGCCCAGCGGCTAGCACTATGGGCGTTAGGTGAGGAGTTCCCAAAACGAACTTTCTAAATTCTGATTTGGGTGATTCGGATCACAGAAATAAATATTAGATAGAACGATGATGATGCACTTTTTTAAATGGGTGAAGCACATCTTCTTCACAAACTCCGCTCACTACGTGACTTGGAGAGAGCATAATTTTAGTAAAATAATACAAATATTTTGTTCAAATCAGTTGGGACGGTGTAAATTCTTCCTTGTTTAAAAGCAAGATGGCTTTGGTGTCACGCGTAAAAAAAGAATTCTCGGTTAAATGTCGTTTCTATGAAACTTTTTTAAAGTTAGGTTGAACATTTCTACTTCTATATTATATCCGCGTTAATATTGCTAGTTCGTGTTATTTCCCACAAAATCTTATTATCAAATTGTGTTTACAATCTCTACAGGTTGTAAAAATTGTGTATAACTGAAATAAACATGTGACAACCCTACACTCTGAGCGAAGTGTAGGCATTTTGAGTTGCCCTTCTTGGTCCTATTATATTATGTTTTAAGCATATTTTCTTTCCTAACATCCTTTCACTTTGTCGTCAAAGCTTAATTCGATTTCGTAAAGACACTTTACCTAAGCATTCTGTCAGCAGCATTTATCTTACCATTTCAAAATACCATACAGTCAGTCACACAATTAAAAATTAGACTAACATTTAAACTAAGCCACTAAACGCAGGACTCCGGGATTCGGTGGTCGAGTAGTTTCTCTTTAATGGCGTCCACATTTAGGTCGGCAGCAGCTCGAAGTGTGGCAGAAGCGCTGCGGCCTATGCTGAGGGCCCTGGGGGCTTCCGCACCGACGCCCAGGTCGCGAGGCCTGGAACTCCAAGTCCAAGATGCACCAGGGCCGTTGCATGCCTGGAGATGAAAGTGAATTTTTATTACACACCAATAAATAATATTAAATCGTGTATATTTGTTTTTTCAAAAAAAACTCGGGTTCTTATAAGAAGATGACGAATATACCTATTTTATCATTTAATATTAATGGGAGATATTTGGTTCTGGGTTTGATATTATAGAATAAAATTATTTATTTCATATTGTAAACAATAATTTTATTGTTAATATAAAACAAAATAATAAAAATAAAAGTAAAGAAAAATACGAACTACAAAAACATAAACAAAAATTAATTATTTTCAAAATACAAACGTCCAAAATTAAAATATAATTACAATTTCTTTAAAAGAAATTCCTCTACACTCTAGAATTAATTATCTAATAAAAGGTCTTTCAGTCGGGAACAAAACACTTCGTCATTCAAAACACTTTTTAGACTTGTGGGTGGGTGTTCGTAAAATCGGGGCCCGATTACTCGCGGATTTCTCGGTGCGAGTTCCGTTCGTTAGTTAATTATTATATTTTTTAATTTTCTAATGATTATGCAAAAAATCGTAATAATAGTACTAATTAGTTATAGTAGTAATAGAGCTCCATGTGATAGGTTGGTCCAGTGAAGTACTGCCTTACCTATTTCTGCCGCCAAGCATTAGAGTTAGCGTTACTGCATTCCGGTTTTTTTTAAGAATTTGAAGGGTGCTGGTGAAATTACAAGCACATGGGACTTGTCAACTTATGTCTCAGGGTGTCGAGCGCATTGGCCGTGCCCTTCAGATCTTTGCGATTTAAAGCTCTGAGTGGCACTGTAACTGTAATGGACAGGCGTGTAGGTTACCAGGCGCACCACTTATTCGTCCCGTCACTTGATATTACAAAAAAATGTTAGCTTTATATTGTCGTAATGTTGGGTACAGGCCTCCTCTCACAATGAGAGGACTTAGCTGGAGTAGACTTGGAGGCTGTAATTTCCACGGTGGCCCAAAGTGGATTGCGAACTTCACACATAACGTTGACTTGTTTTGCAGATGTGTGCCGGTTTCCTTAACTTTTCTTTGATTGTACAGCACATGGTATATTTGAAATTAAATTTCACACAAAGTCTGAAAAACTCAAAGGTGTAAGTCTATATTCGAACCTACAACCCTCTGCTCGAAAAGCGGTAGGTACGACTTCGTAAAATGGAATCGTATTTTCGTAAACATTAATTTTTGGGTAATAATTAGGTATTTGTTGTATTTGCATTGCGGCGTTCTCTGCACATAATAATCCCAGTGAATTTGACCAACTATGAAACAAGCCTCGTGTTTTCGGTTCAATATTAATATAATTATTATTATATTAATTATTACACATACATAGCAACAAAAATTCAACGCGGCTTGAGATAAGAAGTAAAACTACCTTATAAACTCGGGAAAACGAATGAGCTATCCAGGGAGTTCGTGTGCTAAGAAAGAAGGACTTTATGTCCCCGGAGACAAAGTAAGTTATTCTGTAATGGATTCGTTGAGAACTGAAGATTGAAACTTTAAACAAACTTCCACATTAAAAGTGATAAAGAAACGTTTGAAACAAGTTTTTGGGAGGCTGAGTTGGGCACCTGCAGAGTGTACTGGCGCACAATCCGGCGCACAGATTAAAACTGTCAGTGAGGTGAAATTTTTGTTTATCACCATGTTGGGTATAAAACAGGTAAAAAACAAATCCGTAATCACACTAAGTTGACTTATTGCGCATATTATGTCACATAACCCGCAGAAACGATGACCGGTATAGCAGACGAGTATTGGAGTGGAGATCCACGAACGGTACCAGATGCGTCGGCCGCCAGAAGATTAGATGGGACGATATAAACAAAGGAACCGAAAAACCTGGATGCAAATAGCCCAAGATTG
>NW_020653713.1:4797721-4805837 GCF_003589595.1 Hyposmocoma kahamanoa
TTTGTGGGCTTTTAATCCGTGGTACATCTATTATAAAGTAGGCAAACCTCATCACCCACAATAAAGCACGGTATAGCCGGCACGATAAATTACTCTACACTAATGAACTAGCAAGCATTACACTTATGAGTTATTTTAATGGCATAGCAGCTGAATAGCGTCCATCCAATCACGGTGTAATTACACAACTCCCCGCTGTATTGCACAGGTCACTACACAGGGAAGAATTTTGCAGATGACAACAACATTTTATAAAAGATTGTTTTCTTTTGGAAGGGATGGATGTGCACTCTTAATTTGATATGAAATGTTGTGCAAAATATTTATCTCATCATTATTATCAACCCATTATACGTCTTCTCCGAGGAGAGGCTTTAAATGTCACATGTTTTCCAGGGGTTGTAAACCTTTTTCGACCTCTTTCGTTAGCGAGAGATATTGCTACTAAACATTCACAAATGTACGTAGCTTGAAATTTAAAGTCAGTATAATGATGCCACAGGGATTCAAACCGTCGGCCTTTCAATCTAGAAACGACGGATATCTACTGGGCCACCCCTTCGGTTAAAATGCATGATAAAAAGCCTTATTGGCACCGCAAGATGCACAAAACTAAGTGAAATACGTCAATTGTTTCACTGGCAATTCGAAAATTAGTTTTAGTGTTTGTACAAAATATACTTTTTTATATGTACATAATGATATTTGTTTCCATGTAACAAACATTCCACGTAAACATAACTAGTTTTCATTTTAAAAAAACCTTCTCATTTTCCATATTGTGTCTAGTCCCGTTACGTAATAGTTGTGGTAATAACTACAAGGATGACAGTGTAAATAAAAGCCCATTTTTTTAAGGATAGCAATACCTGCTGTCAATGAAAACTTACATAGTATGGGATTGTGTCTATACAATATTTTCTTAAATAAAATTGCGCTCTAGGACCGGTCAATTCCGGTAAAAAGGTTTCTTCTACAGCTCCCATTTTAGTAACCCCTTCAGTTGTCTCTGTGTCCCCTCTATTACATTACATTAGCAGTGTAATCCCGGTGTGAAACGTATCTCTTGAAGGATCTCCGCCGAATTAGCCGCTCCATTGTCATGAAGATAGCGGTAAATTAAAACTAATTCAAACTGCTCGATAAACGAGAGTTCACATAAAGGTGGGGATTCAATGAAAACCGGTTAATGCAATTCGTTTGACGCTTTTTTCTCTTGTTTGGCAACTGGAGAATATTATGCACGCATGCCAATTTAGAAGGACTTGTCCAGTTAGCAGTAGAGCTCCTTATGAAAGGGTTCGTTCAGGGAAGTACTGTTACCTTATTTTTTTCTGCTGCCGAGCATTAATGTGACCATTGCTAGATTTCGGTTTTGAAGGGTAAGGGTGTTAGTGAAATTACAGGCACGTGAGACTTGTTAACTTATGTCTTAGGGCGACAGGCGCAGTGGCAGTGCCCCTCAGGTCGTTACGATTTAAAGCTCTAAGAGGCACTGTAACTGCTATGGACAGGCGTGTTGTTTTACACCTGACGAACGACTTGTCCCGTTGACTTGGCATTATAAAAAAAGATAAATATCATCAGTGAAACTGAAGCGAACAGATCGAGTTCTTAGAATTTCGCGATTGTTACATAATATAATGAAACTAAGCTATATTTTGTTTTTCAAACACTTTACCATTTCCAGTCAGCCGTGCGTGACCAGGAGTAAAGTAAATATATGCGATTGCGGTTCTAAAAATAGTTTTTTTTTCATTTTCCTTTCCTAAAGCGAAGAAACTTCGCTAGTTCGGCCATTTTGAAAGAATAGGAGAGAATTGGACCGTGAAGATAGCCTGTCTTGGTCGGCTCACTGGACGAAAACCAGTTGGTTGCCCCAAGTACTCTTGGACCTACCAGACGGTGCCTGGTGAGAGACTGTCTGGGACAAACTGAAGGTTTATTTTTTTATATCAAGTAACGGGACGAACAAGTCATGCGTCAGGTGGTTAAGGACACGGCTAGTAGTTGCAGTGCCTCTGAGGGGTACTGCCACTGCACCCGTCAGTCACCTAGAGACATGAAGTTGACTAGTTCCATGCGTCTGTAGTTTCCGCAGCAAGCTTAATACATTACTGCTTTGCGGTAGAAATAGACAAATCAATGTGAGTTAGTAAGAAACGTTATACGTTTCGGTGGCTAAGACATAATGTAGGTCGCTGAACTAGCGGAGTTAATACCCTAAAGTTCTGCAAGGTTTAATCATTGAATACAAATCAATTTCATTATGGACACCTCCCCAAAACTGCGGAGGAATATTTCATACATTTGGGCCGTGGACAACATATGGTATGATATGATTTTAGAGGGGTGTAGTGAATGTTGTTCGTTTTGATAGGCAAAATCAATCGCAGGCATTTACGGGTCAAAGACAAAGTCAGTGGCATAAACTTTAGCCGCCACTAAATCCTCAAACAAGCAGGTGTTAGGGACTCTTACCGTCCACTTAAGACACGCAGTTATGATCTGGCAGGTCTCATTTATGGTTGTATCCACATGGAATTAGTGGAACGACTCCAAACAGGGCCAAACTGTCATTAATCAATGTATTTTCATGATATTTTTAAATTAGTGTTTAAAACTGCTCTTGTTTTGAAAATAATCAGTAGAAATCGGATAAATCTCATGGACAGCCTGGTTCAAGGAACAGCAAGCGTTCTAACAATGGTATCACCGTCTACTACGACAATTTTACTCGGCAAGCCTAACCATGCCCGAGAACTTGACACAAAAGAACCTCCGATAAAACTATCGGGGGACTTAATTAAAACCCTTGTTAACAAAGGTGTTTGTACTGTTAATCAGCTCGATTTAGTACAACGTTCTTTACTCCGCGTAATAGAGTTTGTTTATCTATGTGACCTGTTTTCTGAACGACCGTACTTTGTGAAATGAAATTGTCGAAATTGTGCTTGTGCCCGAAACTACCCGGTTATATTAAGTAGCAGTATTTTGTGAAATTTTCATCTAAATTTATATTTGGTATGACACGTAATCTCTCTTTCTTAGCAACGTTAAAATTAAAATTAAAATACAAAATCTAGTACATTTATAAAGGGCAACTTCCTTCCCATCTTGCGTCATTCAATATTTACACGTTAAACTTTCTCAAATTTCTACGTTCCTCATCAAATAGAAACATCGAAGTTTGCTTTAACTCGGTTACACGCCGATAAAGTAACGAGTTTGAATTTTAATACAAACTCGTCAGGTTAAATCGAGTTAGATGAGTCCAAGTGATTAAAAAGTTTTTATTAATCGCTTTTCTCGTTTTCGTGGTGTGTATGAAAAGTAATAATTAAGCCATAATGGGCAAGTCTCTTTTTAATACTGAATCTCCTTTGAACATATTTCTTAACTAATCTTTATTTAAAAATATTATATCGTCGGGGATAGTGCAAATCCGCGCATGTAGTATTGGAAAGTTAACGTTATTACTTTGTTATTTCAATGGCTACGACTTCCATTTTTGCACAACGAACATAATTTATCTTGTCTACGGACTGATAACAATAGATTTCCGTAAATCACGCTAAATTGTTGCCACGACATTTACGCATATTTGATTTAGCGACTAAATTACTTAAATGGAAACTCACAATCCAATGCTAGTTACGCGTAATTCTACTATTCCCGACGAGATCTTACGTTAAAATCAATACCGTCAACAAACGAAAAACTCAATTGTGGGGAAATGGTCATTAAAGTTTCTGAAAATAAGTTTTGAAAAACGGACTTTCATTTAATGACGGTATTGGCTTCACCGTGCAATATGTTGTCGACTTTTTTACGAAAATGTTCGTAAAAAATGGTAAATGTAATGATAAATGACGCAAAATAGTGGGTCTCTTTTTTCTTCTAGTTCGTGTGTTAGAGCGATGCCACACGCGCGTTGCAGTTGTGTCGTCGCAAGGCTATCATTTCAACGTACCGAAGTACCACACTACAATGCGGTGATGCACCGTAGCATCTATCCCCGCTTCGACTCCTGGCCCCTTGAGAGATGCTCACACATATGGTCGCCGCGTCTAATTTATATGTGGTACAACGCACCGTCAGCTCAGGCGTCGCAACGTATCGTGTAGCATCTCTTTTAATAGGAAGCAGTTGCAAATAGTTAATATTCTTATTTTATCAAATATACTGAAAACTTCAATATTATGTAGCTATGTAGGCTGGTTGATGAACGTACTAACTCTAAGTTTTAGGTATAAGCGTATATTATATTTTACAGGGAGGAACAGAAACCTTCGAGCATATTTTAGATATATCGAGTTCTTAGGTTTCTCCGATTGTTACACGTAAAAAATGCAACATTTTTTTCTTCGAGAAAAATAAAACGCGTGAGGCTACTGAAATTAAACAAAAATCATTCTGATTTCTGAATAAGTGGAACTCAGTACTTTCCGTTTTACATTAAAAATAAACTTAATTTAATAAAAAATCATATTCTTAAAACATGTAGCGTAAATTGGAATGTTCTTTGGTATTTAGTTAATAACTTTAGTAACTATATAGTGAAAAGTAGGGTGGTTTACAGTAATGTTAGAAATAACCATAGATTTAGTATATATACTAAATCTATGGAAATAACTGGTTGATAAATAGCACTGCAAACTCTTCTCTTTTTGAACTTCACAAAACTACTCTTAATTTTAACCAGTTCTTTTATTGAAAACTTCATATTAAAATCCACACCGCATTCCGAACTCCAATTCTCACATTTCGAAATGAGATATCCATTTGATTTGTGCCCCCCATTTTTCAACGGGGTTTGCAGTAAAAATTCATTTTTCACGTCTCCCCCTTATTGTTCCGTAGATCACGCATTGGATAGCGTTACAAACTTATTAATGCAGTTCATCATGGCACTGCTCGTACAATTTAAGTACTGTGAAAAGTCTGGGTTCAGCTAATCTGTTTCTGGAACGCTGAAAACCAGATGCGCCAGATGAAAATATAAGGCACATTGTTTACCAGAGCGGTCTCAGAAAAGCTGTTTTAGAAACCAATTGACTTAAGTGGTATGCAAACTTAATTTAAATTTATAAACTGGTTCAATTTAAAGTGTGGTACATATGCAATGGGTTGTTGTTGTTCGAAATCAATGTATTTTAATTTATTAAAAAAAAAACTTACTTTGGTTATATTTTATGATAGATAATAAAAGAAGAAACAATTAGACGTAATTAGGCAAGGGGCCAGGATACATAGTAGTAGAGTTCGTCCAGGAAAATACTGCCACTTTACCAGTTTCAGGCGCCAAGCAGTAATGTGAGCATTACTGCGTTCCGATTTCGAAGGGTAAGGGTGCTGGTGAAATTACAGGCACATGGGACAAGTCCCACTTGTCAACTTATGTCTCAGGGTGACGGGCACAGCGACAGTGCTCCTAAGATCTTTGCGATTAAAAGCTCTGAGTGGCACTGCAACTGTTAGGATATGCGTGTCGCTTAAAACCAGACGCATGAAAAGTCAGTTAAGAATTGTGTCATCGCAATTGAACAAACTGTAAAAATTATTACTCTTTCTTTTAGCTATGTAGTAACCAAATCCAATAGAAACGAATTTCCCGGCCGCAATGTAAAGTTGGTAGCTCTCCACTATAAAATGCATCTGTTACTGGATATATCTCTGGTATTGTCTTCCTTTATCTTTAGCTTCTTTGATTGTCTTGGCGGCAAAAACGTATTGGCCTCTCTCACATGTCACTTTATATTTGGAACTTCTTCCATATGTTACCGTATCATCACCATTCACAGCTCGACTTCACAAATTACTGGTTGATCTTACGTTAACCTCGTAATATAACAAAGCCACTTTTCATCATACGTCAAAAGTACTTTTATCACTTGAAATTCATATAAATATATTTTTCACCTCACTAGCTCGGAAAGGGTTTCTCATTAAAAATTTGCGTGGAAAACGTTTTTTCCACGCTAGCATGGAAAAAGTTTTTGAAATTCGAACTTGACGAGTTATGTATGACGAAAAAATTTGTTATGTTTTCCTTTCATCTACCATTTGCCTCGCTATAGTGAGTTGTTATGCGTCTCGTGCCTTGAAACCCTCGTTACGTTCAGGATTCTATTTCTTGAACTTTAGAATCCTTCGCTTGCTCAGGTTTTAATACAAGCACTCGCATTAAATAACATCTTTGCAGTCTTGCGTAACAAATAACTATTTTATCGAAGGACTAAAATCAATATATACCCAAGGTGGTTAGACATTCGAGCTTTAGCTAGAGTGTCTATTATCCCGAGGATTTATATTGGTGTTTAGTCCTGAGGTGAAAACTATTCTTTTAAAAAAAAAGTCAATTTAGTACGTAAAACGATTCGTCAAACAAAGCGTCGCATAATGGTTCATACACAAATGCACTGTTAAATACATTGACTTACAAATAAATGGACGACGGGTCTAATACAAAAACCACGAAAAAAATGTCCCAAGTCAACCTATTCGAAATTTAAATTGTTATGTCATCGCAGTATCGCGCTGTCCGTAGAACAAATGAAGACTAAAGCGGAGTGTCGCGCTCTGTATACGATTTTAGCGCCTTACAAGTGCGGACACTTTTTAGCGCGGACCCGACGTCCATATAATTGTAAGTCAATGGTTAAATAATATGGCGCCACAGTCTATGCGGAAAAGGCACGGAAGTAAAACCCGAATGTAGTCTTTTTGACAAACTCGAGCAAGTGCTGGCTGTTAGAGTTTATTTAGGTCAATCGTAATAAAGTAAAAAATGAAGTATTTTTTACTTCCTAGGGATTATTAAGTGATGCACTTTACGCACAAGCTTGGGAAGTGCTCTGCAGCTAAAAATTTTAAGGTTCCCAGACTTCCGAGATTTCACATAAGGTTTTTTAACCCACCTCGTCGTAGAACAGTACTGGGTTCCAACTCCCACGTAGCTCGTATGTTTACAGGGTTAGTTTCAAATGCTAGCAACTTCGTAGGACTATATTACTAACGTCATATACAACAATTCTTGTTCCATGACTTTTTACAAAACATAATAAGTTTGCCAAAAATAAATATAAATTAAATTTCTCACAGACGGTTCTACGGCAAAAAAAAGTCGTTAAAAACCAAAAACAAAGGTCTGCAACAAGAACATAGAGAGATTAGTAAGGTCTGCTGGCTCGTTACGTAGTTTAATTGCGAGAAAAAGGATGTTGTCTTTGTGTTCGATATTTACGAGTATAATCTATGTACGTAATAAGTGACGGGACGAACAACTCGTGCGCCTGATGGTAAGCTACACGCCTGTCCATAACAGTTACAGTGCAACTCAGAGCTTTAAATCGCAAAGATCTGAGGGGCACTGCCACTGCGTCCGTCACCCTCATTCAAAACCGGAACACAGTTATGTTGACATTACGGCTTAGCGGCAGAAATAGGTAAGGTGGCAGTACTACCCTTTACGAACTCTGTATTTGTACATACATATCATCACGCCTGTCTCTCACGTGCCTTCAATCTACCAATATTCATTCTTTCTACATGACCAAACCATCGAAGCATCCCTCTCTCTATCCTTGACACTACATCATCTTTCGTACCACAGTAAAAAAAAAAAAAAATAAAAATAAAAAAAATAAAAATCATTTATTTCAGGCCGTAAGCCCATAAAAAAAACAGCACAAAAATAAAATTAAAAAATAAAAGAAAAGGGGTATTAGTAACACAACACATCTTAAAACTATGTTAGTACAAAATTGACACAATACAATTAATATATACATATGTTAGGAATCACTACCTACTTTATATGTCCAGTAGTGATCCCTAACATGAAATTCAGCATTGCGCTATCAATACGACACGCAAACATCTCCAGGATGCCGCTGCCACCACCACGCACTCTTTTCAGCAGAGACGTCACTTTTTTGCGTCTAATTGCGTAAAAGTCGTCAGTCCACGCTTCAGCGAACATGCCGGACGCGCTGCAACGCCGTGGTAGTCCCAACAACATCCTGAAGATGTTGTTGTATTGCACTCTCAGAGTATTGTATGTACTGTGGGTATACCTGACCCATAGACCACTCGTGTACATGGATTGGCAAAA
>NW_020653713.1:4810837-4867533 GCF_003589595.1 Hyposmocoma kahamanoa
TTTTTTACTTCCTAGGGATTATTAAGTGATGCACTTTACGCACAAGCTTGGGAAGTGCTCTGCAGCTAAAAATTTTAAGGTTCCCAGACTTCCGAGATTTCACATAAGGTTTTTTAACCCACCTCGTCGTAGAACAGTACTGGGTTCCAACTCCCACGTAGCTCGTATGTTTACAGGGTTAGTTTCAAATGCTAACAACTTCGTAGGACTATATTGTAGTATAAGAATTGTTATTGTTAAGCACCATGTATTTACATCAATGTTATTACTTATTATATTCAGTGTTAATCAAGCATCGAGTTGTCTCATTCGTCTCCGTCGTACGCTCTCCCTACATGGCGACCCTGCCATTTTTGGGATGTAGCTAGTGCCCGGTTACAGTTTGGCTCAACGGACTTAAAATGTATATTATTTATTCTAATCGACACTTAACGGACGTGGACGTAAATTTTAGTGCCAAAAATGTGTAACTCAAAAATACCTGAAAAACCGGAAGTCACCGCACAAGTCGGTGTTAACAACCAAATTACAAACAATCATATCGTGACCAATATTGGGATCATTTCGTGGTCCATGGTGGCAATTATCATAATACTGTTGATGGTTGGAGCTATCATTATGATCCGATATTGTGTGAGGTGTTTCAATAAAAGAGTGCAGCGAGGCGTTGATGCAGGTATAATACGGTTAAACAAAATGTAAGAAGGAGCGAGCATTCCTTGTAACGACGACGACCCCGATTCCTTATGAAGAAACCTGAGTCGCAAGATGTTCCTGTCACGAAGCAAATTGCTTTGATAAACTAGTACACTAGTGAGTGAAAACCCCATTCAATATCAGTGTAAGTGTGGTAAAAATGATGAAAATTTAAGTGCGATACAAAAAAAATTTTTATTTTAATAAACGGTTATACTACATTATAATATGTACATTATAGACTTTAAGTATATAATATAAATAGTATAAATATATAGGTAAGTGCGATTTTATGTATGTCAGAATATTTGGAAAATTTAAATGAAGAGCTTTCAAAGATTAGAACCTACTTAATTAAAATTGGACCTAAAAGACGATGTGGAAAAATAATTGAAACTAAGCTTAAAGAGGCAAATGAATTATTAGAACAATATAACACTTATATAGATGCTATTACTAAGGTATATCATTTAAAAAGTAAAGAAGAAAAAATTTTAATTGATAAATATTGTCAGGATTTTAAGTTATTGTACAGTGAAGTAAAGAATCTTTGCAATATAAAAAAAGAAAGTGAAGAAATATTAAAAATGGCAACGTTCGATCTGAAGGTCGCGTTAAGTCTTCTGCCAGTCATGAGTGACAAAGAAGAAAATACGAAAGAATTAATTGATAGTATTGAGTACTATGCCACTACCTTAGATAACGAATCGAATAAAAAATTAATTTCCTTTATTTTAAAAACTAGGCTGTCTCAATCGGGTAAGCTAAAATTATCTAGTAAATACGAGAATATATCAGAATTACTGACCGATATGCGCAAACAATTATTACCAAGAAAATCAGCATCGACCATACAAATGAAACTTCAAACATGTAAGCAAAATGAACGCACTGTTGCTGATTTTGGCAAGGAAATTTCTGAATTGTTCGCGGATTTAACTATCACCCAATCGGACGGAAATTCTGATCATTATAATGTTCTGCGCCCGTTAAACGAAAATTACGCAATTAAACGGTTTGCCGACGGGCTTAGGAACCGTAGAACAAGTACAATAATTGCAGCGCGTGATTTTAATACACTAAAAGACGCCATTCAAGCAGCGCAAGATGAAGAGATCACGATAATTTCCTCAGCGGATGTAATGGGCATGTCCGCTCAACCCCGTGGGTTTACACCCCCCCACCGAGCAGCGAAAACGCGCGGAGGACACAGAGGATACGCGCGAGGGCAGTCCGCCGTAAAGGTAAATACACCAAATTATTATTACAGACGGCCACAGTACTCATATCATCCAAGAAACCCAAGAGTGTTTTCTCGTGGAAACTCGTACAGGGGTAGGTATCAGGGCAATCGCCGTCAATCATACCATAGGAATGTGAACTTTATATCCACGACAGGTGACCCCTGCATGGCAACGAAACGTGACCGCGATGAATCAGAGCAAGCAAATATGTCACATTTGAATCATTTTTTTCGAGTCTGACTATGTATGTATGTGCAACAGCTTATGTAAAGTATGTATTAAATTGGACAGGCATGAGCACAACAAAAGCGAATGGCTAATCGACACCGGCGCTTCGATTTCAGTTGTCAAGCACGATAGAGTAAAATGTTTACGCATTCCATTCCATAAAGAAAAACTTTGCGTCAACGGCGTTGGTGGAAGCGTACAGTCAGAAGGATATATTTATTTAGAGCTCAAAATTGATACCTACACTATAAAACATAAATTTTATGTATTTGATAAATTACCATGCAAAACTGATGGAATTTTAGGGCAAGATTTTTTGACAAAGTACAAAGCAGTTGTAGACTTCGAATTAAATGAATTAAGAATTTGTAATTTAGAGAGACCTGTCACATTACCCATTACTTATTTGAGACAAGATAGTTCATATTTAACAATTCCAGCAAGAAGCGAATCAATTCATTATGTTGACACGAAGTTAAAACAAGAATGTGTCATTAGTTCTCAAGAATTATGTCACGGAGTATACATTGCTAACATTATAGTACAGCCGCATAATGGTAAGATACCTTTTAAAATAATGAATACACGAAATGAGGATGTAATTTTGAATTATTTTAATTTAAACGTTTCTAAGTTAAGCGATTATTATTTATGTCACTTTAATAAGTCGAATATGAACGCAGAGAGGGTCAAGTCTTTGTTTTCTTTACTAAAATTTGAAAATCTAAATGAGGAAGAACAAAAGTCTATTGAAAACATTTGTGCCAAATTTCCAGACGTCTTTCACGTACCAGGAGATAAATTGACAACGACTTCATTATACGACCATACTATTGAATTAAAGCCACATACTACTCCTGTTTACGTAAAGCCGTATCGTTTACCACAAAGCCAAAAATCGGAAATAGATAAACAAATAAAAAGTATGCAAGACGATGGAATAATAGAGGAATGTAGGAGTGCCTGGTCGAGTCCATTATTACTAGTACCTAAAAAGCTAGATTCAACGGGTATTAAAAAATGGCGTGTAGTAATTGACTACAGAAAATTAAACGAAAAAGTTCAAGATGACAAGTTTCCTCTGCCAAATATTTCAGACATTCTAGACTCGTTGTCTGGTGCAATGTATTTCACTACTTTAGATCTCTATCAAGGATTTTATCAAATAAAATTAAATGAAAACAGTCGACAATACACGGCATTCACAACAACCAAAAATCAATATCAAATGACTAGATTACCAATGGGACTAAAAACTAGTCCCAATGCGTTTTCTAGAATGATTACGATTGCTATGTCGGGATTAAATTACGAGCAGTGTTTGGTATATCAGGATGACCTATGTGTTTTTGGTAGAAACCTCGAAAATCATAATAAAAATTTAATGGACATTTTGTCTCGGTTACGCAAAATCAATTTGAAATTAAATCCAGCAAAATGTAAATTTTTACAAAAGCAAATTTTGTACCTTGGCCATGTAATATCAGAAAAAGGTATTTTACCTGACCCAGAAAAAACTAAAGTATTAGAAAATTACCCAAAACCAGCTAACACAGATGACGTAAAGAGGTTCGTGGCGTTTGCGAATTATTACCGTAAATTTATACCCAATTTTGCAGAAAAAGCTTATCCTCTTAACAGGTTGTGTTGTAAAAACGTAACATTTAAATGGACTGAAACGTGTGAACATGCTTTTCATTCATTAAAAACAGCCTTAGTTAGACCACCTGTTCTACAGTACCCAAATTTTCAGGAGAGTAATGAATTTATATTGCAAACAGACGCGTCGGGGCACGCCATAGGATCGGTGCTATGTAATAATGACGGCAGGCCTGTAGCATACGCTAGCCGTACTCTAAATAAAGCCGAAAAGAACTATCCCACTATCGAAAAAGAGCTCTTAGCGATAGTGTGGAGTGTAAAATATTTTCGACCTTATTTATACGGCAGAAAGTTTAAAATCCAAACCGATCACAGGCCATTAGTATATTTATTTAGTATGCGCGACCCTTCTAGCAGATTACTTAAATTTAGATTACAAATAGAAGAATATGATTATACAATAGAATACATAAAAGGTAGCAAAAATTCAGCCGCGGATGCCTTATCAAGAATACAGATAACGTCTGATGATTTAAAAATGTTAAATGAACGAGTTTTAAATGTTATGACTCGTGGGCAAGTGAGACGCATGCGAGAGAGCGGACGAGAGGGAGATACGCCAAATTTGGTGGCCGATAATCATCCCCCGAACTCAAGGTCTGATCAACCGAGAGTTGTGGAGATAATTAAAAAGCCAGAACATTTGGTTGAGTTAGAATTAGTAAATAATAGGAAATTGAGAGACATAAAGAGAAAAGAAATAATTATGGAAAGGTCTAATTATTTTATTTATGTACCAAGTAAGAGTAAAATTTATTTTACTGGAATATTATCTCGATCATCGATTACGCGAGACGTGTTGGTGAGAGATCTATGCAACTTGTGTATGAAAACAAAAATAAAGGAATTATGCATAATAAAGAGTCAGAATAATAAAAGTTTTATTGCACAGATAATAAATGAAATAAGAGAAACGAAAGATTGGTCCGGACCACGAATCTGTGTATTGAAAAGCGTACAAAGAATAAATAACGTAGATGATAGGCGAGTAATAATCAATGACTTTCACCTGTTGCCCACTAGTGGCCACGCGGGTATTAGGCGAATGGCAAATAATATTAAAAAGTTTTATTACTGGCCTAGTATGGATAAGGATATTCAGGAATTTGTAGCAAAATGTGACCTTTGCCAAAAACAAAAATATTCAAATAAAATCAAACAGCCTATGGAAATAACCAGTACGTCAAGTTATGCATTTGAAAAGATTTATTTAGACATAGTTGGTCCTCTGCCTACAGATAATGCCGGTCATTCTTACGTTCTCACGTTACAGTGTGAGCTATCAAAGTTCATAGAGGCATATCCGCTTCACACAAAAGATGCTAAATCGGTTGCATCTGCTTTTGTAAATAATTTTATTTTGCGTTTTGGCATACCCAGGGAAATTGCAACAGATCGTGGATCTGAATTCATTTCAAACACAATGGTCGAAGTTTGTAAACTATTAAAAATTAAGAACCTTACTTCAACAGCGTACCACCACCAGTCCATAGGAGCGCTCGAGAATACACATAAGACTATGGGTGCGTATTTACGTATTAATTGCCTTAACCGAACATGTTCGTGGAGCAGCTGGCTGCCGTTCTGGTGCTTCGCGTACAATAATACGGTACATACAGAGACAAGGTACACACCGCATGAACTGGTATTCGGAAAGTCGTGCAAATTGCCGAACAATTTAGATTCCGGTATAGATCCTTTATATAACTACGATAGTTATCCACTTGAATTAAAATATAGATTACAGGTTGCACAGCAAGATGCAAGGAAGAACTTATTAGGAAATAAGTTAAAACGGAAGAAGGCCTATGACGTATATGTTAATCCAGTGACGTACACTAAAGGTAATTATTTGCTACTTAAAAATGAAACTGGCAACAAAATGGATAGTACATATTCGGGTCCATTTTTAATTAATGAAGATTTAGGATGTAACGTTAAAATCATGAGAAACAATAAGGAAGAAATAGTACACAAAAATCGCACAAAACCTTATATTATGTAAAATACATAAGTAAAGTAGGTACTCACATAATTAATTTAAGTACCTTATTGTATACAAAATAATGATAATTATTATTAAAAAATTAATAAGAATAATATATTGCTTTTTGACTACTAAACAAAATAAAATGTAACTAACTATATTACCCTTTGTAACTATGCTATAAGAAAATATATTCGTACGTATAAGAATTTCTTTTGTATAACGATAGAAATAAAATAGAAATTATATAAATTTTATTTTATTTTTGTAACGGGGAAAGTGTAGTATAAGAATTGTTATTGTTAAGCACCATGTATTTACATCAATGTTATTACTTATTATATTCAGTGTTAATCAAGCATCGAGTTGTCTCATTCGTCTCCGTCGTACGCTCTCCCTACAATATTATTAACGTCATAAACAACAATTCTTGTTCCGTGACTTTTTACAAAACATAATAAATTTGCCAAAAATAAATATAAATTAAATTTCTCACAGATGGTTCTACGGCAAAAAAAAGTCGTTAAAAACCAAAAACAAAGGTCTGCAACAAGAACATAGAGAGATTAGTAAGGTCTGCTGGCTCGTTACGTAGTTTAATTGCGAGAAATAGGATGTTTTTTTTTGTGTTCGATATTTACGAGTATAATCTATGTACGTAATAAGTGACGGGACGAACAACTTGTGCGCCTGATGGTAAGCTACACGCCTGTCCATAACAGTTGCAGTGCAACTCAGAGCTTTAAATCGCAAAGATCTGAGGGGCACTGCCACTGCGCCCGTCACCCTCATTCAAAACCGGAACACAGTTATGTTGACATTACGGCTTAGCGGCAGAAATAGGTAAGGTGGCAGTACTACCCTTTACGAACTCTTTATTTGTACATACATATCATCACGCCTGTCTCTCACGTGCCTTCAATCTACCAATATTCATTCTTTCTACATGACCAAACCATCGAAGCATCCCTCTCTCTATCCTTGTCACTACATCATCTTTCGTACCACAATGCTCTCTTACTATACTGTTCGGCATTCTATCTTTATGACTAATACCACACATATTGCACAAAGCTCTAATTTCTGCGGCATTCACCCTACTTTCATGTTTTTTCTGCCACACCCAACACTCACTACCATACATTAGGGTAGGGACCAGCACGCCCCGATGAATAGGCAAGCGCACCTATTTTGAGACATTCTGGCTACCTATTAAGGCATACAGGGCTCTATTCACTCGATTTCAGGCTTGCACTTTCCTCTCAATATCCCTTTCATATTTACCATCTCTTGTCACCAGACTACCCACATTTTCGATTTTGTGTTAATAATTTTTCACATATTTCAGTATAGTAGGGCAAAAGTTGGTATTTAAGCTAGGCAGTCGTTTTCTTTTTAAATTGTAACATGTATCTTACGGAGTTACAAGTCATTCTTCCGTATTTTATTCTAATGAGCAACATTTCTGTGAACAATTTAAAGACGGCTTAAAAACTAATTACTTCACGGTATCATATTATCTTGGGCGTGTGTTGTTAAGCTGTCTCAACTTACACGACATGGAGTGAGTTCCGTGTCAGTGACAAGTGGGGATAGCCATGGTGACATTGCGGTTGGTTTACAGACAGTACGATAAGAATGGACGAGAAAGTTGGCACGGGATCGAAATAGGTTTTTTTGACTATCGTATGGTTCAACTTCTGGTCGTGTGGATGATTCTTTGATTATAAAAGAGACGTAGGTTTGTTCCACCGCTATGTTCTAGATACTCAAGGATTCTTCAAAGAAGACTTCTTTAGATATTTTAGAGAGGTTTCATGCTCCGTGGGTACGCGTTGGCTCATAAATAACATGAACGGATTTAAACTGTCAAGTTTTCCAAATTACAACGAGTACACACACAACAAACTACAAAGAGATAACAAAATACTGCAGACATTTAAATTTTAATTACAATGGGTAACATCCAGTTGGAACTGAGTTCGTTGTACTTTAATCCATTAAAATTTAACAGAACATTGGGCTTTGAAGTGTTGATGGCGGTCTGTCATTCCCAACTCGGCGCGTGTTTAGTTTTTGAGGTTTAACGCTTCCACGCCTCACAAGGCGTCCTGGCGACGCAGATGGTATCACAAGATTGAAAAGGGTTAACGTATCAACCTATACACGAATCTGTGGGTATGTAATTATTTAGCATTTATTTTTTACATCAGCTTATATTTTAAGAGATGATTTAAGATAGTTTCTACATGAAGTATATACAGGACTTCATCTTCAAAGTATTATAAGCCTTAGGTTTCTTTGTTCATGCTCAACACACTTAAGGTGGTACTAATGAATGTATTTGTATCGTAAATCCGCAGTTCTATAGGGAAGTCCAGTGAAGTATTGCCACCTTATCTATTTCTACCGCCAATTGTGTTTCAGTTTTTAAGGGTAAGGGTGCTGGTGAAATTAAAGCCAAATGGGACTTAATGAAAGAATTGTTCACGGCTTTTAGTCTTCATTCAATTTAATCAGAAACACAGACCGGTGTGAACAAATCGTGTGCCAGGTGGTAAGCGACACCCCCGTCCGTAGCAGAAGCGGAATTACTCTGCCGTTGCACCCGTCAATAAAGTTGACAAGTCCCATGAGCCTGTAATTCATCAGCACCCTTAAAAACCGAACACACTTCCGCTTGACGGCAGAAATAGGCAAAGTAGCGGTACTTTCATAAGGAGTTCTACTGCTACAAAACTTAGATTTCATGCAGTTCTGTTTTGTATCGGGGTTTTTTTAATTTAAATTAAAATTTTAGTATTGTAATCGCATGTTGACCTGTCAAATTTGACGATTGTGGCAAAGCAAAGTTTTGAATAAACGTGAAATCGGTTGACTTTAATGAACCGGAATAGGCAGATTCTGGTATATCTAAAGCTATAAATGATTTATTTGTACACGCCAAACATCTATTAGTACCTATTTTTTTATCGCGAACTAATAAATAAAACAAAAGTTATAAAACAGCTTCGTTCTTGTATTCAACGTAAACAATTTTTTCTCGCAAAAAATATTCGTGTTTTTCGCTCTGCAAAAAACCTGTTGTTTATTAAAAGAACAAACTTTACGGGTGCAAATGTCATGTGGTCGACATGCACACAGACATTCGAACTTCGCGTTTATATTCAAACTTCCTCAGTTTCAACTTTGAGTAAAAGGTTTGTTTCCACATGTACATATTAATTAATCAGTGAAGTGCGAACGAGTGGTTTGAAGCTGTGCCTTGTTTGTTCACGGGAGTTTATGTTGGGGGTAAAATTGATAAACTCTTTGAATTTTCACCTTTTGTATTTTGGATTTTGGACGGGGTTTTTGTAATTTTATGTTATTACATTGAAGACCTTTGCTCTTGTTCGGAAGATTGTCGCTGGTGGCGCTATAAAACTAGCTATATATAAAACATTATTCCCATCGACTTACCCGAGATATTACTTTCCCAATTTAGTATTGTACTAAAAATGTCACTCATTGCAGCATTTCCAGTGTACAGTTGATGCCCTAAGATGGCCGAGTCCCTAACCGATCTTTTGGTTCAGAGAGCCATCTTATGCATTCAACAAGAAAGAGTAAACAGGAATTCCAGCTTTATAGTTGAAATTTGTGTTCTGTATTCAAGGAAGTATTCAAATAGCAAATAAGCTTAATAAGTTTCTTAAAATGTCATTCACTAGTGATGCAATCTAACTGCTTTTGTGGCCGACCGGTTACCATGCTGGAGCTGGAGCAATACAAATATTTCCCGGGCCGGGAGAAATATTTGTATGGCCTACATTTATTTCACTCGTGAATTTGGGTGTAATTGTCTGTACGTGTGGCCATGGTACCCGCGACGCAGGGTTTCCTTATTGCGGAGCTACGAGTGAGTGCGTTATTTATTATTAATAAAGAAGTTATGAGAAAATGAATTTTACTGCTCACATGTTAAAGGTTGCGTTTTTTTAACATTTTTCTTAAGACTGATCTACTCAGAACCAAACGGTCGGTTAGGGAGTCAAGTACCTTAGTACATCGACTATACTTTTACTTCGGTTTGTCTTTTTCTACGAGTAATATCCAACCTATCATTGCCATAGCTATTAATTTCAAGGGCTCTTCTAGGTATCTACTTTATATTCATTTCATTTCAAATCTTTTTATCTTGACAGATAACATAATCGATATCATAAAAACATCCCTCTTATATTTTTTGTTATATTGCCTTGCATTGATTAAATTCACAATTATCTCAAAACTTGAAAATTGCAGTTTAACGACACACCGCGCCACCCGCTGCCCCATCAGTTGTCATCAGGCGCCTGTCAACGTTGTTGTGTCAGATTTTTTCCGCCTGTTGTTATTTAATCATATTACTTCTCTGCTCGTTGGTTATGGGACGCGCGGGCGGTCCCCCTCACATCACAAATACCTCGCCTTAAATATCTTCTTAGAATGAACTCGTAGTGGGACGTGTAATGGTTCGGCTATGGTGATGACATATGTTTATTTTAGGGTCCGATCCCAAATCGTGAAAAACGAATCGGCTTGTTCCACAATTTGTTTCCAGGTACATTATGGAACAGCTGCAGCTGATTGTGTAATCGTATAGTTTCATGTATTAAATGGACCATGGTTTAGGGGTCATGGCGCAACTGTTTCGTCCAGCCAATGGACTTTGGGCCTTCGGTAGGTGTCAAAAAAGACGACAGTAGTGGTAGCGTTTGCAGCTTTTCAAGCTAGCTGACCATTTCCTTAGAGCATCATACATTCTCCATACAACCGAAATCCATCATTTTTTATGTATATTAGTCAGGTTCACATGTAACAATAATAGTTAACGTATATAGCTCCACTGGATACAGATCTCCTCTCACAATGGGAATTAGGATTGCACAAGAGATGTGTGTAGGTTGCAAATTAAACTCGGAGGTCAAGAGTTACTACCTCAGCTTGAATTCAAATTTTTCCCGTACTAATACAGTTCATTTTGCTCTGGTGGAGAGGCAGGTACACTTGCTTTATTTCAGTATATATTTGTTAACAAACGATATTAAAGCCGTTTGAAAAATGTGTATCGTAAAGTTGTCGTATTTAGTTCACTTGATATAAAAAAAAATCATTGGTATACCTATGTAAAGTACCTATCGAACACTTTTTTTTATGTCTAGTAAGATTACAGATGTATTTGACTAATTTATGTTATTGACTTTTATTCATTTTTGACATGTACATATTTTATGGAGGCTTAGAAATGTAAATTATGTAAGTTTGACATTAACTTGATTTTTCGCTTTATTTTTGACACTGTTAATTTTTACTAATTTTTATTATATTTTTTTTGCATGTTTACTAGTTATTGACAGTTTTTAATTATAATATTTTGTACATTATGCGACCACCACTAATTGAGGCCATGAGAACCATAGTGGCCTAATTCAATGGACAAGCCATAGTGGCCTATCTTACTTAGGCCAGTATGATTACTCAAATTTAGATCACAGACTAAAAACCATAACAATGATTATGCTGCTATCTAATGAAAATTCGTTTTATCACTTTTAGGCCTTTCTGGTTCTATCAAAATGATCAATTTGAACTGGAAAAAATCATAAACTCAATATTGTAAAAAAATGAGTTAGGCCACTATGGTTCTCATGGCCTCAATTATATTTGTATGTTTCGACGAAACTGGTTGTAGTAGCACTGTGAATGTATTGAACTGATCTTTTTTTAACAACGACAACGCACACACTCAACATAGCCCCGCACTAGGGAAACCCTGTGTCGCGGGTGCCATGAACACACACATAGACAACCACAAACTACACCCAAACTCACGAGAGAAATAAATGTAGGTCATACAAATATTTCTCCCGGCCCGGGAATCGAACCTGGGACCTCTGCGTGGCAGTCCGGCATGGTAACCGTTCGGCCACGGAGGCAGTTATCTAATGAACTTATTGTACCTACTTCCACAAATAAATCGATCTTTATCTTTATCTTTACCATTTGTGTTTTTTTTCTATCGTGAAAATTTTTAGCAATCGTCTTTTCTTACCGTATAAGTGTATATTAATTCTCAATGTTATTATACATTTTTTCCAAAGTGATTTTTGTAACACTTTCACTGTTATGCGGGCTCAACCAAAGCCATTTGAGGTTGTATAGATTCTTAAGCAAATCCGGATTCGAACCCACGACCCTCTGTTTACGAGGCGGTAGGTCAAACCATTAAGTTACCACGTCTTGTTCTTCCGTCCACATTTTTTTTTAACAATTCCCTTAGTTTGTCCTATTCGCGGTCAGTATCTTTATAGCGGTCTCGAAGTCCCAGTTTATGTCCTATCACAGATACAGGATCATATTTCTTTATGACGTGTCCGCGGTCCCAGGGGCCTAGGGGACCAGTTATCGCTTCACACATGACGAGGCCACTTTCTTTGCTTATCGACTCCCATGGGGTTACTTGTCATCGGTTTCACGCTGACGTTTTGGGAATTTTTGATAGAATTGACCTTTTGGGGTCGATTAGTTACAGAATTGGTAGTTCCAAAGGATTTGTCTGTTATAGAATGTTGGAATAGCCTTTTAGGTCATGTATTGAATGGTTGGTTTTCATGCCTAGGTTGGATATATTTACTTAAATTAATACAAACATAAGTGTTTATAAGTACAATTGAGGCTATCAGAGCAAATGTGGTGTAACCGCGTTGTCTGTTTTTGCTATTTGTTACTTTGATATGACCAATGTCGCCTAGTAAACCGTGTCACACGCTATGCCAACTAAGCCACGGAACGAACCAGCGGACCTCACGAATTTTTCTATGTGCTCGTCGTCGGATCTTTGTATTTGGTTTTTCAACGACTTTAGTCGTAGCGCCATCTATAAGAAATCTATGAAAGTATTTCGTTATGCACGCAGCGTCTGGCACAGTTTGTGAGGAGACGTCGGTTCGAATCCGGCCGGATCGAAGGAATTTTTTCTAAGTGTTCGATCTTTGTATTAATAACTATTACAATTTAGTGGAGTAATTTCACAAAAAATAGTTGAATATCAATTCAATAAAGAATTTAATTGATTTGTTCAAGTTCTATTCCACTTATAGTCTAGTTATATAGTCTGACCAGTCTGTCTATTGGTCATCACTCTCGACTTTCCAAAACTTTTCAACCGTTTTCCAATCTTTGACTTTATCGAAACTTATGTGCGAAATTTAACTTGAAATTTGCAATGAGCTTTTCGGTGAAGGAAATCATGGTGATGAAACCTGGACGTCGAAGAACTTTTCACAAACCTCAGAAAACGTGTGAAGTCCCCAACTCGCATTGAGCCAACATAGCGGACTATGGTCTAGAGACCCTCGCCTGAGAGGAGTCCTGTGTTTAGTATTCCCCGGTCCATTCTACATAAGTTTTGATTATGGGCCACTATAATCAAAACTTATGTAGAATGGACCGACCTTTACCGACCCTTAGGGCATACGAGACGGGCACTACAACCTATGCAAGCACAGGGACCTTCTAAGTTCGAGTCCTGATCCCGGATCAGCCAGTGTACAAGGTTGTCACTGACCGATGTCACATAGATAGATTTTCGTATCCAGCAGCCGCACATCTTTTTGCATTGGTTTTGATTATAGTGAAACTCCCTACCGACCCTTAGGGTACACGAGAAGGGCACTATGACCAGTGCGAGCATACCCGCGCAGGGACCATCTAAGTAAGGTGCTGACCCCAGATCAGCCCGTTTGCACGTACTTCATCCGGTACTCTGTCAGGCTAGTGCCTTAGGTGAGCCACCCGGGTATACGTAGAGCACCCGCTAGATAGGTACCGGAGCTGTAGGCACGCTGACTTCCCGAAGCCGACAAACGGCGTCTCTCCAGTTCCCAAATTCCTACGCTTCTGGAGGGATCGGAAGATTTCTAGCTGTTAATCCTCTAATAGCTCTCCGGACTAGTACAGGAGATGCCGGTAGCAGTGTCCTGCGACATTGTCCGGACATAGACTTAAAGGGCGACTTACGAGTTCCGCACGTTTTCTCGCCATTAGGCCCTCGTCTAGACCGCTACTAAGATGCGCTAGTTGCGCGCGACATGAACGCCCCGGCCGCATGCTACCGGAGCAGACGAACGTGTTCATCCATGCAGCTAACCACAAACCCCGGCGAGTCCATACCCAAGGTAGTAGCAGTAGACTAAGTTTTAATAGTAGTAGAGCTCCTTGTGAAAGAGTTCGTCCAGGGAAGTACTGCCAGCTTACCTATTTCTGCCGCCAAGCAGTAAGGGTGCTGGTGAAATTACAGGCACATGAGACTTAGACACCCCTCAGAACTTTGCGATTTTAAGCTCTGAGTGGCGCTGCAACTGTCAAGAACAAGGCTCACGGCTTGTTCGTCCCGTCACTTGATATTATAAAAAAAAGTCCGGGTCCGCCAGAGAACGTACCCTGGTCTTACCGTGGAGCCCGTAGTCTCCCCGGAACTCCCTATCTCCCGGGTCGGTAGAAAGAGAAAAACTGTACCCAGCAATGGGACGTATCAAAGGGTTGATGATGATGATGAAAGAACGATGTGTCACTTAAATCAAGTAGATTCCTAATTATGGGTCAAAGGAAGATCTCCATACATCTTGGCGTTTACGACCTCCGGGAATAATTCAGCCGAGTGCAAACGAAAGAATTTAATTAAAGCTGTTACTGACTGCTTCTTTTTCATAGAATAACGTACATTATTATTGTAACAATGTTGGTGAAACTTTGTTATTGCGTGCGAAAAGTACTTTTCATTTTTATAATGTTTTTTACGCTGTTATTTTGTTCTTTAATATGCTATTATTTTCTATGCTGTACATGTTGTATACCATAATAAATTTTTATGTTAAACTGTTAAGTAGGTACTATTTCTATCTACTTACCTTAACCTTCACTATTAAACACCTGTTTTTACAGTGAAGGTGTGAATCAGGTATTTTATAGTGATATTAGGGAGAGCTCGGAATTACTACCTATTTGTGTGTTTACAGAAGATTTTGTTTTAATGATACCAAGTTACGGGGCGAACAAGTCGTGCACCTTTAAATCACAAAGATCTTAGGGGCACTACCACTGAGACAGTAGTTGACAAGTGCCAGGTGCCTGTAATTTCTCTAGCCGCTCGCCATTTCGCCAAGCGAAACGCTTCGTGTGAATCCTGGGAATATTCACAACATAGGAGTGGAATCCCAGTCCACGTCTAGTCTCCCGATGATGGAAAGGCGGAATCAAATTATGCAATTCCATCGCACTCTGTGATATATCCTGTAGAATATCGATAAGCCGGCAACTTTACGGCGGTGTTCAAGACTCTGCAGCTTCGCCTCTCCTAATTCCGAGTCACCTATAAGTCTAATGCTTACATTAATGCTTGGCGGCAGAAATAGGTAAGGTGGCAGTACTACTCCGGACAAACTCTTTCACAAGGAGAACTGCTACTGAATTAACGTAGTATATATATTTTATTTAATAAATACGGTTAATATCACGACTTTGGGAATATATTTACAAGACATTAAATAAAGGAAATAACATCATATTAGGATGTTGGTAAAATTACACATGGGTGACGGACGCAGTGGCAGTGTCCCTAAAATATTTGCGATTGAAAGCTTTGGAGTGGCACTACAATTGTTATGGATAGGCGTAACGCACGACTTATTCGTCCCGCAACGTAGTATTATAAAATAAAAATAAATAAATAAGAAACCGCTGTTCCAATCATTACACTCTCGACTCTATAAAAACAAAAATTAAAAAAAAAATGCCTGTGTAAATCTTTAAAGGTGCATAGCGTAAATTCGAATCCATATAAAGAAATAGGTCAAGTATGTAAATGTATGTATTTCGATGCATATAGCCGCAGGGCGCGACCATTACCAGCCCGATGCTTTTACGAGATGAGAAAGCGATTGATGGGCGTGTGTCGCGCGTAATGGGCAATCGATGCCGAATGGATTGCCGTTTTGTCTGCACGCACCCTAATCCGAACCTACGTGTACGTAGCGTGGTAAATGAGGTCTTTTTTGACTTTATTTTTTTCAATTGCTGTAACGCCAAAATAACAAACAGGTACATTGAAATGTAGCACAGAGTCAACATTGTTATTGTTTATCAGTAATCGGAATTGAGGAGGTAAATTTAGCTTAAATAAGGAATAACGTGGACAATCCCTTCTACAAATCCCGGGAATTCTCGGAACTGATTATATTTAAATATACGTATTATTTATTGAAATTTGAGCATATTGGTGACAAATTATTATTGCTATAAATTACAGTCACTGTCGTATTTAAATGCTTACTTGAGCCATTTAAAAAATAAACATGAGAGAGTCTATAGTTTGGAATGTTTAGAAAATAAACAGTAAAAAATTTTATACGCATTAATGACGAAATGGGTATGTCCATAGTAAGAAAACGTTCATACTTTATGTAAGTTAACTCCATGAATTTCGATCACTGTTTATTATATTTACTTAGAACTTCGAAACTTAGTACTGTACTTATGCACATGCTTATGGAAAAGCTAAAAAAGGTTGAAATATGATATTCATAATGAACCACTGGCCACATATACTAGAATGTTACATCGAAATTAAAAGACGATGGAAGGCATTCTTATTTCAAATTTCATTTGAATATTGTTATCAAAAATCGAAAATTATGACCAGCATAAAGATAAATTGTTTTATTAGAACAAATTTCTTATCTGTGATATTATTATTAACATATTTTATTTTATTTTATATTATTGCATCATAATAACATCAAATTCGATATCTATATATTCTAATATCAGCCAAGACGAAGTTTTGAAATGTCAATAGCAAACAATTATGACTAATTTCACACGTTACTTGATATCGAACGATGTGATAATCCGGCCGACTCCAGTTTGTCTATGAATTGAATTTTCCGCCATCTCGCGTGTCGCAACACGAGTGAGGGTTTGTAAAAACATCTCACGAGTGTTTTAATGCCTAATTATGTACAGTTACATACACTGATTTATCTACACACATATTATAAGCTCTCTGTGATGTGTTCAGGAACCGCATGTTACGACTGGCGAAATGGTGGCAAATAAAAACTTTTCTCGCGCATGTCACACAACCGTAGTTTTTATTTTTAAATCATAGACAAACAGAATCGGCCCCAACTATCATATCGTTCGATATCAAGTAACGTGTGGAATTGTCAAAATTGTTTGCTCTTGACATTTCATTTCGAATAAGTTAGTGTCATTGTTGTCAAGTCTCACGTACCTGTAATTTCACCAGCACCCTTACCCTTCAAAACCGGAATGGAGTAATGCTAATTATTCGACTACATTGTCTTGTAAAGATTAGAATCGTCTACAGAAATTATTGGTCCATGATACATATTTTAATAAAAAGAAACCGTCATCTTAGTCCCGTAACTTGATATCATATTATACAAAAAAATATAAATAAAAATACTGACGTAATTTTTTTTCATCACAATGTTGTTTTCAAACACATAATACTATAGACAAAAAAGTCGGTGATAGAATAGTGGTTTTAGTGACATAATTACGTACCGTGTGAAAAAGAGTAAAATATGAATTTTAAATCGCTTTCTTTGGATAGATTTAAAGTGTCAAACATAAATCTGTGAACATGTCCACTTTGCACAATTATTTTCTTTTGTTAAAAACAATTTATACTTCTTTTCATTGTGACGCTGACGGTATATTGCAGAATGTGGCGTTTTCTAAGTGCCTTTATGCACACGGCGTATTTTATATTTATACATGCTGATGATGCCCATTTACGGCGCCGTAGAGGCTCAAAAAGCAGATTGTTGCGTTTGTATCGATTCAAACGGGATACAGACACGAGTTAGTCTGAAGCGTGAAGTGGCAGGGTTACCCATCGCTTTCTTGCCTGTTACGTTACGTAATCAGAGCGGCAACATAGCGAAAATGCTAACGCGAATCTGTTATCTATGATTCTATTAATAAAAACCGGAATCCAAATAATTACACAGTCATGTCTATTATGTATTTATATCGATATCGTATCACGTTTTTCATTAATTCACTAACTACAGTAATATTGGACATTTGTTTCAAAAATATATTAAAAGCCCTTAAAATGTTATATTTGGACATGTACTTTTAAATAATTGTTTTTGAAATTGCGTGTCCAACTTGATCTTCATTATTTAATAATTAGGTGTATTCACTACTTACGTAATATGTATCGGCAATACGAATTGAAAATTCGACAACCCTTGTCTACGACGTCATGGCGCCTCATTATATATACATATTGATATAATAAATCTGTATTTTTTATACATACATATATTACTCTGCAGTAAATAAATGAAGAAAACAATAACTGAATGAGTCCCAGACATAAGTGTTTTTTGCTTACTTCGTTTCATCTTTCGGAAAATGATGATAAACAACGGTACACAGCACAATTCATGACCATTATAAATATAAAACATTTTTATATTAACGTCCAAGTTTCGTAATGAATAAATGAAAACTATATTCAAATATCAAAGTCATCTTCGCGCGAAAACGGCTCGCCGGCAGCCTTGTTGTCGTTCAGTCAATGTGACCGGCAATGTACGTGGCGTGGTGCGGTATCTAAAGCTAGGGAGGGGCGGAGAGTATCCGTTCTCTTTAATTTTTGTTCTCTGCGCGTGACTACAGCGCGTGTATGGCGCGTATACGCGAAGATGACGCGCGTTTATGGCGCCACTGAATTGGTGAACGTGTGCAAAGGTTTACTTGTTGCGACTGCAACGCATTTGAATCGCGTACACGCGCGTCGTCGGCGCGTATAAAGTACTCTGTGTGCATAGGCTCTAAATCAGGTATCAAACAGAAAAAGTTGGGCTGAAGGCCCCCGTATACAGACAATTCTTCGCTTCGATCAATCGTCATGATAATCGTATCGATCCGCCGCTACTCTCCTGCCATTCAAATTAACGGCAAAAACATACACTATGAAATAGTCGTTTCAATGAGAATGAAATGATGGACAGTGAAGACAAATTGTGCCGTATATGGGGGCCATGATAAAAGTAAAAAAATAGGATTCAACTTACTGGAGTGGTGAGAGGCGCAGGCGCCGTTCTTCCAGGCGACGATACTGCCACACTGGGAGCGTTTGTTGCTTCACCTGAAACAATGCAATATAAAATTTAATTCTATAACATTTTAATTTTATAACACTAGATTTGGCCTGTCAAGCTATAATGAGCATTTCTCGAAGAAATTTAATAGACGTTTTTGGTTTTGGTATTTGAGGCTCGACTGTACTTTTTATGTATGTGGGCATTTGTGAACCGATTTTGATGATTCTTTTTTTTTGTTGGAAAGAGAACACCTCAGTATTTAGTCCCATTTAAATCTGAAAAAATATTCCACAACGCCTTCCTTGTATAATATATAACATAACTAACGCATTTGCTTTTTGGTAACTATTTTTTCTCAGTACAATGATTTGTTTAGTATTATTGACATGTTTTATTTACCTGCATCTAAATTTAAAAAAGCTATTATTAAAGCCCTGAGCTAATTTTTTAAATTTTTTTACTAATTTTAGTTTTGCCTTACCTATCATACACGACAATTTTAATAGTAATTTGTGGATGATGTTGTTGATTGTAGATGCACTTATATTAAAATTAATCAACTGAATCTAAACATATCATGTATAACTGTTTGTTATCCCTGCAAAATAAATAAATAACTAGCACGCACTACAAGGTGTTGTAGATCTCGTTCTGTTGAGGCCACCTCTAATGAATCCGGTCTGTTCGATTCCACCCACTTTCCGTTATCGATATCAATAAAACTTGGTAAATACATTTTATTTTTAATACAAAGTGGCGGGACGAACAAGTCGTGGGCCTGGTGGAAAGCGACACGCCTGTCCATAACAGTTGCAGTACTACTTATAGCTTTCCGTCGTAAAGACCTAAGGGGCACTACCACTGCACCCGTCTCTTGGTCCTTCAAAACAGGAACGCAGTAATGTTCATATTACCGCATGTTCATATTTGTTCATATTACCGCATGGCGGCATAAATACAAATTTTTGAGGTTTGTTCATTGACTTACAATTATGTGGACGTCGGGTCCGCGCTAAAAAGTGTCCGAACTTATAGGGCGTTAAAATCGTATACAGAGCGTCATTCACGCTTTAGTCTTCGTTTGTTCGACTGACAGCGAAGCAAGCAAAATTAGACAGTACTGCGATGACATTACAATTTAAATTCAACGTTTTAGCTTTTTCATATTCCTTTACATGTCACTACGTTTAAGTAGGTTGATTTAGGAAAATTTTTTTCGTGGTTTTTGTATTAGACCCGTCGTCCATTTATTTGTAAGTCAATGGGTTTGTTTTTTTATGTATGCAAAAGTTATAAGTACAGTGCGGTACTGTATTTTTAGGAAGTTTTACAACGAATGTTTTACAAGTGTTATAAAAAACTTCGCACCCTCTGGAAATTTATGGATATTTATAATCTATTTCGTTTATAACTGCGTATGGAACATACATTTTTTTATAGCGCATAAAGTTGAAAGCGCTTATATTTTACAATTTTATGTCGATTTTCCATCTTATCTTCACGCTGGAAACATAACATCGATTTTCACATTTTTTCGCCCCCATATCGGGGCGTCCTCAATTAATTTATTTCTTGTGTCCTGACTTACGCTCGGCCCCGTCTTTGAATGTAGTGATTAATCAGGTTTTTTCCGCCGCCGGCCGGATACGGCGGGTATGGCGGGTGTAGTGGGTATAGCGGGTAGCGGGCCGACGGGATAAATCTCCGGCGAGCACTCGATCTCTTCGGACAAGTACACGGCCAGAGTCCGCCACATTATTTATGTCCGTCTAGTATCAGAGCCCAAAGTGTGGGTTTATTAAAATAACTGGTTCGGAAGCACACTTTATAAAAGCATAGGTACTTTGAAGTACCAAATATATATCAGATAATCAACATAGAGAAATACCTAAGATCCGCTAGTTCATACCGTGACTTAGTTGGTATAGCGTCTGGCACGGTTTGCTGGAAGACGTTGGTTCGAATCCAGCCGGATCGAAAGATTTTTTTCTAAGTGTTCTTTCTTCGACCTTTGTGTTGATAAGTGAAATAATTTTACAAAAATAATTGAATGCCATGATGGGCAAACATTGTGGCAATCAATAAACTTAAAAATATCAGACTTTTATACTTTACATTTAACAATCAATCTGCCATTTATTATAATTATATCGAGTTTATCGTAGGAGAAATAATTTTATCATTTTATATAATACTTTTGAGGACAACACACTGAGTACTTCTTTGACTCAGAGCGAGAGCGCCTTCAAATCAAATGCTTATAGAAGAGCTGCAGTGGCGCGGCAACCGCGCAAGCGCGCTGCTTTTACGGTGTCAATTATTGAAGCAAAAAACAGTACAGAGTACTAAAAAAACCGACCTCTTCTACCCTCTGTCCAACAAAAAAAGAATCATGAAAATCGGTTCACAAGTTCCGGAGTTATCGCGTAACATACATACAAAAAAAAAACATACAATCGAATTGAGAACCTCCTCCTTTTTTTAAGTCGGTTAAAAAATAACGTGCGACTGCCGCATCATAGTTACGCGACTGCAGCGCTTCTATAAGGGTCTAACTAATATGATGGCGCGCTTTTAAGCTTACAACTGCGATTGTATTTTTATGTAATAGGTCAGTTAAATTGTGCACCAAGGTTCATTATTATATTCTTAGAATAATAACGCATAGAAACCTTGTCCGCACACGCTAAGTGAGCCAAATTGAAGCGCGCCCAATGGTCCTATACGAGCGGGCGGGCCTTCAGTGCTCAAGGTCAACTTGCACCGCGAACAGATCAAGAATTTTCTTGAAAAATTTCAAGAAAATGAGTGTAAAAATACGTCAGACAAACATAAAATAGATGCTAACATCACATTCCACAAGGAAGTAACGCGTTTCAACTTGTATTTTTATATACATAATGGTAGGTGTAAAGCCCTAAGTAAATAAATAAATAAATAAATATTCACTAAAACCGAAAATTAACCCACTACTAAAACTAGCCTACATGAATTTGATTTTTGCCTCACTTGTGACAGTTCCTTTGATATGAAACTATCATTCTATGCGTTATTATTCTAAGATTATATTCCTATTTATTTATATATTGCACAGGAAAAAGCGCAGATTAAATTTAATAAAAGAAAAACAAAAGGTACTGCATATTTGTATAATAAATTTCTTCCTGCAGACTTAAATACAGGATAAAATAAATACAATAACGGGCTTAACTAATACCTCAAATAGTCCTAATATAATAATAGTAGATAAATAATGTTACGTCACTTTCAATTTAAAAGTAACTTATTTATAAGGATGTAATTGGAGTTCAGATATTATTATTTTTTAATTTAGTTTTGAACTGTTAGTCTTACTTATTATATAAGTAATAATAAGGCAAACACTCATAGCCCCTTACCAGGGAAACCCTGTGTTGCGGGTGCCATTTCTCCTGGCCAGGGAATCGAACCCGGGACCACTGCACTAACGTTAATTTGGAACTTTATGCAACAGAGACCGGCAGCATTTTTCGGTGCGAGAACTTATTAAGTTCTAAAATATCTAAGAGTTCAGAATCTTTATATGCAATTGAGCGTTCGTGAATCGCGCGACTGCATTGCGCCTGTATCTCTACTAAAAGTCGCCAAGTGTAAAGTGGAAGTCTGATGGTTTGACTCAAGCACAGGTCGTGGGTTCGACTCCGGGCTTGCCCCTTTAAGTTACCATGTACCATGAGTTTTTTGGTGAAGGAAAACATCGAAACCTGCACGTTAAAGAAGGTTAACAACTCTCGGAAAACGTGGTGGTGGACTATGGTCTAAACCCTCGCTTGAAAGGACCGTGCCCAGCAATGGGACGTGTAAATGGGTTGATGATGAAAATACCTTTGACTACGGATTAAGCCGCAAAATTAATTAAGCTTGCAATTTCCTTATTACTTTACGCATAAGGGGTTTCCTAATTTACTGAACTCGGCTAAAGAACAGCACTTGAAGTTACCGCTTATGATGAAAGTAATGATAAATACTCTACAATATGACGTTGCGGTTTGGAGAAGGGTGTATTCCAGTGACGGTCTTTGCGAGAATTCCTATCCTATCTTGTCCTCGTTATTGTAACGAATGTAATCGATATTTTTAGCGAAATTAAGTTGTTAAAGATATGCTCTATTATTACCACCGACTTAGTGTAAGCGGTAAAAAAAAAATTTACAGGATAGGGTTTTTTTATAATATATGTATTTGTACATATAAATATGATACTAAATTGAATTTTAATATATAATAATGATTTTCGTAAGCGATTGTGTAGCACGTAATTTTTTGTAAATAATGGATGTTAAGCCCTTTTCCGGCTTTTATAATAATATTTGCCATTAAAAATATGCAACATATTTATTATTATTATTTATTATCATCATTATCATTATTGTTATAACTGAATATAACAAAATTGGTAATTAACTTAGAAAATGTTTTATTAAAATTGATGTTGAACTCATGATAAAATAAATATTTATTGATTGCAATAATGTCTGTATAAATTATATAAGGTCCTACTTTATCGGGTTTTAATGAAGACATTACAAGGTATGTGTATAAGGGTTATAGAGAGAAAGGGAGGTAAGGTTTATATATTTACTCGCAAGCACGCACGGTAAGTAAAGTTCACAATGTTTATGATTATTCTTATACGTAGTTTAGCTTTTTGTTTAACATTTCGTAGTCACGTTTACAATCATTACGAATGTAATTTTATCAATCAATCGAATTTTATAATTAAACATAAAAACATTACAAAATACGTATGAAATAACGAAAATACGAAAAACGGAATGTAAGTCAAAATAATTTAAAATTTGATAGAATATAAAGTATCCCAAATTTAAATGTTGTAACACTATAGTACTATATGAGTAATTTGGACATTGCAAACCTGATACAGTTTCTAATGTCAATAAATAAATAGTTAGCCTGTAATAGTCTCACTGTTGGCACAGTTCTCCTCCCGGAATAAGAGAGCTTGCTCTGTAGTTCTCATGTAGTGCCAATTATGAATTGGGATCTTCACACATATCATTCAATTGCTTTGTAGATGTGTGCAGGTTTCGTCATGATGTTTTTCTTAAAATTTTTAATCAAAATTCATAGGTGCCAACCTGGATTCGAACCCACGACCCTGTGCTTGTGAGGTTATTAGACTACCTTGGCTTTTTAATCGACGTCAAAAAAAAGGAGGAGGTTATACGTTCGGCTATATGTATGTTTTCAGATGTCTCCGTCAATTGTGGATCGATATTGGAAATCTTTTTTTGGTAGAAATCACCAAGTCAGAAAATCGAAGGAAATCCTCAAATTTTATAGGCGTGGCCGTGTGTTCACCAATTTCTCCATCAATTGTGCACCGATTTTGAAAATTCGTCTATTATTTGTAAGGGTATACTTTCGAGATGGTCCCTGATGCTGTTCTGGGTTCGTTTCGGCTATCACAAATTACTAATTGTTTTCCGCAAATAAAAGTATACTTTTCATTTGATACAATACATGCAATCAACAAAGCACCGTCACCATGACAACCAGAAAGGGAAATATAAAATGTACAAAGGAGTCCGTAACAGTCCCATTGTCACAAAGAAGAAGTGACGAATTTCGTGATGGTCACCCGTTCATTGCTGTGAACAACAAAAACATCGATGCTGTGCGCCGTATGATCAAAACAGACAGGCATATGACATACCATGAGATTCGGGTATCTTTAGGCATAGGCATGAGTCAAATACAATCAATATTACACAAACATTTGGGTGTAAAAAAGCTGTGCTCTTGATGGATCCCACACAATTTGATTGAGGCTCAAAAAACGGATTGCGTCACTTGGTGCAATGCCATGCTTACCAAATTCAACGAAGGGGCGTCAAATTTGGTGTGGGACAACAGGTGACGAAACATGGATTTATAGTTACGATCCCAAAACAAAGCAGCAATCGAGCGTATGGGTCTTTCGAGATGTACCGAAACCAACCCAAGTGGCGCGCGTGCAAAGTGCCTCTAAGCGGAAGATTGCTTCTTTTTTTTAATAAAACCGGACACGTGGCTACTGTTACTTTGGAGAATCGTTACAACGATTCACGGTACACCGTGAATAGTGATTGGTATACGACCATTTCTTTGTCGGAAGTTATCAACAAACTCCGTAAAAATAACCGTAAATGCCGTATCATCTTGCACCACGATAATGCCAGTTCTCACACGGCTAGACAGACGAATGAATTTTTGAAGGTGAACAACGTTGACCTTATGAGCTATCCCGCGTACAGTCCCGATCTAGCACCTTGGGACTTTTATTTATTTCCAAAAATTAAGAACCAGTTAGTTACGCGGGCAACGATTTTCGTCACCTGAAGAGGCTGTCGTAGAGTATGAAAAATATGTTTCAGAGATTGTCACGGCCAAGTGGCATAAAAGTTTTCAAAATTGGTTCATTCGTATGAAAAAGTGCATTAACGCTAACGGAAAATATTTTGAGAAACAATAAATTCATTTCTGACCATTTATAGTATTTTTTCTTATTCATTCCGGAAACTTATAGTGCGCCTCACATAGTAATAAAAAAAAGCAAAACAGTCAATCTTTCTACGATTATAATTGCATGTCCTGATCTTGATATAATACGTAAGCTGTCTTAAAAAAATCACGATGGTTTCACTGAAGATTTACATTTATAAGGGAAGGGATTCTGGAACTTTCGGGAAGATTCCTAATTAATCCCGGAGTCGCACGGGGAAATTAATTGGATAGGGAAGTGCACAGTCACGATTCACGCGCGTGTGTAGCCACCCTTAATTACATTTGTACGATTTCTACGTTGACGATGCTAGTTTTGACAGTGATGGATTTTGAAGACATTTTCGTTGGATTTTCGCTGTTATCGTGGAAATTCTTAATTTCCTTTTGATTTTTGTCTATATATATATAAACGTATAATTGGAAATTTAGACGGAAACTTTTCTTTGATAGGCACGACACGAGTGACAAAAAAGTAAATAAAAACAATTATTTCGGTTACGGATTAAAATTTGACTGTAGTGAACCGGAAATCTTTACATTGAAATTCTATATTCAAATGTAGGTCAATGATTCAAATGCATTTCTTTTTTGGAGCCGGTTTTTTTGTTTACAATACTGACTGTAATGAGTACTATGATGTTTTACGACCACGATATTCGTTTATTTTTGTGAAATTGCTCTACTAGTTTCTTAATTATTAATTAATTAATTTTTATTTATTTATATCAGGCAACATGACCCATAATATATACCTTAAGGACTAACACACATACAATATGATATAACAATATAATTAAACACTGTTTATTTATTTACACGTATGAACTGCGACGTGTAACACAACTTGGGTGTCCGGTAACCGGTTTCGGAAACATCGATACGTGACACCCTTCGCCAAAACTCCTACTTCATGAAGGTCGACAGATGTCGTGTTGGTACTCTCATCACAAATCAATTAAAATTCACATTGTGGCGGGACCCCTACCGCTCGACCCTCAGGGGATTGACTTTCACCCGTGTTTACTCCACAATATCTGCAGACTATGTGGAGTAATGAAGCCGTGACACGTAAAATAACGTCGTCGGTATCGCTAAACGCAATAGTACCTCTTTTCCGTTCCTTCTTGAAACCGTTCTCATCGTACTGGTCAACTCGTATCGATGGTACTGACGACATAGCTTCAGAGATGAGTTCCCTTTTTTCTTCTCCCCCTTCGTTGATAACTGCCTGGGTTGTAGTTATGGAGCAATGGGTTGGCTGGCAGCAGCAACAGCCAGCGTAATCATGGTGCTTACGCGTACCATCTCTGCCGGGGCGGAAAATCGAGCGGCGGGGCGCGGGGAAACGCACGCGTGACAGTAGTCGGCGACGCATGTAAAATTAATAGAAAGATCATTGACTTGCAAATAAATGGACGACGGGTCTAATACAAAAACCACGAAAAAAATGTCCCAAGTCAACCTATTCGAAATTTAAATTGTAATGCCATCGCAATATCGCGCTGTCAGTCGAACAAATGAAGACTAAAGCGGAGTTTGGCGCTCTGTATACGATTTTAGCGCCTTACAAGTGTGGACATTTTTTAGCGCGGACCCGACGTCCATATAATTGTAAGTCAATGACAAAGATCGAACACAAAGTAAAATTCCTTCGCTTGACAGGACTTGAAAGTGCATCTGTTCCATACCAGGGTGACAGCTCTACCAGCTGAGCAAAGATCGAGTCCGCACGCTCTATGAATTTCTCTATGCGTTTGTTACAGATCCTTGTTTCTGGATTTACCGGCTTTTTTTGTTTACAGTTTGCTGTCTACATACATACCTCATTCGTTCGTACATACCTAACAATATATAATTTGTTCAACGAACTTTATGTGTACATTATGTCTGTTGCAGAACCTGTTTTAAGAATTAACGATCATATGTCAAAGAAAAAAATCTAAATATCTTCATTTAATAGGTACGCAAATTACAAATGAATTTGTTAACGAAAGCTATATTAGTCAATTATTCACTTTAAAATGCTTATTACCTGCAATAACTATCACATTTAAAAGAACAAAATGGCAACACTAAATGATATTGGTATGACAAAAAAAAAACAGGAAGGACGAAGGACAGATATGTTAGTGGGTGCCAGCTGGTGCTCCTGGCGCATATAGTGTTCTGTGAGTTTGTGAGATTAGCGAGAGAGAGAAAACGGGGGAATGCATTTTTCAGAAATATGCTTTTAGTGCGTCTATGAACCTATCGTTTTATTTTAATGTATTCACTATGTTAACAAATTCGTCAAAATTATTAAACTCTACCATTGATTCGTAAGGCAGGGTTCCCCTGCAAAGAACGAGAAAGAAATTGTATGTAGGTACGACCTGACAGGTCGGAATGCATAAAATTGGTCTTATTTATATTCAAAATACGACCATTTACTCTGAACCAATGATTTAGGCCACCAGCTACGTCATTCGTCCTCTGTTCCAGTAGGTCTACCTTTGGTGCGGTCACGACTGCGGCCACATCATCTGCGTACATCAGTACGTGTCTGTCGCGCACGTACTCTGGTACGTCGTTCAGAAGGAGGGAGAACAGAGAGAGCGATGATACCTGGGCTGTGCCAATTACGGTCTTCAGTGGCCCTGACTTCACTGTTCCTACGATTACCTGTTGTATGTTTTCGCATTTAATTATAATATAAGTAAATAATAGTTAGTTTATTAGTCCCACTGCCAGGTAGAGGCCTCTTCAAATAAGGGGGCTTGGGCTGTATTTCCCACGCGGCTTTTGCAGATCCCGTGAGTAAAAAATAGTTTCATTTCCTATGTGTAACAATTGCGAAAACCTAATCAAGCGAAATATTTAACATGTTTATTGGCTATTGACCAGAAAACCTACAATAACAGTGTTTTAGCGGGTACAAAATGTAACACAAAACGCAAGCTTGTACGATGAAATTAACGTATTTTTGTTCCATTATCGCCATCCAATCGTTTTGCGAGTACATTGTAAATTCTGCCATATCAGCATGCATTTTGTATTTAATTTCACAAGCGCTGAAACGCCTGCAACTGTTACCTTTTTCGATACCTGGCTCTGATGCTTGTCTTGTTTTGCGATGTTATCTTACTTTCGTTCAGCATGTCGGGAAATACAATTTTAGCTAGCCAACTTGGTGCACGCTAGTGCAGCCGATTTTAGAGCCTAGAGATATAATGATGTAATAAAGCCACACATCACACACAGTGCTTTTATCATATGAGTCATAATTTTATTAACTGCCTCCGTGGCCGAACGGTTACCATGCCGGACTGCCACGCAGAGGTCCCAGGTTCGATTCCCGGGCCGGGAGAAATAGTTGTATGGCCTACAATTATTTCTCTCGTGAGTTTGGGTGTAATTTGTGGTTGTCTATGTGTGTGTCCATGGCACCCGCGACACAGGGTTTCCCTAGTGCGGGGCTATGTTGAGTGTGTGCGTTATTTATTTATAAATTAATATGAACTACATGAACCAGGTTATATAAAGGTTTATTTGTAAAACACTTAACAACTTGCCAGGGCTATATTATTGACATCATGAACAACACGCTGCTTGTCAAGAATAATAGCGTAATCCAAAATAGCTTCTTTTTGACTAATTGTGACGATGCTACCTCTTTCATCGTCATCCCACCTTTTATCGCCCTCTTTTCTGTGTCCTGGCTACGTGGATGTGACTTTTGATACATAAGAAATGGTTAGTATTATGATCAGTCAGATCAGATCAGATCCTTGATTCTTCAATCTCATCTAATTTAAAAGCTTACCTATAGTTAAAAAGTAAGAAGTATTTAAAGTATACTATTTACTCACTGTTATTTTAATCACCACCTGATAAAAATAGAAGAGAAAGAGCTCCTTGTGAAAGAGTTCGTCCGGGGTAGTACTGCCACCTTATCTATTTCTGCCGCCAAGCACTAATGTCAGCATTACTGTGTTCCAGTTTTGAAGGGTCAGGGTGCTGGTGAAATTACAGGCACATGGGACTTGTCAACTTACGTCTCAGGATGACGGGCGCAGTGGCAGTGCCACTCAGATTTTTGCGATTTAAAGCTCTGAGTGGCACTGCAACTGTTACGGACAGGCGTGAAGCTTACCGTCAGGTGCACGACTTATTCGTCCCGTCATTTGATATTATAAAAAAAGCGTTTTCTGTTTTAGTACCAATGACTGCTGAAGTGTTGAGACATGTTACTATAAAAATATCTAAAAATGGCGGCCAATTGAAGCTACCTACACGCTACACGAACCTCGCACCACCTATATTTGGAGCTATCTTTGGATTGACCGCGTAGTGGAAGACCAATCTATGGATTATATTGTTCATCAATCGCAATGCAGCTTCTAAGCCTAGATATTGTTCGCCACTTTAGGTACAGGTTCAAGTTGACATTTAAGATTAAATGCAACTCTATGTCACTTGCAATAAGAACAGTCCAAAATGTCTGTACCACTGTCTAAAGTATATTACAAAGCATTATCGCTGTGTTTTGAATTGAAAGTTAGGGAGAGCTAGCGCAATTACAGGTAGTGTAGATTTAAGTTTCATGTTCCAAGGCCTAAGGATAGTTTATAGCTGTAGCCGCTTTCTGTCAAGTGGACCGTCTGACTGATTACCAGTTTACATGTTAAAATATACATTTAGGAGAGCCCTCTACGACGAAATCCAATCGTAAGGTTATCACTTTATCGAGTAACGTTACTGGGTACAACATTTATTAACTGTCGAAAGCAACTCGACTGAAATTCGTTGGTTAATTAGGTTATTTCTCGAAGTGAGACTCGAAATTTCGGAATACGACAGCCAATATTTCTCAATATCTCGCTGATTGTTAATTAACGTTATTTCGTTGGTGTGCAGAGTTCAAAATTGATTGGTAATTTTGTCAGACTTAATTATTACGGTAGCATTAGCCTCATTAACGTTCTTCACCAAAGCGTCATATTTATGAACAAGGTTGATGACTTCTGAAGTCTTTTGAGTTTCCTCCACGTTAGTAAAATATACACGGAATTTTATCATCCAAGTACGCAGAAGCTGTATAATAATAACCTTTTAAATAAAGTTTTTGTTTCCCTATACTTTTAAACCTCGTAAATGGCAAATTTTGAATATCACCCTGAATCTTACTATAGAAGCGTATACATTGCCCTTTAAATTATTTTGCGACTTTGTCAAGACAACTGTCGAGAACAGCTAGTTTGTTTTTATTCCCCTTGGTAATGTTACGTCCGTCACTATTTTTAAAAATTACATGACGCAACTCCAAGGATGTAAAGTGGCTACTTCCTTTGGATGGAATATAAGCGTACTTCCGATCTAATGTCATCATCATTATTATCAATCGGACGACGTCCACTGATGAACTTAGGCCTCCCCCCATTGATTGCCAGACTAACTGGTCGGACGAGACGTACATCCATCGATTACTCGATTATCGATTATTACCTTACCAGGTCATCCGTTCATCTTGTAGGGGGCCGTCTCACTGAACGCCTTCCAGTTCGTGATCTCCATTCGAGAACCTTTGTTATGTCTAATGTCAGAATACACATAATTCTAAAACGTCACCCTGATGGTTTAGCCTCAAAAATAATTCACATGAAATACCATAACTGCCAAGTAAGAATTAGAAGCATCCAATTAGAGCCAAAGGCATATTGAATTAATTACCTTGTTTAGATCAGGGGACATGGGGCCTACATAAATTTACTTTAGAAGTCTCTGTCGGAGATTTACCTGTTTACCTCGAGGGTGACAGAGAAAAAAAGATTGATAAATTACTCTTACGAGAGGGACCGGCGTTAAGCCCCTAGAGAACAAGTACTTCGACATAAATGTGTGTTAGGAATACCTATGTAGATGGCTTTTTGTATTAACCGACATTATAAGTAAATTGAGGAAATATTTAAATTTATGGTCTCTGCCCATTTTAGGAGCCAATTCAAGACGTAATGTGCATATGTACCTATAATAAAACAAAGGTGCCAGAGAATGATATCAATTGCCCAGTCTCAAATTAGAGACTTAGGTACTTTGAATGCTTGAAAACCTTCCTTCCTTTTCCTTCGATCCGGCAGACGCTATGCCAACTAAACCACGGAACGAACCAGCGGACTTCGTGAATTTTTCTATGTGCTTGTATTAATAATTTTAACAAACTATAGTCGTCACCGAATAAGAAGCCAAATTTGACAGCTAAAGAAGGCGATAGTATGTAACTTTGAACGCGATCAACGAAACAATAAACAAAGAATTATTAGCATAATTGAGTTTAAAAAAATACATAAATTTTATTGAAACATTATATAATATGACAAAACATATTTGAAGTACTGCTTTCGCACGAATTAAAAAAAAAAATGCTATTTTGAGTTACCCCGAAACGTCCTGAAAACAGTTACGTCCTCAAGCTATTTTGTTTAAATAATAGTGTTGTAAGCAATTAATCGCCGAATTTCACCGAGTCACTTCGATTTCTCGGAAAAAATATTTTTTTTAAATATTAGAAAAATTATGAATAATAGTTAAGATTCTTTGTTGTTGACATTAACAACTTCTAACTTATTGCCAGCCGAATAATTGGAAATTTGTGAAATCCTTGGTTTCTTCGTAATTTAATCTTTTTATGCAATTGCTGTATTATTTAATATTAGTTAAACCATTTATGAATATTATAAAATAAAAATTAAAAGAATTGGATACAATTCATCGGAATGTGGGACAATTTTACGAAAATAATAGGAATTGCTACAGAATAGCAAGGAATTCTATAAATGAATTGCTTTTAACAGTGCTTGTAACAATTGCTTTTAGGCCCCCTGAACAACCGAAAAATAATCTAAATAATCACAAACTCTTAAAATTTTAAATCGATTTCACTTGAAAATCGTATAATGTGATTACCGATATGATTAGTCTACAACCCTATTCGCGTCACGATGACAAGTGTCAAATTCGGCCTCTTATTTGGTGACGACTATAGTGGAGTAATTTCACAAAAAATAATTGAATATCAATGCAATACAAATTTAATACATAAAATCAAATCCATGATCAGATCAGATCAGTTCAGATCAGATCCATGTCCATCACGTAGGTCAGAGTGCTTAATCACGCTGTTGCTATGATTGTAAGAGTTAGTTTACTGCTCCGTGGCCGAACGGTTGCCATGCTGGTCTGCAACGCAGAGGTCCCGGGTTCGATTTCCACGCCGAAAGAAATATTTGTATAGTCTACATTTATTTCTCTCGTAAGTTGTGGTTTTCCTAGGGTTTCCCTAGTGCGGAACTATGATTGTGTGAGCTATGAGAGTTTCTCACCTATCGGCAAGAAGACGTCACGAAACTTTCAAGTTAAAATCGATTTTGTTCCCACTCAACGATCTCAAAAACTACAATGGCCAAAGAATTACCTTGTACATACATCTAGAAGGATTATCGACACCGAACTTCTAAACTAAATTTAGTAAACCAGTTAGTGGTTCGTAGTTCGTGTAACGTTAAAGTTGGATGAGTATCAGAGCTGCGCTTGGACGTATAGAGAAGCAGTCGATGTTTACTTAACACAGATTTGTAGAGATAGTAATAAAATTAATAAAGTTTTCTATATATTTACTAAATTAAAAATCTCTATTTATCGTCTGTGCTGTGTAAAAGTTCGAAGCGCCAGTTGGAAAAATGTTCCAGGGGAGAATGTTTTAAATTTTACTGTCTTCAATGGAATAAACCAATAAATAAAAAATATATGGATGACAAAATAAGCTCGAAAGTACAATTAGAGAATATTTGTTTTAAATTCAACATTTACGTATATTTATGTACATACATCATGCATGCCACCATAGTATAATAAGAACAAGTAAGTAAGGCAACTTTTGCCTGTTCAACGTAAATGCCTACACATCGTTCGGAGCGTAGGGTTGTTGCATTATTATTTAGTTGCGCATGTGGTAAACATAATTTGAAAACCTTAAGGTGTTCGTTACGGCCTATATTGAAATAATATATAAATTTGACGTCATTTTGTAAACACAGCGACTGCTTCAAGTCTATGATGAATGGCGCGTGTGACTCCCCGCTCTGTGCAACGCGAGTACACCGCGAGAGTTTGCGAATGTGTGCATGCAGTACACGGCGCGCCGGTGGGCGTGCATATATTAAAGTCGCACTGCTACGTTTATATGGAGGTACCGCACTTTTCTTATTACACTAAATATGATGTCACGGTTATGTTAAGTTGCTTTCACGCACTTACGTTCATGTTCTGTGGTAACCAGAGATAGGCAAGCGCCCGGACTTTAACCCGGCGCTTTTTAAACGCGGTTAAAGCCGAAGTTGAGATGACTCTTTTTCGTCTAAAACTGATTTCTGACACTGAAATTTGTAAGAAGTATGGAATTACTTATACTAAATTACGTATTCGCCGTTTCTGCCTATGATTTAGAACAGAAACGAGTTAAAACCGGAAATCCCGGGCGGGTTGATTGGGTTTTAACCTACTGTCCATCTCTGGTGGCAAATAATGTGAACTCAGTTACCATGAGACCAAAACCTACTACGACCTATTAGAGTAATTTATTTATTAATTGACAATAACATATAACTGTAAACCATATTTAAGGATCCCCTACTCACTGTTCCGTCCCCTGTTCTGCTCCTAATGAGACGTGAAATAAAAGTGGACTGTATAAACAATACGGCTGATATATTCGCCGTCTTAAATGTACTGAAAAAAACCGGTCATACAATTAATTCGAATAAAATCGAAGGGTCGTCCGCCGTCGGTTGCTGGCGATAAGGCGAGGGTCTGGTCCCGGGCGCATAAAGAACCGGTTAGTGATTTATGAATTATGACATGTAGGTTACTTTGCGAAGTTTTTCTTTACCTTAAACATCTTCAATCATTGTAATATTGGGTTTATTGATAATCACGATGTTTTACTATCAGGATTTTCAATTATTTTTTATGAAATTACTACTATAGTTTGTTTATAATATTATTAATACAAAAAACGAACACAAAGAAATATTCATTCGATTCCATTGCATTCGAATCAGCTGCTTCACCATGCTGTGGTTGATGCTCTCCCAACTGAGCCGTAAACCAGCAGATCTTAGCTAACAGACGACTGCATATTTGCAGTTAAGACTTATTAAATGCAGTCGATCTCGGCTGCATGAAGTCTATTTCAACTGCTTGCAGTTAATGCGTGAAGTAGTTATCAACTTCATGCAGTGGTGGTCTCGGATAACGATTTAACGCATTATATATCTATGAAGACTCGACTTTAACATCAATATTATCAATTGCTTAATCAAATTTCGGGGAAAGGTATTGAAATCGTGGGAACTGTGGAACTATCTGAAGTGACGAATACCCTAAACATCATATATTTTTGTTGGTTGACATTAATTCTACGTCGAATTTGTCTCATTCATAGACAGCACCATTAGACAATATCACATACTTTGCTCTGATCCCAAAGCATTTGTGTTATGGAAATCGGGAACAACGACGGTACCACAAACGCGAGACAATATAGAAAAATCAGTTTTCTGCACTGACCCCGCCGGGGATCGAACCCGGGACCTCTGTCATGGCGACACCATGAAAACCGGTGTGCAAGCCACTCGACCACGGAGGCCGCCTACATAATTGTTGCATAGACATTGGAAAGCTGATATATCTACTTCCGCCAAAGATTAAATTTAGCCATCCAACGGGCCTACAAACAACCTTTAATTACAACCACTTTTTTTTACGAAAAAGTGTATTGTGTTCACTATAGTTCTATTTCATTATTTAACGATAAATCTGACAAGATGCAGTGGTATACGCGGCGGGCAGTCTCAGAGTATTTTATAAAGATCGCTTGGGGCGAGTTGCGCCATAAATCTACCCCTTAATGCACTTGTTATTGTTCTATAAGAGGGTGTTTAAGACTTAAATAGCGGTTATTAATTTTCGTGCCGATGCGTTTAATGTTTCTGATTTACTGGCTTTAGTCTTGTAGCATGTTTCGGCGATAGGATCGTCTGGTTATAATATCAAGTGACGGGACGAACAAGGCGTGGGCATGGTAGCGATAGACACGCCTGTTCATAGCAGTTGCACTGAATCTGAAGGGCACTGCCACTGCACCCGTCACCCTGAGACATAAGTTAAAAAGTCCCATGTTGCTGAAATTTCACCAGCACAGAAAAAGCGGCAGAAATAGATAAGGTGGCAGTATTTCCTTGGGCGAACTCTTTCACAAGGAGCTCTACCGCTACAATAGTTTGCAGATATCAGATACGACCTTATAAATTAAGAGTTCGAAATGTCCTATCTATATATTAGTTTTGCCATGTTTTAAAGGCGATGAAAATGCCGCAATACATTTGAATGGTATCGAGTTCTTAGGTTTTTTGCGATTGTTAGACATAGAAAAATGAAACTTTTTTTCCGGATTTAAATCGCGTATATTTGTTTTTTCAAACGCACCAATATTTCGGGCCCTTTACAGGTCTCATGGTCACGGTTGACTGAGTTAGTCTTTATGTCTAATATTAATAATGCAAACCACCTTATTTATTCGATATAGTTACAAAAGTTATTAATTAAATACCTTATTTTTAATTTTACAACGAAACATTCCAATTTACGCTACATTGTTTTACAAATTATTTTATTGTAACTTATCATCTGTCAGGCGAACTTCAGTATATAAAGCAAATGCTACATGCGAATAAGTTGAACAGTCCACACCAATGCCGCAGGCCCCGTGTGAAACCACCAACAGTCGAGCTACCAGCCCCGGGTAGAGATGTCGCTATTCATTATATTTAAATTTTTATTGAATTGATATTCAATTATTTATATGTGAAATTAGTCCAGTAGTTATAAAAAAATAATTTCATGCAAAAAAATGTTTTTATAATTATTAATACAAAGATCGAACACTCAGAAAAAATTCCCTCGATCCGGTCAGATTTTTTCTGAGTGTTTTTTCTGAGTGTTCGATCTTTGTATTAATAATTATAACAAACTAGTGGAGTCATTTCACAAAAAATAATTGAATATCAATTCAATAAAAATTTCATTAAAATGTTTTTAGTTTACGTTAAAACATTTTGATAACACCTTGGCCGCCGCCGTCTGTGGTAACGTTGACGGCGGGCGCTTTGTGGTGTGTTTTCAATTGCGAGTGTCGCCGCTGAATATTCACAGTACCGCATCAATATTCATGAATATTCACCCCGCCTTTTACCCCCGCAAACCCCGCAACGGCGCTGTTTGAAAATATTTTTCAATACTTTACTATTCCACGATTGTATCGACTTTATTCGATCTGACTCTTAGCCTAGACTCTGCATTTTATTAGCATTCCATTTTCGATTGTTTTTTAAATATTAACGTTGTCTGTAATATTAAAAGAGAAATATGGTCAGGTAGGGTAAGAAGAACATATTTTATTTTGAGTTAAGTGTTTTTAACTCTAGGAAGAATGGATAAAAATAGAATTTTGAAGGGGATAATATTACTTGATCTTTAAAGATATAATTGATCTATTGTAAATGTGCACTTTTTTAAATAAACGTTTTTTTATGTTTGATATAATGATAACAACTGTTCCGCCTATACTAGGTGATATACGGATAAATTATAAATGAAGTGCTTTCAAGGTAACACTGTTATTATGTTTAAGCGTACTAAAATAAGATTTGATAGTCAAAAATAATATTTGATCCTCTTTTTTCATACAGGTTCTTTTTTCATATCTTGGTTGCGCCCTCAAAAAACAGAAGCGAATTTGCTTGTGTTTCCGAACATGGTTTCAGATTTTTTAATTTGTCTTAGTTTTGAGGCTCAACGTGAAACAGACAGACAGATCAAACATTAGCGCAGAGCAGATTAACATATTAATTGATTTAATTTATTTTATGTCTTAGAGAAAAAGAATCAATCATTACAAAAGATGACCGTTTACATTTTTTTGCCTGCTGCTTTTGCAAATTTAAAATTATTGTTTAAATATATGTCATTTTGAAGTACATTATATTTGCCTTTGTTTAACAGTTTCATATGTTTTGCCATCATTACTATCAATAGTTACGATGTTTTAGCCGAAAACGTGCAAATTGTACAAAAAATAGGGCAAGAGAAATAGTCATCGTATTTCTTATAAAGGTAATGGTGTTCTCAAAATTTCACTGACAAATTTGTTTTATTCGCCTTTTGGATTTGGAGCAGCGACATCTCTTTAAAATCGTTTAAACTAATTTGTTTGTCTGTTTTATCGACTGTGACACTGTAGTGATCTCTTTGTATTATGAGTTAATGTGTCAAGTCCCTTTTCCCCTAGTGTTCCTCTTATATCATCTAACCCTAATTGAAATGTCATGTTTCGTTTCTTTTTGAATTCAAGGTGATAATGTAACTTGTTCCTTTGTCCGTGTAAAATGTCATATTAACCACAAAAATTAGCCTTTTGGAGTCAAGTACATATTTATTGATACATACTATTACATACTGATACATAGTTTTACACATATATTTTTTAAAGTTTGATATAGACAGTAACACGGATATTAAGTAGCTCAAGGGAAACTATTTATTCAGGTTATGAAGGCATGTGATAGTGGTGTATGTTTTTATGATATTTTAATTAGACATACCCTTTCCCTGTCCAAGGATCTAACATGCAACCAATTATTTTCTTTCCATCGACCTATTTATAGGTGTATAAATGTGTTACGTTTTATAAGCACAGACATTATGAATAATTGCCAGTCTGTACAATAATACAATATAATACAAGTAATGTAATGAAAACTGCATAATTAATCAGTTTTCCTTGTCAGTGTGAATAATTACTACCCTATATTTTGGTTATGTTTACTATATTTTGGTTATGTAGTGTTTAGGTATTTATTATATTGCCCGGGGGTTATAATAATTCCCATTATTCATACAACCTGGCCCAAGTGATAAATTCACACCATTTGCAGCCTCGATTTATCAAATGGACTATAGTAGACGATATTGTTAATAAGGATCGGCTAAAGTAAAAAATAATAATGTCATAGGTAGAAGCTGCCATAGTGATTCAAATTCCCAACTTCTTAATTAAGAAGTAACTGTATTACGACTTCACTACCAACGCTATTCTTCGTTTCTTATTTATAAACATACATAATATATATACAAAAGTGTAGAGGTACCAAAATCACCGTCACGAAACTCACCTGCAAACACGACGAATATAAATAGGGCATTAGAAGTGGAACGGAGTCGCGTTATTAAAATATTTTCGCCGGGAGATTTAATAGGCGGGCGGGCGAGGCGAGTGGTGCATAAATCCCGCCTGTATCATATAATGCGGAGTTTTTATTGAGGCGAGAACGGCATTCATTACCAAGCGATTTATGGTATGCGTCGGACACTGCCCCGCCGACTCTTTGCATGTCTATGTACCGCTGATATTTTAACAGTAAAATTTGGATATATTCATTTTTAGTTAAAGGAAGAAATAAACTATTATTTACTTTGATGAATTTGCACTGTGAATTTAAATTTGTGGATATTGTAGGAATATCTAGTATAGGAGGTATTTTTCTTTATAATACCATGAGACTGGACGAACACGTCGTGCGCCTGACGGTCAGCTACACACCTGGATATAGTAGTTGCAGTGCCACTCAGAGCTTTAAATCGCAAAGAGCTGCGGGGCACTGCCACTGCACCCGTCACCCTGAGACATAACGTGGGCTAAATTTATAGGACTCGTAACTTCGCGCAAAAAACAGAATTACTAGAAATTATTTTGTGGCAATCTATGATTAAACTTTTATTATTGACCTAAAAGAGGGTCTACAAATTATATTTCAAGCTTCAATTGCCCGATGTTGCGCTTGAGTAGTTAAAATAGGAATTCGTTCAAAAAATTTTGCCGACAAGTCTCTGTAATTTCACCAGCACCCTTACTTACCCTTCAAAGCTTGAATGCACTAATGCTTAATTATTGCTTAGCGGTAGAAATAGGTAAGGTGGCAATACTTCCCTGGACGAACTCATTCATAAAGAGTTCTGCTGCTACTGAGCAGTTTAAAATAATAATAATAACGCGCACACACGCATAGCCCTATACTAGGGAAACCCTGTATCGCGGGTGCCATGGACACACATAGACAACTACAAATTACACCTAATCTCACGAGAGAAATAAATGTAGGTCATAGAAATATTTCTCCCAGCCCGGGAATCAAACCCGGGATCTCTGCGTGGCAGTCTAGCATGCTAACCGTTCGTTAATGTACTAGTTTAAAACAATTATAACATTAACGAAAATGTTATATAAAGTATACCTTAATTTATAATGAAATTCAAAATCGCCTCTGCATTGAACAACAGAGCTAGCCGCAGACTGGCAAGAAGACCATTAAAACTAGGTAGTACTAGAACAGTAAGGATTTTAATTTATGGTTTGTTATACACCATAGTCAGTCTTATATAAGAGAAAAAGAAAATTGTAACGGTATGAAGCTTGGAGATCTGTAATACTAGGTGTCCAGCGTCACGCGTAAGGTAATTTATTTATTTCATAATTTCTAAAGGTACTTTATAGATTTGTGTATATGGTAGATTATAAATTCTTCATTCATTGCCATTGACTTACAATTATATAGACGTCGGGTCCGCGCTAAAAAGTGTCCGAACTTATAGGGCGTTAAAATCGTATACAGGGCGTCATTCACGCTCTAGTCTTCGTTTGTTCGACTGACAGCGAAGCAAGCAAAATTAGACAGTACTGCGATGACATTACAATTTAAATTCAACGTTTTAGCTTTTTCATATTCCTTGACATGGCACTACGTTTAAATAGGTTGACTTGGGACATTTTTTTCGTGGTTTTTGTATTAGACCCGTCGTCCATTTATTTGTAAGTCAATGTTCATTGCCAAATAAAAATTTATCTGCCGAATGAAATTTCCGAATAATCCAACTCGTTAATTACCTGAAATCATAAACGAATCGACACGCCATAATCCATAAAGCAAATGAATGTGTTAACAATTAAATGGTGTGTAAATCAGCTTTATGTCCGTGTACGGGGCACTTATTATTATAATACTACCATACTAATAGGGTTGGCACAGACTATTTAAAAAAAAATCGGTAAAATTGACAGTCGGGTTTTGAACATGCATGGTGTGTAATAATGATGACATCATCAAATTTACTTTAAATCACTTTTCGGTATCCGTTTTATTTGCTTTAATGCAATATAGCAGCAGTACAGCTCCTAGTAAATGAGTTCGTCCAGGGAAGTAATGCCACCTTACCATTTCTGCCGCCAAGCAGTAACGTGAGCATTACTGCGTTCCGGTTTTGAAGGGTTAAAGGTGCTGGTGAAGTTACAGGTACGTGGGACTTGTCTTCTTATGTCTCAGGGTGACGGGCGCAGTGGCGGTGCCCCCAGATCTTTGCGATTTATAGCTCTGAGTGGCACTGAAACTCTTATGGATAGGCGTTTGTGATATTATAAAAAAAAACAGATAAAGTTGCACACACGCTTTCCCAGGATGAGGAGAGCGGTGAATGCAGTATTAGCTGTACTAAGATGCGATACAAAAGTTTGGTATCTATTATCAGATAAGATCCGCGTAGTCGTTTTCACAAAGACTCGACATGAGCGCCGACTGTTTACCACAATTGTCTTGTTTTCTGAAGTATGCTTCAGTACTTGATGGCCTTAACTATGCCACCGGATAAAAGAGCGAGCTAAAGGCTCTTAACCCGTTCTCCCCTAATCAAAATTCTGTCGGAGTAGTCACCACCCAAGGAAAAATCTTAATATCGCGCTTCAGTATTTGCGGAAAATGGGTCAATGCCATCTAGCGGATTTTGGCGGAACTACAAAATGCGCAAAGATGGTCATCGAAGACTATTCCACAAAATAAGTGCGGTACAGATGTTATTTGATTATAAATAAAATGATAAAACAAGAAGAGCAGTTTTGATTACAAATTATAACAAAATTGTAATACGTTGTATATAAAGTAAGTGCATATAGGCAATATTGCTACACAGGATATCAGTTATATGCAGGCCTTAAGGTGGGGTAACTGGTGTGGGTTGTTTTTTATTTATTTACTGGAGTCAGGCAAATTATCGCTCATAAAATATATATATGTCTTCTTAAGTACTAACATACATTAGCTATAATAATTGCACTTATCGGCGACACAGTAAACTATTTGTTTGGAAAGACAGTTATTTTAATTTTTATAATATCAAATGACGGAACAAACAAGTCGTGCGCCTGATGGTAAGCTATACGGCTATCCATAACAGTTGCAGTGTCACTCAGAGATTTAAATCGCAACTTTAAAACGTCACCCCGAGACATAAATTGACAAGTCCCATGTGCCTGTAATTTCACCCGCTTACTTACCCTTCCCAACTGGAGCACAGTAATGCTGACATTACTGCTTGGCGACAGAAATAGATAAGGTGGCAGTATTTCCCTGGACCAAATTCTTTCACAAGGAGCTCTTTTTCTTCTATTTTAATCAGGTGGTGATTAAAATAAAAGTAAGTAAATAGTTACTTTAAAAACTTCTTACTTTTTAACTATAGTTAAGTTTTTCAATTAGATAACATTGAAGAATCAAGGATCTTATTATACTGATCATAATACTAATAATTTCTTATCTATTAAAAGCCACATCCACGTACCCAGAAAAGAGGGGGATAAAAGGTGGGATGACGATGAAATAGGTAGCATCATCACAATTAGTCAAAAAGGAGCTATTGTAGATTGGGCTATTATTCTTGACAAGCAGCGTGTTGTTCATGATGTCAACCCTGGACGAACTCTTTCACAAGGAGCTCTACTGCTACTAACTTGTTACATCATTCACCATACTCTGTACAGATACATAATATATCTTCGAAAGCCTTAAAAATATTTCTTCATAGCGAATTTTATGGTAATAGAAGCATAAAAGAGCGCGTGAAAGCTATGTGATATACATACAGATAGAAACACGATGTTATGATTCATAAGATTTAGAAACGGCTATCAATTCATAATGAGCTTTGGCTATAAAAATTTGGAATTGCAGGCACCTGAGACTTGTCTACGTATGTCTCATAGTGACGGGCGCAGTGGCAGTACCCCTCACATCTTTGGAATTTGAGACGTTTTACCATACATACAATAAAATAGACTGGCTCAGAGAAAGTACGAAGGTTAATAACAAAAGTGTCGAAAAAGAAATTAAAAAATTTATTACTAAGTGACGTAATGTTTTAGTGGAATAAATATTACGATCAGAGACGATTTTATTTAGCAAAGACAGTTTTACTTTAGAAAATTAGGTAGTATTTAATCCAACTTAATTAATGAAGAATTAACTACAATAGATATACATACAGGTAATGTAAAAGAGGGTTGCCAACAACCTGATGTCCAGGTTGGCAAGGTCTTTAGAATAAGTATCAATTGTGATATAATAGTGTGGAAAAATAAATAAATAAAATAAAAATATTTAAAGCTTTGAGTGGCACTATAAGTGCTATGGACAAGCCTATCCTTTACTACCAAGACCCCGATTTGTTTATACCGTCATTTGTTATCATAATAATTTCAGTATAGTATACTAAAAAACCGACCTGAAAAGTTTGTGGAATCATCAATCATCATCTTGTTGAGACTCTGTGCCGATCCGCTTGAAACGAACCAGGAACGGCCTTCGGTATCTTTCTTTTCTTCAATAAAACTCCTTATTGATTCAGGAAGTGGACTGTATATTTCTGACTTATTGAATATTGAACGCGACTGAGCACGATTACAACTGCATTACGGCTGAGACAATGAGAATAATTTTCACTTATACGATGTCTCCCACACCGTACCGGCCCTATAAATTCGCCGCAGACGCCGCTCGGCCAATCAGAGCTCCTGAATTACTCATTCTTGCACTGACCGGCCAGTCGCGTACGGCCGTCCGTAACACATCTATTTGCCGAGTATTGAAATTGGTTACCGAAAAGTGCTAGAAACTGGATTCATTCTTAAGTGTGGAATTCTTCCTTAAATAGGACCAACAAAAAAAATCATCAAAATCGGTTCACAGATGCCGTATTTATCCGAATTAACGCGTAACATACATACAAAAAATAAAAAATGCAGTCGAATTGAGTATCTTCTCCTTTTTTTGAAGTCTGGAATTACTTATTAAACCTTGCCTTGTACACATATTTGGCGTTATACTATATTTTCAAAGCAACTAAAAGCTGTAAATTTTATACATATACGAGTCATTTAAAAAACACCACATTTTCCGTGTTTATTACACATTATAATTGATGATCACCGTGAAATTATAAATATAAATGCATTCCGCCTAAACCCTGTTTAATGACAACCCTGCCCATACAGCGTATATGCGATGGTACAAGGGAATTATTGCCGTAATAATTTGAGAGCGTCACGCCCACGCATCGCCGGACAAAAGCTAGGAAAAACGTGCGATAAAAATATTTTACGCGCTGCGCTTTTTGTCCCAGCGTCGATGCGGTATTGTCAATACGCCACCCAAATTGGATTATTTTTGAAAAGTTTGAAATTATAGTTATTTTCTTAAGATTTTTGATTATGATTTTATTTTATAAATTTCCTGCAGAAACCTTTTTAAAAAAACACCATATAATGACGACGTATTTACAATACATTTATGATACAATAGTTTATGCGTGGCAAAACTTGAGTGACATACAGGCGGAGGCCGAGCGCGGGAAAACTAAAATCTGTTGCCCACCGTACCGAACTAGCAACGAGAAATCCGCGGGTAATAAATAGATCCCCGATTCTAAGAACATCTACCAACAGATCTGAGAAGTGTTACCAATAACGAAACGTTTTATGCCCGACAAACTCCTTTTATTGGATAATTAATTCTACAGTGTCGATGAGTTTCTTTTGAAACAACTGTAATTTTGTTATAGGGCGCATTCCCATTATGTCCTAGTCTGTCCTAGCGTCTAGCCTGTTCCCATATCACGACTATTTGTTGTGACTGTGTCGTGGAAGTTTATTTTATCGTGAACGTTGGTCGTGTTTTGCTGTTCTCACTAGATTGCGACGACAATCTATCGGTTCACAGCAGCCGCCTTGTCGTTTGCACTGCAGAATCGTTTGAAGCTGCGATTGTCTGTCGTCATATTTTAATCGTGACGTATTATTAATTGTCGGACGACTGTTCTTCCCATTGTCACGGCAGTCTGTCGTCGTAACATCAAAAAAGTGGTGAACGAGCTTAATCGTGGTTTACTATATGTGAGCAATTTTATTTAAACATACAAGCTACGACACTTTAAACTGCTCGACTATCTGTCGTTACGACATAATGTTGCATTTCGACAGTTGTACTACTTTATTTTATATTCATTGCCATTGTTTGCGTTAGTGACGATCATATTATCTCTTGACATTATATTTTAAATTGTAATATTGTGACATTGATAATATGAAATAAATGACTCTGTTTTATTCTATAGTAGCTGTTGCCGGCGACTCTGTCTGCGTAGAAGGAGTACTTCGAGTAGCCTACTGTACTATTTACTTGACAAATAATTGGTTCACCATACAAACTTTCATCACCTATATTAGTCCCTTTAAGATTGATATTTGTGAGAAAAAGTAGCCTATATCCTTTTCCTAAAACCAATCTATCTTTACACTAAAATTGATCAATATTGTTTCAGCGGTTTAGGCGTAGAGCGTAACAGAGAGAGTTACTTTCGAATTTACAATAATAGTTTGGTTATTATATCAATAACTATGAGAATGTTGCAAACCCCTAATGTGCCGTGACCTCACGGCAATAAAAAATATACTTCGGTCCACAAAAAATTATTCTAATATCAAAAGGAAAAAGCTGTAACAAGAAACTGGTTGATGACTGTACCGCTTCAGTCAACCGCGACCATGGGACCTGTAAAGGGCCCGTAACGTTGGTTTGTTTGAAAAAAAAACAAATATAGGTACCAGATTTAAATTCGGAAAAATAGTTTCATTTCCTAAGAAAAGGTATATAAATAAACTGGCACAACACTACAAAACACTCCCTACTTAATTGCTATAAACGTGACAACTTATCCCGAAAGGGCCGAGATATACAGTGTTGCAAGGTTAGATTAACATTAAAATTGGCACACGATTTAGGTTGGGAACCGGTAAAAGGATCGAAATTAGCCGCCATTAAAAATTACTGCAACACTGCTTGCTACAGCGATTGAGCTATAAGTGACGACGGCAAGAAACAAAATGAGAATGGCGAGGCAAAGGAATTAAAGAACGATTCAAAATTTGAAAACAAGTGGTCAGGAACCAGAGACAAGGTGATAAAAAGCTGGGATGACGATGGAAAGAAGTCACATCGTCACAACTATATCTATGTATCAACAATGTTATTCTATGTATTAAAAAACATTTTTCAGTGGTAGTAGTGTTCCTTGTGAAAGAGTTCGTTTACGGAAGTACTGCCAACTTAACAGTTTCTGCCGCCAAGCAGTAATGTCATCAGTGCTGGTGAAATTACAGGCACATGAGACTTTGTCAATTTGTAAAGCTCTGGGTAGCACTGCAACTGTTATGGACAGGCGTGCAGCTTATCATCGGGCGCACGACTTGTTCGTCCCGTCACTTGATAGTATAAAAAACACATGCCTTTTTATTTTTTAAATATAATATTATACCGTAATGAAAATAGTATTACTGTTCACGAAAGTAAATCGTTAGCTATTTTTAAAGTGAGAGTTAAAGAGCATTATTTATCTACTATCCATATCTTAGGTATTATATTATAAAATATGTATTTATCTAAGTATTTATATGATTTAAAACAATTTAATATTTTTATATTATTTTTATATTACTATTTTATTTTTTTTCGTGTTTTGTTGTGCACATATGCCCGTTCTTTTAGTTATAGTGTCCTGTATTTAGGTCTGCAGGAAGAAATTTCTATTAGAAATAAGCAGAACCTTTTGTTTTTAATTTCGCTTGTATTCTTTGTGACTTGTTGTATTTTTCCTGTACAATAAACTATTAAATAAATAAATAAATAAATAGTAGTCAGCGTAAAAGCAATAACTAAAATCTCTGTTACTAAATAGCGTAAACGTTAACTCAACCTAGCAACCAGCACGAGGGTTAAAAATTACATTATTTTCCGTTGGTAATAAAACGAACGTTACCCAAATTCCGGGGCTAACGAACGGGCATAACTGACGATTTATCGAAGGTATTATATAAGGGTCATCTCATATTCATAACTTTGCGTTCGGGACCTAAAAGGGTATGAAAATTTTGTTGGTTAGCAAACATGATGTTAAAGTAATGACAATGAGCCGGTTTGTAAGATGTTTTATGATAGTTGACTTATCAATAATTAACCGACTGGTTTTTGTTCTCAAGTACCTAAATAAATAATCACTGCATAATTGTAACTTATTTATTGAAAAAGACCTCAAAAAAAGTTCTTGGAATTAGTCGAAATCAGATACCGGAAAGTGGGCGAAACTGGATTTATCCCCTAGTTTACCATAGACTCTAAATAATGATAAACTCTTAGAGGTGGAACATTTTCTTCAAATTTAAATGCGACGAGAAAATTCTAACAACGATGTGATATATTATGTCCTAAAATTTATAAATTATACAGCGATGAAGTGAAATCGGCTGCTTAGACAGTTCTATTTCACGCAAAAATCATAGTTCTAAGCTTAGAATAATAACGCATAGAAACCTAGCCCGCACACGCTAAGTGAGGCAAATTGAAGCGCGCCCAATGGGCCTACACGAGCGGGCGGGCCTTCAGTGCTCAAGGTTAATTTGCACCGCGAACAGATCAAGAATTTTAGCTAAAAATGACGAAATGTGCGGTAAATGAGTGTAAAAATACGTCAGACAAACATAAAATAGATACTAACATCACATTCCACAAGGAAGTAACGCGTTTCAACTTGTATTTTTAATTAAATATTCGCTAAAACCGAAAATTAACCTACTACTAAAACTAGCCTAAATGAATTTGATTTTGCCTCACTTGTGACAATTCGTTTGATATTAAACTATCATTCTATGCGTTATTATTCTAAGGTTCTAAGTGAAACAAAGTGGCTTGGTGCAGTGGTTGAACTATGTAAGAAACACTTGTCTGATTTTTGCGTGAGATAGAACTGTCTATACAGCCGATTCACCTCATCGCTGTATAATTTATAAATTTTAGGATATATCCTATCACATCATCGTTACAATTTGCTCGTCTATAGTGGAAGACACATGTGGCCAGTTTCTTTACTACGTTTATGAGAAATGCTCCGCTTTCAGAAGCTAAATCAAAGACGTGCCGTGTTACTACACTATTATGATAGTAGTAAGAAATAATAAGCCTCAACAAGAAAAGGTCGAAGTTGAAGATGCTTACACTAAGCATTTACAAAAAGCTCAGTGTTTACGAAACCAGCTCAAAGGTGACCCATCAAGATCCATTCATCGAAACAACCACATTCGACTTGCAAACAACTTTACCTCTCTTGCGTATACCCACTGAGGTATTTTACAAAAGGCAGCTTTGGGTTTACAATTTGGGCATCCACTCAGGAAGCGACGACCATGCCTATTGGAACTTTTGGGTAGAAGACGAAGCGAATAATAGTTCAAAGTGAGCTCCTGCCTTCTTGAGTACGTAATGGAGAGATTTAACGACGGCATGAAGCACTTAACACTTTGGAATGACCCTTGCATAGGTCAAAATAGAAATATAAAGATGAAGTTGACACTGAAAGCTTTATTAGATGATTACCCAAACACTTCAAACTTCGCTTTCTAGAGTTTGCAGACTGGAGTGAAAAATGTGATGTGGCCCAATCGGCTTTGCTCTAAAATTTCAACAAAGACTATACATGACAGAAGACTATATGTAAATAACGAAGAATCAGTCAGAGTTTATAAAATGAGAAAAGAAGATTTTTGTTGTTTGCTAACCTGGAAAAAATAATAAAAAGGTAAAAAGTAATTGGTGGATCAAAAGAGTATCTTCTTAATATAAGAGAGATTATGCTAAAGATGTTTTTTTAGTTTTCGAGAGATGTAACCTAGATGACGAGTAAATGAAAGCAAAAGTCACTAGAAAATACTGCCTGATCAACCTTAGAAGTAATGAATCTGGGTCTAAAGGAAAACCCATGAATCAACACCAGAAGATGCACAAGACTTTCACAAAACCTTAACATGGAATGATACAGTTAAAGATAATATAGATGAGTTTTCTGAGAAGTTGGTTTTGAGGTAGAAGTGGACGATGGTGCTTAGGTGATGTGGGATGATGAACAACAGTGTTTTAGTTAAGTAAGTATGTATGTTCTTGTCATAACGAAATAGTAACAGAAAACAATGGGATTTTAAGTTATTTACTGTAATCTGTCTACCTGTAAAACCTAAACCTTTATGCAATAAAGAACCAACCCACAAAACAGTATTTTTACAATAAAGAACCACCAGGTTTTTGATTTAAAAACATACCTAAATCAAAGATAAATCAGTTTTCCTATGTTATTCTCAATGCAATGTTATTTGTCTCAAATAACTTACAGATTTATTTCTTCACAGTTTTTACAAAAATCTAATTATCTCGAAAGTGACATTTTGTGGGTTGGTTCTTGTTTGCATAACTATGTCCAATTATGAAAAAAAAGTGAAATGATCAAATTGTTAGTTTGGCCCTTATACTTAGGACCCATCCAAATGCGCCCTAAAGAGCCGAAACTTTGTTAAAGATATATATCACGCCATTATACGTTAATTCGGTCTTCACATGTTTTGCAAGGATTGTGGACTTTCTCCGACCTACAAGTTTCATCGTGATGGTTTCTTGCACCAGCAAGCTTAGCAAGAGGAATTGCTATTAAATATTTACAAATAAACGAAACTTAGAAATTAAGTCTTAAGGACGTGCCACAGGGATTCTACCATTCTTCCACTGGGCTGTCATTCATTCATACATTTCAGTTCTGTATCACCTACTGATGAGTGCCTCATTTCTCTTTTGCCAAATCTTGCGGTCGCGAGCAACACCTGGACCATTAGAGCTAGCACGACAAGATGCGACTAGGAGATTAGTTTTAGGGTCGTATTCCAGAACTCTACTCAATGCTCAAGTCAGGACTTGAGTATGATTCAAAGGACTCGAAATCATACTCAAGTCCCTGCCATTAGGGTCATATTTCCAGTGCTTGTGTTTCAATTGCAATCCTGACTTGAGCATTGAGTAGAGTTCTAGAATACGACCCTTAGTGTCGAATTTTGTCAAAGAGTATGAGTACCGCAATACCATCGCCAGACGCGACAGTCTATATCTGTTGGGAAAGAGCTAGGCAGATATATTTATTAAGTGTTTACCAATGATATTTATAGATAGTTAGGGGATTTACGTTAAGCACAAAGTCGCTATTAGTTGCACAATACATTTTATTTTGCTTTGAACCAGGCGCCCTCTGCTAACTATTTGTTATTATTATGTAAATAAAAAGAAATACAAATTAAGTAAATGTAATTATTGATGTCATGTGGGTACTTTTCTTTGCGGAAAGGCTAAGATCTTTACACCTGCATGGTGTAAACCAGCCTCCTAGTCTTTTGATATATATATTTTTATTTATATATGGTAACCCTAGTACATATTTATTCATATTATGTAGACACAACACTCTGTTGCTTATTAATCTATGATATTGAACTGTTGTGTTTTCACCGCACGTCAATGAAACAGCGTGTATATGAAATGCCGCATATAGTACGCTGGTAAAATGGTGACCAAATCTAGGCAGAAACAAAGAACCAAATTGTCTTTACGCAAACAAAATAAGGTTTCGTTAAAGAATGTTGAGTTTCGCAGAAACAATATATAGAAAACTTGGAACCACTCGAAGGGTATCATATACCGATAGATAAACGAATAAAACGGCTATCTGACTAATCACAGCACATTGGGGCAGGTTCAATGGCATCGCGTGCGACACGCAAACGATTTGGGACCTAATTGAATAAGGGACTTTTTCACTGATTGGCTTTATTTTTGCTTTACTGATGACATCTATTAAGGTGACATATCGTTGAGACGGTGTCTTTTTGCGGAATTTGGCTAACATGATGCTAAAGGTCTATTCTGAGTTCCTTAGTATCCATTCCAGTGTCCTTTTCCTACACTATAAAAAATGGTATTTGCTATTACACTGCTATTTCTTGGTATTTGACTTTATTAACTTTGAAACTATCTACCTTAAGTGGTTTTCACTAACAAAATTACATTGCATGACTGTCAAGAACGGTAAATAAATAAAATGTAGCACTCAAGCGGGATTCCAAAAAGAGACTTGTAAATATGCCCAAGAGCCGTAAGTGCATGTCGATGTAGGCTGCTTTGCGTTCTCGACAGAGGGCCAATTCCCGTATTTCTATAGTGAAAATTGGTATTAAAATGTTTATTGTCCAAAAAATTCTTAATAGAGATGGCTACGTCGATAATTTTTGAAATCCCTATTAGATAATAGATAACTAACGAATTCACGCCTGGGTGACCATGAGATCTGTGAAACGATGGTTTATTTGAAAGAAAAAACATAAATAGTTTCGCGATTGTAGAGACCCCTCACACTAGCGTCTTTCGAGCGTCAGAGTCTTGCCAACACACGCACAATATCGACACGACCGCGACGCAACACCAGGGCGGCCGGCGACAGCGACTGGCGGTCGCATTTCTAGTCGCCTGTCGCATAGCGGCCAATAGCTTACGGATCCAAGCGACCGCGACCGACCGCCAGTCTTCCCGCAGTTTTTAATACGGACGGTTGTATTCTAGTGCTTAATACAATTATGTCGAACCATTAATCCACAACCAGAAAAAGAGTTATACAGTAGTTTTTGAAGAAAGACGATGCTACACTCATTTTGCCAATTTCAACCCTTAATTATACATATTGTCTTCTATTATTATGTTATCTCTATATCTCTCGAGTTATATAGGCTCGGTTTTTAGACACTAAATCTACAAAGAGTTCGTCGTCAACAAACGGGACGTTGCCGGGACGCGCGGCGGCACTGCTACAGGAGCAGTAACGTCACACGAACGCGGTCGCTTGCTAGCCACGCCCACAAGTCGCGCGACGCGGTCGCGTTCGATATAAATTCATACTGAACAGTGAGTCGCGGTCGCCAACATCAGAATGCTACCTTTAGACATTATTTAGCAGTCGCTCGGTGCTGGCGTTGTGTCCACAAATTAGTTAGGGATACTAAGTTGCGTCGCCGCCGCGTGGACGACGCCGACCTGTCGACACTGTGCGTGCGTTGGCAAGACGCTTCCGTTCGAAAGACGCTAGATTGGGATCTACGAGTAGATCAGAATAATTACGACTATTTTTGTAAAAAAAACGAAGTCAAAAGTTTTATTGAAGTCGATTAACGCAAAGTGGATTAAATCCAATAAAACGGATTCATCCCCTAATTTGCGATACTTAGAGGTAAATGACTTGTTATGAAAGCCTCGTCAAACAAATTATACGAGTCCAAACGCAAGGTAGTTGTACACTGTTGAGGAGGTCTTCGTCTGCCGTTTCCACCATCAGTTCGACTCCAGGTCAGAATAATATTTCCTTTTCATTGGAATCACATCTATGGACTAAGTTTTATTACAATCGGTTAAGGAGAAGTGGTTGTAACTCAATGGACGCATTCATCGTAATTTACCACCCTAAGATGGTAAAATATTTTCTTCAAATTTGAATTGGACCTTTCCAACAAAAAAAAATATTGAAATCGTTTACCACTGTCGGACTAATCGTGTAACACACACTCAAAAAAATAGGGTTAAACTGACTGCTTCCTCATTTTTAAAGTCAGTTAAAAATGGTTCCATGTTCAATGTGTAGCAATCGCGAAAACCTAACAACTCGACGAATTTTTAGGCTTGGCGGGGATGCGTGGCGAAGATGTGACACGACGTGCGCGGGTGGATTCCGAGTTATGGTAGGGTGAGCGGAGGCGACGGCAAGCACGCGTACCTTACACGCATTCCTCGTACACATTCTTCACACACATCTCTCGTTTCTTTTGTATGTACAAATACTTAACTCCGCTAGCCCTCTTCCACTAGAGCCGTACTAAGCGAGGCTAGAAAAATGAAGTAATCCTATTGGTGGATCTTTACCTTGCACACCGCCTAGCTACCTCGCACATCTCTGGTGGAATTGCAGCTTTATTGAGTTAGATGAGATGTTCTGTCCCATTAAGTATAACGATTTATTGAAAATGAGAATCTATTAATGATCGAAATAAAGTTACATAGAGGTATTACGTTTTGCTTTATAATAATTATGGCGTTCCGAGAATCAAACAAGTTTGTTGTCGAGTAATATGACACCCTTTACGATAATTTTAGATGCTGTATTATGACACTGTTTTTAGGTGAATAGCAGAGTTATAAACCGCCCAAATGTTCTAACTTTCGAGGAAATTTGCCTAAAAGCATGACGGAAATTCGCAAAGTTGTATGGGAGTTTTTTAAGAGAGAAATAATGACGAACCTGCATTCATGATCCCGACGAACAACAAGGATATTACAACTTTGATATCATTGTCTGTGGCATCATGGCTTCTAAATGGATGAACCGTGTCGCAATGTTGTAATGTAATGTGCCAGACAACTACACCAATTGGCTGGTCTCAAACTAGGGAAATCGCACACACACACACACAACACAGCAACCGAATTAACTCTGAACCACTTCCTAGAACACCTAAACTAGAACCAACTTATAAATGTAGGTACATTTCCCGAAGCGGTCCTACCGGGAATCGAACCCGAGACCTTTGGGTCATCGAGGTCATCATAATTATTAGGTGTGGATTAATATGCATGCAACAGAATGTAAATCAGTACAAACTCTTAAAAATGCAATATATAACATAAAAGAGGCAGATACGGGCTCCAAAATATGTATTGATTATTCAAGTTTATAGCGGGGGGCTTCGTAACCGCATATGCAAGATGGCGGTCAAACAGTAATCATTATAAAAACATAAAAAGTAATAAAACATGACTGTGTTGACCGGAACTGACATTTTCATTTACAACATTATAAACCTGAAAAACTACGGTGTTTATTTTAAAACTGAGTTATTCAAGATGGCTATTATTAACTATGTTTGATTGTTATCGATGTAACCGCCCTCAATATCTACAGCTTACTCACTTTACATTTGTACTCAATCAAAATAAAAATGGATTCATTATTCTATTTTCAAAGGTAGAACATACATAGACACTACAAAAATATTTATTATTCTTTATGTCGGTGGTTGGTGGTCGGTATGGTAGGTGGTCTACGCAATCTACAGATTTTCTGTCCGCCGCCGATAGTTAAGTCGCGTTGGACCACAGACATTTAAATATTTAGAGATTTGTATGAAAATCAAGCGTGCCACATTTTTTGTACCCACTATGACGTCACAAGAACTATTTAATGATGGAAACCTCCTTCCGCTCGCTCTAAATCGATTGATTGAACGGAATACCCGTAAACTTGCGTTCAATTAATCGATTTTAAATAGAATAATTTTTGTTCAAGTAGTCGTAATATTAATATAGTAGAAAATACTAGAATAAGATAATTAAGTCCTTTATTTAACTTATTTCTAAACAATGTTGATTACTTAAAAAAAATTAAGACTTTAATTTTTAATCGACTTCAAATATTAAAATTATTGTCCTTCCAATAAAATGAGCTTATTATATAACATCTTTTTATTAATAGAAGATCTTGTCGATTAACTTAAATAATGAAAAGGCACGTCAATAAATGAACTTGCGACTGCCTTAATTAATTTTACTAGATGGTTTTCTGTTGGTAATTGATCAAATTGATGAATGGTTAGACAACTGAAAATGTTACTGCTGACAAAATATGGTATAACATAATCAGTACGGAGTACTAAAAAAACCGACCTCAAAACTACGTGGAATTACGTCTATTTGCTAAGTTTTATTGAAATATCCCCTAGTTCGCCACTATACAGGACTTGATACTGGAGATAATAAATATAGGTTCTCACTACGACACTACTCAAAGTATATTGAGAGAAAAACGCCTTGAATTGGAGAAATAGCAAAATCAACCATTAAAGTAATTGCTTCTAAATTAAAGTTAGGCGCTATTTATAAAAATGAATCTTCATGCGTGAACAGCCACCCTTCGAGGTGGATGATTTTCTTCAAAATGAAATGGGACCACTATGGAAGTACCTCCTTTCCAACAAAAAAAAGAATCATGAAAATCGGTTCACAAATACCGGAGTTATCGCGTAACATACATACAAAAAAAAGATAAAAAAAAGAACATACACTTGCAAACACTGTCATAATAAGTAAGAGCCACCGCAGACTGACGCAGTTGCGGTTTAAGTCAGCAGTCCAACCTGATTTAACTATCGGCGAATTGTCAAATTAAAATTCCCACATAACTTCCGAATAACCGGATTTGAACCTCGTGGGTTCACCCCTTTACTTGAGAGACGGTAGGTCAAACAGTTAGGCTATCACACCAATTACCTGGTCTCAAATTAGGGAATGCCCTGTGCTATGAGTATAAACTAATGGACAAACTAGAGCTACGGAAGAGCACATGTGTATTAAACACAGTACACCTAGAACGAAATTAGAGAAGTTCATTTTCCATTGGTCGATCGATTTTCCGAACTCGGGACCTTGTCAACCAGCGCTCACAGTGCAGACCATCGAGCCACCGAGGTTGTCAAACAAAACAAAAACAATAATAACGAACCTTCGTCAAATATGTCTGAAACGCTTTTGAATTAAACCTTGGGGACCAATAAAAAAATCTTGTAATGGTTTAATTTTAAAAATTTGCCGTCAGAGTGCCGTCATGGCTTTATTCGATGAAATATTCATCACCTCCGTTTTACGAACGGTCAAACAATGTAGTCTCCGCAATACGAATGCTAAAATAAACTCTGTTGTTTTATTTTTAGGATTGCTTCGCAAGTGCAACTTTACAAGTCTTAGTTTCTGAAGCGTTAACATTACGGCTTACGGTAGGTATGTCTTTTGCGTATGGTACGACCATTGTCCCATTTTATCGCGCAGAATGAAAACCTAATCAACGCCCACTGTCAAATGTGAACACACCTTCACGAGCTCCAATTTGCAATAAAGTAGCGAGGCTACGAGATGTGAACAGCAGGTGTCCTATTTGCGAACCGTCGCCGGATCAGTTGCGTAAAAACTACCACTTTATGAGGTCACTTCGGGTACCTCCACGGTGTGAACTCGCGTGATTCGCAAGATTTTTCAGACGAATAAAATGTTCTAGATTACACCCATAACCGGGGTTTTAAGCTAGGTGACTTCATCTACTGTATGAGTTACATAACGATAACTACAGCGGCACTACCCGAAACATGTCGATTAGAATCATTTTAGAAAAGAGGGTTACTCATAAACAACTTTTCAATCTGCGTATCATGGACAGTCCTCTACGCAGCGTGCATGGAGGAAACGGAGGAAACTCCACTACAATGCTCCGTGGTCAATTAAAGGACAAAGTACCTCGGAGTGCTGAGGTAGCTCCCCGAAATCTTCAGCAAACCCAAGACGGCGCTAAGATTCTTGGAAGAGCTTTGGTGGCACGAGTAGGACCCTGCACCCACTACATGCAAAATAGGCTCCTCGAGTTGCGGATAACAGCTCGTTACACCATACCATAACATAAGATAGTTACTTAATTGGAGATTTGAGGATAAATAATCACGGCTGACTGGTAAAGGGCCCGTCACGTTGGTTTTGAAAAAATAAATATACGCGATTTAAATCTCAGAAACGAACAACCAGAGGTCAGCGTTGATGAGAGACCTGTGGGTGGGTATATCCGTAGGTGATATACATTTTATACTAGGCAACCCCCATACAACACGAACAAAAATACTGTTACTATTTGTTGAATCGGTTCTACAGCTGCGCCGTCCAGACGTGTAAGCTATAGTTTAGGTTACGATGGAAC
>NW_020653713.1:4882533-4887229 GCF_003589595.1 Hyposmocoma kahamanoa
TGACAGACCCAGGCATTAAAAACTTTATGGTTTGCTAGAGTAGTTACTGAAATAGCAATTAATATTAGTTCTTTTGCCTGTTATAACTTCGATATCCGATACATCGGAGTGAAATCATCACCGGCACCTCTAGGTGTGGTATGCGTCTACGGCTGCGTGTATCGCGTGAGCGGATAAATATCATCGTTCCACAATCTGTATTTGAAGCCATAAACAACGCGAGCAAACCCAGTAAAACCAAAAATTTGAGTGTTTAATTGTTCATCTTCATAGGAAATGAAACTATTTTCATTTTTCCAGATTTAAATCGCGTGTATTTGTTTATTCAAACAAACCAACATTTCGGGCCCTTTAAAGATCGCATATATCACGGTTGACTCAACCGTGACAAACGCGATTTAAATCCGGAAAAATAGTTTCATTTCTTATGTGTAACAATCGCGAAAGTCTAAGAACCCGATATGTTCATCTTTATCTTAATCATCATTAATCGACTATACGATCCACTGCTGGTGGTTTCCAAGTCTGGTCTATGGATATAGAATGGTCAGTAATGAGAAGGTTTTTGTCATACACCGCCATACTGGTCTAATGCGGGTAGAGAAATCGGCTGCTACGGCAGCCATTATAACTGCAAGCCTACAGAGCCCCAATTTTGATATTTTTTTTATCATTGGTCATTGTAAATCATTGGTCATAGTAATTGGATTACTGCGATTAAGTTGCAGTTACGATAATGTTCCTAATTTTTAAGTTTTTATTGAATGCCACAATGTTTGACCACCATGATATTCAATTATTTTTGTGAAATTACTCCACAAGTTTATTATAATTATTAATACAAAAATCGAACACTAAAAAAATTAATTCGATTTGGCTGGATTCGAACCAATGTCTTCCATTCAACCGTGGCAGACGCTATGCCAACTAAGCCACTGCCACTTTGCTTGTTGCAGCTCCTTATTTTTGTTTTTTTTACGACTTGTTATGACAATATTTGTTATTCTGCTAAAATCTAGTTGCATGGCAGTTCAATTTCAATAGAGCGTCGACGGAATGGCAATGATGGTATTCATTTATTAAATTATTAACGATCGATGTTGCTTTACCAAACCTAACATGGAATTTACTATGCATATATTAAATTTTATCTCGTCAACAATTTGGTCTTGTAACAAAATCAAATAACATTTAACAACGCAAATTAGTTCCGTCACGCACCGCTAGATGGCATTGGCGTCGAAATGGCAAATTCTGCATCGCGATGTCAAGATTTTACCTCGAGGAATGACTACCGTCGGCGATGTGAATACTTCGACTCTGCTCCTCACCACCCCAACCCCCTCGTGGTGGCTGTATCCAACTACGACCCCCTCAGGGAACACCCCCATCGCATACGTAAGACCCGTCGGCCAAGGGAAGTCCTCAACGACTCTGACGACCCTATAATTCTCGCTACTTTGAATGCCAACCAGATCGCACACCAATCCTTCATCTCCACACGCACCAACCGTCCTCGCTGGCGAGGTCATAGAGCCCCTCATTTCAGCACGTACACTGGTAGATTCTCTCCTACAGCACGCTTCTGGCGGAAGTCTCCAGAAGCGCCCTGAGCCGAGTTCTGTGCCCACTTGGGCGCCCTCAGGCCCGCTATTTAGCTTTAAGTTTATTTTAGGGGTTATGAGCCTTCAGCTCGCCCTTTTTTCCGGTGGCGCGATCAAGGCCAACTGCAAAATATCCTTAAAAAAAACATAATATTTAATATCGAGTTCTTAGGTTTTCGCGATTGTTACACATAGGAAATGAATGGTCATGGTTGACACGTGACCATGGGACCTGTAAAGGGCCCGAAACGTCGGTTTGTTTGAAAAAACAAATATACGCGATTTAAATCCGGAAAAATAGTTTCATTTCCTATAATATTTAATAATTTAAGGAGCCTACTACACACCTCGTACGCATCTAGTGCTGCTGCTTTACATGGAACTAAAGTCGAGTTATTCATATACGACGCAACTCGTTTGCATCACTCGCTTGGTTAGTTTGTCACAACACCTCATGTCATAAAAATGTCCCACCTCACCTCATGTCACAACCTCCTTCATGTCACACTGCTTCGAATTCAACAAATGCAACAATGATTGGTCCTGCACTGCACGCTGATTTTACATCGTATATGATCATACTATCATAAATAAAATAAGCATTTATTTATTTTACATCATAAAACTTAAGTTATCCAATTGATTGATACCATCAAGTTATGAAAATGTGGTTGAATATTAACCTGTCTGTGGAGTGATTGCCATAGGTGCAAACATTCTTACCACTACCTCACCTCATTTGAAGTAGGACATTGTGCCGCCTCATTTTAATTTAATGTCCTACCCAACACTATATGGAACAGCGCTTTAGATCGTATATAGCTAGTACCTACCTATCGCTAGTTAGTTAATAAAGGTATTGTAGACCAGCGGTTGCACCCAGAGTCGCTTCCTATTTGGAACGGTGTATGGAATTTCCGTTACGTTTTGTCTAGGGGAGTAGTTTAATAGCCTCTGTCGCTGAATATCATATGCGCAAATACGGTACATAATTACTGTTGTATTGTAATCCTATGCACCGACTGTATCACGCACATAAACTTGTACTATACGGAAGAAAGTTTTGTTTCCTCTGTCACCCGTACTACGCTTTACTACTATCTTATATAATATTACTAGACTATGTCATCGACGTGCCATCGTTATCGAACAGCAGAACAGCAAAAAATTACAATGGCGGTTGAATAGTTGCTCGATGGCTAGGAACAGATAAGTTAATGCTTTTAACTTTTAGCAGAGCATCGAACGTACAACATCCTGCCATTGCACTTTATCGACACACTACTGAGATGATTTAAAATTAGCAGACTTCGGGCCATAGAACAATAAATACAGAAGTGGTTAGTTAGCGTCAGACGCGTGCTAACTATAGGTCTCAAAAGACCTATCTGAGCCCACTCCGCCATTTTCGCTTTGTACGGTATGGTTGTGTCGTTATTTCGTGCAAATTCTCTAAAATCCTAGAAAAATGCCTTATTGTGCTGTTTTGGAGTGCAAAATTGATAGTTGCATCAAAAATATTACCCGTGGTGGTATTTCATGTCATCGGAAAGTTTTATTTTAATAAATTTTCATTTTTCTGTTTATCGAAATAAGTTTTTGTTACAAGAAACGAAAGTAAAGCTTATATTATACCCCTGCAATATGGTCGCTTCTTTTTTGGAGAACTAAACTAATAACTCCTATTCGTCGTCGTTCATCATTTAACCGCTAGATGGCAACACATTGATAGAAATTTCAATATAATATCAAAACGTCGTAACTCGTAATAATAGGTATTGATGTTATTGAACTTTCAACGATATGCCAACAGGGTAAAGTTTAAATTATATTAACCATCCAGAATTTCTTACTTCTTTTTAAAATTGAAACTACGACCTATAAGTATCAAGATTTTGTAGTGGTTTAAATTAAAAACATGTGAGTTTTGGCGACATCGGTTCTGATAATATTCGAGGCTCAAGGCACTTCCATTGTTTTTTTCTTCCGTGCTTCAGGCCCACATAGGCGGATTTATGCGGGCGGTGTGCAACGTTAGTAGTAGCTGGATAGCTCACGCTCTTGTCGATCGGTAAGCATGGGCGAAACACCCCGATTTCACTGATTACTTTATTACAATCACTGTTTGCTATTTAATTAAATAAGAGATTTGGTTTCCAATAGAGTATTGATTGATTTAAAAAAAGTTTTTTTTAAACTTTACGTCATATAGACGATTTTAATGTTCTTAAGATGGTATACTTTGCTTTGTGTCAAACCGTTCTTCTTTACTGCATTTCCTCCTGGGGTGGTGTAGCAAAATCGGCTCTTATGAAAGTGGAAGTATCGTATTTCAACGAGCGGTTTTGAAAGTAGCGTCATTCCGACCTTTCCTTTTTCCGACTCGGAAGCTTTTCCAAGATTGGCAAGTTCTATACGCCAACTTTTTGTTCCGTGCACCATCCTAAAGATGCATTCGCAGATATCGTACGATCAATCTCGGATAATTAATTTAAGACGCCACTATCGTGTGTGCCCTTATTCAGGGTGGTCTACATCTTTTGCCCAGCACTTCTTCGGTTTCCTCGGGACCTTCTTATATAACAAGTGTAAATAAATAAATAAATAAATAAATAAATAAATAAATAAATAAATAACGCACACACTCGACATAGCCCCGCACTAGGGAAACCCTGTGTCGCGGGTGCCATGGACTCACACATAGACAACCACAAATTACACCCAAACTCACGAGAGAAATAAATGTAGGCCATACAAACATTTCTCCCGGCCCGGGAATCGAACCTGGGACCTCTGCGTGGCAGTCCGGCACGGTAACCGTTCGGCCACGGAGGCAGTTAGTTATATATAGTATAACAAGTGTAATGGTGATTTACAAATTTGTCAGCTAAATAAGTTTGAATGTAAGAATGAGGTCACTAAATGGTTATTGACTGTCATAATGTTCCATGTCACATGTTCCATTATAGTGAGTTCCCAATGTACCTTATGTACTACATACATATATATCTCGCTTTCTCTCATTCACACACACACCCACCCACCCACACACACACACACACACACACACACACACACACACACACACACAC
>NW_020653713.1:4887239-4889177 GCF_003589595.1 Hyposmocoma kahamanoa
TTTTTTGTATTTTTGAATTTTATTATTATTATTACTACTACTACTCGTGCTCGGCAGAATAACTCGGTTCATGGGAGGAGTACTCGGTCAAAATAAGCATTACAGCTATAGATATAATAATAAAGTAAAATCAACAATACGTTTAAAATAATCAAAAAAGATTTATTACTACAAATTCTAGACGATTGTAACAATTTGTACCAATTTAGTAATTTAAAAAGAAAGTTTGCATTATTAATATTTAAAATTTAACAAAGGCAGGTTATGATGTAGGTATACGAGGCTTTCTGCTCGTTCAGATATTGTCTGTTCCTTTTTTCATCATATGCATTACCCGCTTCGGAAAATAACCGCTCGCTATACACAGTGCAGGTGCACATAAAAACACTCGTGCTAACAGTGCCAGTTTTGGATATCTTGTTTTACGCTCTGCCCACCATTGGAAAGGACTCTGCTCTCGCGTCAATAAATTTTCATTGAAATATTGGTCTAATTCTAGAGCAATGGGACTTTTAGGATCATCGCGTTCCGGTTGTAATGAACCGAGTACCTTGGCCGAGTACTCTGCTCGGCAAAGGTTAAACCGAGTAATATTCGGTACTCGGTTACTCGGTAAAACTTGTACTCGGCACATCTCTAATTCGAACCCATGATCTTTACTTGAGAGGTGGTAGGTCAAATCATTAGGCTACCACGGCTTATTAATCCATATTTATCCTTAGAAGAAACTCCTGCCATTGAATTTCTGAATTTCTGTCGACACACAGCTGAGATGATTTATAATTAGAAGATTAGGGACTCTGCTTTAGCAGTTGTCAGTAGTACCAACTGAACCCACATTATTTTACAATTGCGTAGTTGCTGCTGTTTGACAGTTGCATAATGCAATCAGAATGCAGCGTCTGTGTATACCCTAAGTCTTGATACAAAGCTATATCTCATATAATTATTTATATACAGATTGTTCCTGATGTATTTAAATTAACTTCGTGGAAATGGAGGCGTACTTTGCGAAATTACCTCAGGGTGTTATGCAGATCTCGAAACAGGCAATAAAGATGATAAAGAACGTGTGTGCCGAAATAATTTCGAGTCTTTTTTGTTTTTTACTGTTGTTTCCTTTATTATAACGGTCGTTATTGTCTTGTGCGCCTTTTTTGTCTCCCAGTTACGGGCTCATTTACTAATTTGCTTTATTCGGCAAATTAAATATAAAAGTTATTAATTTTCAAATTTTGTTGAAATTTATATTGCTTTTTGTACGAAATTCTGTTTAAAGTGATTACTTTTTAAATGTAGCACTATCCCGTTATTCGTTTCTTTCTCTTTGGCACAATAGTTGACTTGTAGAGAATACGTTATATCGTTATGTTCGCCATTGTACCATACAAATATTCTTTATTGCACACAAACAACTACGTAAAAAAAGTAAAAATGACAAATAGACAAGAATAGGTGACCTTAGCTATAGCAATCTTGTCCAGGCAATTTCCTGGTTACAGGATATAAATTTAAATATACTTTATATAACTTACATATACAAAAATAACAGCACGCAATTTCCCTCAAGCTGCCTTTGAGCGTCCAGGGTGCTACCCTAAAGGATTTTCTACAGTATTCAATATCATCCCAACCCATTAAACATTTCACTACTGGGCACCGGTCTCCAGTCCTGGTTTGAAACCTTTTCTCATCTTAACTGTGGAGACTGGAATCACTTTGTTGCTGTTTGTCTGTCACAGATTTAGTACGAAATTAGTTTTAGTTGGCGGCTTAATAATGGTGTTGTCATAGTAAAAGTGATTTTCCATAATGTGTAAGATTATAATAAAAAATAAGCAACATTTTTACGCAATCATTTACCTGTGACAATTGTTTCAGTTATTAAAAAAAATGTAATGACAATTTTTATTTGAAAGCAAGTAATAATCAAATTAA
>NW_020653713.1:4889187-4891039 GCF_003589595.1 Hyposmocoma kahamanoa
ATCTAGTTCACTTCGTATTTTTGTAGCTATCAAAACATTCTATACAAAATGTTCGCTGTTTGAACTGTGAAAAATTTGTCTTTTTGGTACTTTTAAATTATTATCATTTACTTGTCTTTTTCACTAAAATAATGTATTTTCTTTTTTCTTTTCTTAACTTTCTTGTCTTGTCCTTTGCCCCTAAGGACATCTATATTGCCAAAAATCGAGGCGACTGTCCTATTCGATATGGATAGATGCCCTTTTATTATTTAACTAAGCTATATACAAAATAGCGATTATTGGCACCTAGGCGCGCAGTTAGTGAACCAGTGTATAATAACAATAAAAATAAAACGGAATTTTATATAACTTACAAAGTTATGCAACAGTAAATACTTGCGACTGAAATTTTGAACCATTTGTCGTGTTTGTCCCGGAGATAAACGTATGCACAAGCCAAAGGCGTCTATGCCACACGAAGCCCTGCAGGACCTTTGATGAGTGGTGTCTATACTCCTTATTTAAACTAATTATTCTTTGTTGCGATTTGGGGAAGTTAGGTTTTTTGAAAACGAGGCACCTATCCCACTGCGGCATCTATCCCGGTTTTTTATAAATAGTATATGGTACGAAACACTATTGACGGTTACCCTATTGGGCTACCACGCAGAAATCTCGGGTTCGATTCCCGGGCCGAGAGAAATATCTGTATAGTCCACATTTATTTCTCTCGTGAGTTTGGGTGTAATTTGTGGTTGTCTATGAGTGTGTCCATGGCATATTGGATACAAGGTCTTCCTAGTGCAGGCTATAAGTGTGTGCGTTATATATTAATATTTATTTATTGTAATAATTCAACTTGCGCTTAACCGCTTGTTACTAACCCAAAACATCCTAAATTCGAAAAAAAAAATTTCTACTTATATGACATTTCAATCTATTTTCTTGATTTAGAAAAATGTACTGATTCCCAAAAGTCCCAGAACAGTTGTTGGCTTCGGGTTTGTAGACTATCTTAAATACGTAATTTTGCGCTTCAGAAGGCACAACAATCAACTTAGAGTACGCCACGCGACATGACATACAAAACACGTCCATGCATAACAGAGAGTGATAATGTGAAAATAGTTGTACAAGAGAAACCTTTTTAAATAATTGAACCGACGAGGACGTTTGAATATAAATTCATTGTCTAATAGAGATGAGATGCGTAACAGCTACTGTGTACTTCTCCTGCTCGTGTTTTTAACAGCCTAGGCTGTCTAAAGGTGTTTTTCCACCGGCAAAGCGACTCGAAAATTGAAATCTCGCCGGTCTCTTTCCACTAAAAATTGCTAAAGCAACCTTGCGCGAGCTCGCCCTGTGGTTTTGGATAGTAAAGGTTCAGCGCTGTTGAGTACGTTTAGCGATAATAATACGGCTGAAGGAATATGTCTCGTAAATTATTATTATTAAATATGTTTACGGCAGAAGATTCTGATGAAGCCATCTTTTTTAAATCTCAAATCATACCCCGCGATCTCACGAGAGATCGTGCGGGCACTCGCGAGCTTGCGCGAGGAATCGTGTTTCCGTTGCAGAGTATATTACTCTATGTAGGCAGCAATACGGTTCAATATTACATTAACAGATATTTCAATAGTCGCCTCACCTATTCTCGTCAATCCAGACCATTTTCACGAAATTTTCTAATTTCAATTATCGTCTCGCCTCGTCTCACAGGTGGAAAAGCACTTTTACTGCTGACGATCTTTCAAAAGTACAATTTAGGTGGAGTCGTTCAAGGTATTGCTAGATGGCCTTTCTTAGACACACGCACGCACGCACGCACGCACGCACGCTCGCACGCACGCACGCACGCACGCACGCA
>NW_020653713.1:4891049-4920493 GCF_003589595.1 Hyposmocoma kahamanoa
CACGCACGCACGCACGCACGCACGCACGCACGCACGCACGCACGCACTCACACACACACACACACACACACACACTTGCAGACACATCCACGTAGGAACACAAAAACGTGCATTTGTTAAGGATGTCACATTATGTTTTGTCAGGTAGTTTTATATAATTTAAAACGTGTAGCCAAGAAAGAGCGGCGCCTCCTGACACAGTCTATGTCCAAGGACGCTCCAGCCACTATTGTTTAGAGCCTTTTACGGATTCCGGCTGACTGAGGTGGTAAAGTCGTCAACTACCGGGTGGATACGCTCATGACGACGATGGCGGCGCATTGTGGACATAAAGTGCGTACGTCGTTATGGGTAAACATCCACATATTTTAACATGATACAAAACACGATGACTTACGGCACTGAGATGTTCGCTTACTATGGGCCTCGTAAGAAGGCGCAAGATCACTGAAAGGGCAATAGAAAGGGCTATGCTTAGAGTTTCGTTGTGAGGACGAATCAGTAATGAGGATATCCGTAAGGGAACCAGAATAACCGACATAGCTCAAAGAATTACAAACCTTACATGGCAGTGGGCAGGGCACATTGCTCGTAGAACAGATGGCCGATGGGGCCGAAGAGTTCTCGAGTTGCGACCGTGCACCGGAAGACGCGACGTGGGCAGACCACCCACTAGGTGGACTGATGACCTGATACGCAGGACAGGTCGTTGTGGCAATCTTTGAGGGAGTCCTATGTTCAGCAGTGGACATGATGAAGATGACAAAGCGCGAATGATTTGACACCACGACTCTCCACTTGAGAGGCGGTACGTCAAACTATTATGGCGGGCATACACGTTACGGTCTATCGGAGAGGTCTACCTGTGCAGATGTACCTGCGCAGGTAAACCGGAATGTGTGAAAGAAAATGAAATGAAATAAGGTTTATTTGCATTGAATAGGTTATTACAAGATGGTAGTTATTGCATTTGAGTTCATCTATTCAGCCATTATACAAAAGCATGCAAAATTAAATTTTATCTTCTAAGTAGGAATTTACACTCATAGAGTATATAACCAGAAATAGAGACGAAATGAGGGCCATATATTCCTGGTAACACATTAGCGATACAGCTCTTATAAATATCAACTCTCGTTTGCACTGAAATATAGACAGGCCAACTACTGACCTGAGTGTAGGTCACCGTATATTCCAAAAAATATTCTGTACTTATTGTAATAAAGATAATATCTCTAACAATGCCGTGCTGTTCTATTCGGTGGTGTGGGAAAAACAGCAAAACATCTAATTACAAAACAAACGGAATCACATTTCATCGGTAATTAAATATTGAATATGTAATTTTGCAATTTTCGTCCATTATAGCAAAGCTCAAGTTAACTGGTCGATTTGAAGTGAAACAGTTGACGACATCCATTGACGACACCCGTCAATTGTTTCGAACTCGGGCTAGCCAATCGGAGCGCAGTTGTCACAGTAATGATATGGCAGAATAGTTTTCAAACAAATTGAATGACATTTCGTCTCTATTTCTGGTTATATACTCGATGTTTACACTATAATATCCTTTTTTAACTAGGTGTTTATACAGTTCAGTTGTCATTCTTTTAAATGTCAGATTATTTATTTCAATTAGTAGTCTATTATAAATTTTCATGCACATGTAATATGAACTTTTTAAGTAGAGTGTAGTTTTAGGTACATTTTCAACAACAAGTCGGTCTGGGTTTCTTTTTGCGCGTGGATTAATTTGTATTGATTTTTTAAATAATTTTAGATGCTGTTTGACAAATTTACAAACTTCATAAATATAAATGGAAGGTAAAGTCAAAATATTTAAATTCTCGAATAGCAGCTTGCAATATTCCCGTGGGCCGATGCCGCACATTGCTCGTATACACCTTTTTTGAGTTATAGCATTTATAATAAATAAATAAATAATCGTTCGACATAAGTTCAATTAACCCATATGATTAATCCATAACGCAGAACCGACGCGATGTAGCCGTGGTAAGCAAATAAACAAATTTTTTTAGAAGTAATTTGTCTTAACCTACGAAGGACGTATACAAATCTGTTTATTTTGCTACAGACGCTGTCAACATGGTAAATATGTTAAAAATGTGTTAGAATACTTATTTATAAATTTTAGGAAAACTCACAGACTAATAATACAATTATAGTATACTTAAATATGAGTAATCCAATGCCATTTACGAATTTCCACCAACATGAAACATTATAAAGTGGTTAACAAGCCAAAAAAACATAGCACACCGTCACTAAATTAAAAAATAAATAAATAAAAAATACTAAAATAATAGACGATTAAACGAACAAACTAGTATATTCATCGCCAATCACGTGATGTGTCAAAGTGACGTTTGGTCATTTATCGCCTGAGTGTGTCTGTGCTTGAACATAATAATCTCAGTACAGAGTACTAAAAAAACCGACCTCAAAAGTAGGTGGAATTACGTATAATTACCAAGTTTTATTAAAATCGGTTACTGAAAAATGAGCGACCCGGATTCATCCTCTAGTTCGCCATCATACCGGACTTGACACAGGAGATAATAAAAATCGGTTCTCACTACTCAAAGTATATTGAGAGAGACAAACGTGTTGAATTGGAGAATAGCAAAATCAACCATTAAAATAATACTTTGAATAACTCCTTATAATAAAATTTAGGCGCTATTTATAATGAATCTTCATGCGTGAACAACCACCCTTAGAGGTGGATGATTTTCTTTAAAATTAAATGGGACCACTATGGAAGTACCCTCTTTCCAACAAAAAAAGAATCATGAAAATCCGTTCACAAATACCAGAGTTATCGCGTAAAGTACATACAAAAATACATACAGTCGAATTGAGAACCTCCTCCTTTTTTGAAGTCGGTTAAAACAAATCAAATTCAGAATGATTTACTGTCACATTATTAAAAAGTCTCAATGCACGCACCATGTACGTATTTTGTCTATAATTACTGCACCGGTGCAGGTTGGTATACCTGCTCAGGTAGACTTTTCCAGTAACGTAACGTGTATGGCCGCCATAAAGCTAGCACGGCCATAACAGGTAAGTACAAGTACAATAATAAGTACAAATACTTGTTACCAAAAACGCAATGACAACTCTAGTTACCGGAACATTACGCATGCATGGGAAGGCGGGCCCATTGTCGCGGCTCTATTAAAGCTTAAAGCTTCAACCCCATTACCTATGCGGCTTGCTAACTTTTTTATATTCATTTTAACATTTCTCAGAACCAAAGTCATAATAATAAAAGGCTGAATACCGTTTGTTTGTCACACAGGGTTGTTTTGAATGAAAAAATAAATTCAACGGCTTTTACAAATTCAAATATAGAAATTAAACATACGGAGGCAGGTTTGCAAATATGAAATAGTATCTGTCGATGTAAATGTTTGATTTACCACAGCAATTATCAGGTTTCAAAATGGTGAAATGCCTGTACTATGATTATCAGAGCAAAGGAATTCACTCCAGGGCAATACCAGGAACATAACGTAGTAGAAAGTAGAAAACATAGTACATAATAATGGATTACATAGTAGAAAATTTAATTTCACAAATTGATTCACCGGGAATCGAACCCGGAACGGTTAGATCTCCGAGATGGTTGTTTTAAAAGGTATATTAACCGACTTCAAAAAAAGGACGAGGTTCGCAATTCGACTGTTTTTTTTTTATGTGTGTTACGCGATAATTTCGACATTTGTGAACCGATTTTGATGATTCCTTATTTGTTGGAAAGAGATTACCTCAGTATTGGTCCCATTTAAATTTGAAGACAATATTCCACGTCTAAGGGTGGCAAATTAAGGGATGAATCCGGTTTCGCGCACTTTCCGGTAAACGACCAAAATAAAACTTATCAAATAGATGTAATTCCACGAAGTTTTGAGGTCGGTTTTTTTAGTACTTCGTGCTGAGATTCTTCTATTAATGATAATAATAAATAATTGATGGTTTCAGGCATCACTTTACTATCCATATGAATAAAAATGTAAAAAAGTAAATTAATTTGCTACTCGACGAACTCAGTGATGGTTACATCGTGCAAAACAACTGCTGTGTTGAGTTTTCTTTTTGAATATTTTTTAATTTATTTTTACTAAATTAACTAAAAGAAAAAATATTCAACACAATAGCTATACGATATTTACATAAACATAATTATATTTATACGAATACAAAAACAACCTGTTTATTGTAGTATTTATTTACTTAATGGGATAATATTATTTGATCCTCAAAGAAATAATTGATCTATTGTAAATGTGCGCTTTTTTAAATGGTTTATTTAAAAAAGTGCACATTTACAATAGATCAATTATTTCTTTGATTGTCCCATTGAATTGTCTATATACATACATATATTAGATGATCAACGGATAATTTATAAATGAACTCAAAGCTCGAGCATTCAAGGTAACACTATTATTATGTTTAATTTAGTATTAAATTGATATTTGGTACACAAAAACAATTGATGATATTTACAACCAGTATTTATTTATAATCTTTTGATATTGATCTCCTAATAAATCTCGGTTGCTTGATTGCGACCTTCATTCAGCTCCTTATGAAAGAGTTCGTCCAGGGAAATACTGCCACCTTACCTGTTTCCCCCGCTAAGCAGTAATGTCAGCATTACTATGTTCCGGTTTTGAAGGGTAAGGGTGCTGGTGAAATTACAGACACATGGGACTTGTCAACTTATTTCTCAGGGTGTCGGGCGCAGTGGCAGTGCCCCTCAGATTTTTCCGATTTAAAGCTCTGAGTGGCACTGCAACTGTTATGGGTAGGCATGTCGCTTACTCAGGCACACGACTTGTTTATTCCGTCACTTGATATTATTAAAAAAACTAAATATGTTCCATGTCATCAGCAATTAATACAAAATGATTGAATTGAAATAAATTTGATAAAAATTAAGAAAGAATGTTTATTGATGTATCTAAATAGCAAGATTATATAAAATCGATTCTATAAACTTGAACTTCTGAGTGAAACCGCAGGCCGTAGCAAGTTTTCTTTACATTCGACGCATAACACCTTCTTTTATGAAGCCTGTTTCATGTTTTTTAAAAGGCTGTTAATGTTAAACTTCGGTACTGAATACATAAGTAGCCAGAGTTTGGGTAAAAGAAGCTTTTTCAAACACCACGAAAGTAAAACCCCCTAGTAATAGAAACGTGGCAGATAACGACTTACGATTCAATCTAGGACATCATAGTAAACGGTAATCTATAGTATACGTAGTAAACGGTGTTGTATTTGTGCATGGAAATTTATGCTTTAGCAACAGTGTAGCTCCTTGTGAATGGGTTCGTCCAGGGAAGTACTGTCACCTTACCTATTTCTACCCAAGCAGTAATGTAGCATTACTGCTTGGCTAGTTAGTTTTTCTACACAGACTCGGCCGGAGATTGCCCCCGGGACCTCAGAGATGACAACACCATGAAAATCGGTGTGCAAGCTACTGGATCACGGAGGCCGTCCACTTTATACCGTTGAGGTTAACTTCATATCGACTTTGTTAGATTGTAGTGTTGTGTGATACCTAGATCTGCCTTTCGCTAACCAAAACGCGGCAAAGTAATAAACATCGAGTATATAACTAGAAATAGAGACGAAATGTCATTTAATTTGTTTGAAAACTATTCTGCCATATCATTACTGTGACAACTGCGCTCCGATTGGTTAGCCCGGGTTCGAAATAATTGACGGGTGTCGTCAATGGGTGTCGTGAACTGTTTCACTTTAAATCGACCAGTTAACTTGAGCTTTGTTATAATGGACGAAAATTGTAAAATTACATATTTAATATTTAATTACCGATGAAATGTGATTCCGTTTGTTTCGTAATTAGATGTTATGCTGTTTTTCCCGCACCACCGAATAGAACAGCACGGCATTGTTAGAGATATTATCTTTATTACAATAAATACAGAATATTTTTTGGAATATACGGAGACGTACGCACAGGTCAGTAGTTGGCCTGTCTATATTTCAGTGCAAACGGGAGTTGATATTTATAAGAGCTGTATCGCTAATGTTTTACCAGGCATATATGGCCCCCATTTCGTCTCTATTTCTGGTTATACTTGTTTATTGATATTTCAGTTATGCATCCTTAGGGTAAGTTCCGTTAAGTCAAACACGTTAACTTATTTTAAAAAGAGTTTTGAAAAGAGAGTTTTGTGCTCTGTTTTTTAACCGACTTCAAAAAAGGAGGAGGTTCTCAATTCGACTGTATGTTATTTTTTCTTTTTTCTTTTGTATGTATGTTACGCGATAATTTTTGAACCAATTTTCATGATTTTTTTGTTGGAAAGAGGGTATCTCCATAGTGGTCCCATTCAATTTTGAAGAAAATCATCCACATCTAAGGGTGGCTGTTAGCGCATAAAGATTTATTTTTATAAATAGCGCCTAAATTTTAGTATAATGTGCAATTATTTTAATGGTTGATTTTGCTATTCTTTTATTCAAGGCGTTTTTCTCTCAATATACTTTGAGTAGTAAGAACCGATTTTTATTATCTCCTGTGTCAAGTCCCGTATAGTGGCGAACTAGGAGATGAATCCGGGTTTGCGCACTTTCCGGTAACCGATTTCAATAAAACTTGGTAATTATATGTAATGCCACGTACTTCTGAGGTCGGTTTTTTAGTACTCTGTACTGAGATTATTGTTAATTAAAACGGTTATTTAACCATGTATCACTTAGCAGCATTTAGTTAGTGGAAGGCAGAGACGCATTTCGACATTGCGACGCGACATTACGCGACACTAATATTTACGCTCACTGCGTCCGATTTGTATTAGAATCCAAGAGTATACAAATCTAGAAAATTCTAATATCGCTTGCGCACTAAGTCCAGTAAAATTAAGTAAATTTTAGTAGCTGTATTGGTCCTTGTCAAAGAGTTCGTCCAGGGAAGTACTGCCACATTACCTATTTCTGCCGCCAAGCAGCAATGTGAGCAAAGTTGCGTTCCGGTTGTGAAGTGTAAGAGTGCTGGTGATATTACAGGCACAAGGGACTTTTCAACTCATGCCTCAGAGTGACGGGCGCAGTGGCAATACATCTCAGATCTTTGTAATTTCAAGCACTGAATGGTACTGCAACTGTTATGGACAGGCCTATTATGTTAAAAGAAAAATCCGATTCGTATCCGAGAAAATACGACTATAGTTTGTACATATCGAGTTCTTAGGTTTTCGCGATTGTTACACATCAAACAAACCGACGTTTCGGGCCCTTTGGTCACGGTGTTTGAAAAAACAAATATACGCGATTTAAACCGGAAAAATAGTTCCATTTCCTATAGTTTGTACATCTAGAAATAAAATGATCCCTGTGACATTTTAAATCGTCATTTCTCGGATTCGGAATTGATACGAATATAGGGAAGCTATAGTGTCAGCAATCAAAACTGTTATGTTATTTCGATTAAAAGATCTAGAGATCTCAGTCGCGGCGACTAAAACACGTGAATCAGACGCAACGCGGCACTATCGTCTGCCGCGAGGTTACAAAGTTAACATTTAATCTAAACCAGTCAAAGGTTCAAAGTTTAACCATCTATTATAGGCTGTTACAAAGTCATTAAAAGTACAAAGATCCCGATTTAATCCTCGGTTTTAGTATGTACATGGAAGCAATAGGTATTCTTATTAAAGTGATGGAGATATGGTATGGAGATTATTAGATGATAGCGCTCTCGATTTGTAATACACAAAGTTTACGTCCTTTTCCTATAGGGGTAGGTATAGGCGACAGCCTTCTACATGTTACACACATAAAGATGTGTGTAACGTCTTATGAAAGCTTTCATAACGTTTGTCGATTAAGGGCACTGATGAACTGATATTTCTTTAAGTCAATAACTGCATCCGTGGCCGAATGGTTACCTTGCCGGACTGCCACGCAGAGGTCTCAGGTTCGATTCCCAGGCCGGGAGAAATATTTGTATGGCTCTCGTGAGTTTGGGTGCAATTTGTGGTTGTCTATGTGCGTGTCGGCGGCACCCGCGATACAGGGTTTCCCTAGTGCGGGGCTATGTTTATTAAGTTCGTACTTTTTTTTTTAGTAAGTCCGATTTCTCAATTATGTACATTAATTTTATTAAGATTCTATTAATTATGTTACAAGAAAACTAAGAAGCGTCGCTATTTTTATTGCGTTTTTATTATTTATTTTTGACAAATATTTTTTTATTCTCCATAGTAATTTGTTATAAATAGTATTAGTAATTTGTATTTCAGACATTACAGTTATCCAAAAATAAAATACAAATTACAAAATTTAAAATACAAATAACATAAATCAATGAATAAAAATTAAGCTAATTATGAAATAGAGGACTTTGGGAAAATAATCGTCCACGGAAGTATGTCACCTTACCTATCTCTGCCGCCAAGCAGTATTCACCGACGCTGTCACGTCGGGGTCACCAGTTTAGGGGAGCTGAGCAGGTAAGCAGGAAAAGTCCGAGTTGGTTGATTTGATGACTGCATACATTTCATGTTTATTACCCTACAGAAGTACCTTATATCTAATCGCATATAGTACATACTCTGACTAGTCAACGACATGCATCGACAGTGGTGCCGTGGCGGCGCGGTGGCGCTGCTGAGTAACGCTTGTATACAAAAATATGCGGACACGTCGCGTTCCTATTCAGTGCGGCCAGAGCGCTGCGATGGCATGTCGTATGCGCAGCTACATAAGCATTACTGCGTTCCGGTTTTGACGGTTAAGGTTACTGTCAAAATTACAGGCACAGTGGCAGTACTCCTTACATCTTTGTTTTAAAACTCTAAGTGGCATTGCAAGTGTTATGGACAGGCGTGTCGCTTACCATCAGGCACACGACGTGTTCGTCCCGTCACTTGATATTATAAAAAAAAAAAAATTACAGTATTCAAATAATAAAATACAAATTACATTAGTCCAAGAATAAAAGACCAATTGTGAGAGTAAAAAAGAAACTATGATAGAATTGTCATCATTTACTAAAGTAGAACAGAGAAGATATATGTTTAAGCAAGCAATAAAACTTTGTTATATTGATATTGCACGCAAATGTCAAAATAAATAACTAGTACGATCGAGAAATTATAACAATATTATTTTAATTGTCTTTTTTAATTTGCAATTATTATTGATCCAAACGCATTGATTTTTGATATCATTAACGTTTTAACTATTTACTAATTGAATTATTTTCTTTGTTTATTTTCTTTAATTATTTATTTCAAAAGACTATGTATTTCATAAATTATCAAGAAGACGAACACTCTTGGAATCTGTTACTTAAGGCGCACTATAAGTTTCCGGAACTGGCCACTTACATTTTTGAAAATGGAACTCTTTGGCTGTAGAATACAGTTTGTTTCATCTGACTGTCACTTGTTTTCACATTGTGGCGTCATTTTAGAAATTGGTTGTCCACATCACCATGGATTTAACTCGTGAAAATTTTCGCAGTATGATTTTCTATGACTTTAATTGTAAATTAACAGCTCAGCGGAGCTTCGCTCGGCTTCAAACTGCTTTTGGCGATGAAGCACCATGCAAGACGACTATTTATAGCTGGTTTGCAGAATTCAAACGTGGTTGTGTGAATGTCAGTGACGAATTTTGTGATGGTCCACTGCTGTGAATAACAAAAACATCGATGCTGTGCGCCGTATGATCAAAACAGACAGGCATGTGACATACCATGATATTCTTAGGCATCTTTAGGCATAGGCATGAGTCAAATACAATCAATACTACACAAACATTTGAGTGTGAAAAAGCTGTGCTCCCGGTGGATCCACACAATTTGACTGAACCTCAAAAACGGATCGCGTCACTTGGTGCAATGCCATGTTTACCAGATTCAACGAAGGGGCGTCAAATTTTGATGTGGGGCATAGTAAAAGGTGACGAAATATGGATTTCTAGTTATGATCCCAAAACAAAGCAGCAATCGAGCGTATGGTATTTTTGTATTTGCGTTGCATATAGGCGTATTTTAATAAAACTGGACACGGGGCTACTGTTGCTTTGGAGAATCGTTGTACCATGAATAGTGATTGGTACACGACCATTTGTTTGCCAGAAGTTATTGACAAACTCCGTAAAAATAACCGTAAATGCCGTATCATCTTGCACCACGATAATGCCAGTTCTCACACAGCCAGACAGACAAATGAATTTTTGAAGGTGAACAACGTTGACCTTATGAGCCATCCCGTGTACAATCCCGACCGCCAGGTCGGTACCTTGTGACTTTTATTTATTTCCAAAAATTAAGAACCAGTAACGCGGTCCACGATTTTCATCACCTGACGAGGCTGTCGTAGAGTATGAAAAATATGTTTCAGGGATTGTCACGGAGGAGTGGCATAAATCTTTTCGAAATTGGTTCATTCGTATGAAAAAGTGTACTAACGCTAACGGAGAATATTTTGAGAAACAATAAATTCTTTTCTGACCATTTATAGTATTTTTTTTCTTATTCATTCCGGAAACTTGTAGTGCGTCTCATGTACTACTCCTGTTATTACTAGTTCCAAGAATATTTAATAATATGCAATTATTGTCTTCATTCGTTTTCCAAAAAGAAGCACTTAATTACTGCCAAGATATCAAAAAAAAAAAATTTAATAAGACCAGAATCTAATCAGATTTTATAAGAATCATAATTTTCATTTAGAAGAAATATTTACTTTACGAAATCTGTTGAAAATTCAACTTAAATATTAAGTTTATGTAAAAGAGATTTAATCAACTTAAATGCTCCTTTTAAGACAAACACGACCTAAGCATTTTATTAATTTTGATGCAGATATGCATTTAGGGTCGTCTTTTGCGGGTTATGGAAATTTATAATCATTTCTTTGAGGTTTTTTTATATATATATATGATAGGCATTTTTTATTCAAGTGAAATTCCAACATCAAAGAACTAAATTCAGCTTCGTTTAAAAGACATCGTGTAGAGGGAGAATACATATGCTGGGAGAAAAAGTCAACATAAAAACTCCAAAAAAATATTCCTTTTACGTTTTCTCCTCTCTTCTCCATCTCTATAATTTCAATAGTTTTAAAAATGTAAATTAATAAATAATTATTTGTTTACATATTTGCTGTATGTTCATGGTGAAATTAGGAACTTTCTGGGGCATGAGTGTATGGGCTCAAGATCGATAGAGATTAGACAGTTGGTCTTTGAATGGACAAAGGACGGCTATAGATGGTGATGACTTAGTGCTCTGAACTTGTAGGACAAAGTTAACACATACATTTATTTTTATTGAATATCATGATGGCTACGGTGAAAAGGTCTCTCAAAATTCTCTCACTGGATATTATTAGCGGCGACGAATGCCGAAACTCATACAAATCTATAACAAAAACACATAGGAGCATTTTGAGAACTCGGTAACTCGACCTGTGGCTCCAACTCCAACTGAGCCACAGGGTAAGAGCAATGCTACGGTGCAGCATGGTTCAAGTCCCACCGGGTCGAAACAATTTTGTATGTGTTCGATCTTTGTATTAATAATAATAATAACAAAACTAGTGGAGTTGTTCCACAAAAATCTCAAATAATACATCATGATGATAATCATTCCATTTTTTGTAAAATTACTCCATTAGTATGTAGTAATTATTAATACAAAGATTTAACATAAAGAAAAATTACTTCCAACCTGCGTCTGATCCAAACTGAGGCCACACTCGCAGGTGTCACTTATGGCGATAAAAGCCGAAAAAATCCAATACAAAAGATCTGTAACAAACACTTAGATAAATTCGTAAGACTTGCTGACTTGATCCTAGCTCAGTTGGCAGAGCGGTGGCCCTGGTTTGACACAGATGTGGGTTCGAGTCAGTCGAAGGATTTTTCTTTATTTGGATTCTGATTGATGATAAACTGTATTAAAAGTCATTAAGACTTTTGTGAAAACAATTTTGGCATAGTAAATTTTTTTGTCAATCGTAAGTTGTCCATAAAAATGTTTTTTTTTTGTGCTGATTGACTCAGTTTTATGTAAGGATCATATCAAAACAATCGGGAATGCAGAAGTTGGTAAAATTTCATAAAATGTTTTGAACACAAAATGAATAAAACTGACTATTTTTTTTTTATTACTGATAGATTCAGTTGCTAATAAGGACGATACATTGTAGAGAACGAAAGAAATCGGGGCAGCAGAATTTGATCAAATTTAATAAAATGATTTTTCATAAAGAATGAAAAAAATTGACTAATTTTTTAATGAAGATTTTATTGTATTGAAAGAAAAGAATCGGGACAGCAAAAGTTCGGTTCGGTCGGACAGTCGAGGTTTGGCACAGAAGGCCCCAACCAGTTCCAAACCCATCCCTGTTCCTAAGGCCGTCGTCTCGCAGTTAGTACAGGGCAAAGCGACGTCAAAGACAAACGAATTAATATTATTATAGTGAACTAGAGAGCTCTTAGATCGAATAAGGAGTTCCTCCCCTTTGAACCGAACCACCAACTTCGAAATCGTAATTCCGTTTCTGAGGTCACGACACAATAGTTAAGTACCATCTGGAGTAACTGTTATTGGAATAGTAATAGTTATTATAAGTATATAATAGATAACGATATATTACTCATAACATTAATGTTATTTGCGAATTAGGGAATTACTGCAATTATCGACACAGAATAGCCATTTCCGAGCTGTAAGCATGTAAATGTGGTGACACCCTTAGATTTAAAATGCAGAGTGCAATTTTATGTGAATTGGGTAGTTTTTATTATTTTTGGTTTTTTATAACATAAAGTGACGGGACGAACTAGTCGTGCACATGATGGTAAGCCACACGCCTGTACATAACAGGTCCAGTGTCACTTAGAGCTTTAAGTCGCAAAGATCTGAGGGGCCTTGCTAGTGCGCCCGTCACCCTGATACATAAGTTGACAAGTCCCATATGCCTGTAATTTCACCAGCACCCTTACCCTTCAAGACTGGAACACAGTAATGCTAACAATACTGCTTGGCGGCAGAAGTAGGTCAGGCAGTACTTCCCTGGACGAATTCTATCACAAGGAACTCCACTGCTACTAAAAAGAACTTGTTAAAGAAAGTATAACAATATTGTTATATAAATCCGTTAATGCCGTAAATGCCTGCTTTTTTATTATCTAAATCTAGCTCAGTTTTAAGGGTGCTGGTGAAATTTCAGGCACATGGGATTTGTCAACTTTATGTCTCAGTGTGACGGACGTAGTCAGATTTTTGCAATTTAAAGCTCTTGTTCTTATGGGCATTATATCTCTCTTGTTAAAAATGTGTTAATTAGTGCTGCAGTCTTATGTCTTAGTTTTTCTGAGCACAAGAAATTAATTTGAAATTTTGCAACATGGCAAATGTCCAAATCTTGTAAGCATTTGTAGCTCAAAACATTGTACAAAGTGAAACAAGTGCACTAAAATGTTTACGTGTATAGAAGTGTAATTTGCCCAGTGACGCGTTGTTGTGCCAACCAGTAACCAGAATTGTGAGAAATTGAGTGTTGTTGAAATTTTAAGGAAAAATTTTAAGATCGTGTAGAGTCTCAACTATATAGGGTGTTACAAAAGACGCTAACAACTTTAGCCAGAAATATAAATCTTGTGAAAGTTCGTCTAGGGAAGTACTGCCACTTTACCTATCTCTGCCGTCAAGCAGTAATGTAGCATTACACCGTCGGTTTTGAAGGGTAAATAAAGGTGCTGTTGAAATTACAAGCACACGGCACTTGTCAACTTATGTCTCTGGGTGAAGGGCGCAGCGGCAGTGCCACTGCAACTGTTATGGGCAGGCGTGTCGCTTACCACCAGGAGCACGATTCGTGTTCGTCCCTTCCCTTAGTATCATAGAAAATATAATACTAGTGTTTTTCAAATAGTGGGCTCCAAATCCACTACTGGCAAAGCAGTTCAAAATGGTTTACGATAGTCTCTTAGTTAAGTACTACCTACTTTAGTGCTAATTCCAAGATCAGTGATGGTGAACGGTCAATCTAATGAGCGCTTTAACGATGTCAATAAGACGAAATATTAAAAATTTTTATTATACCGGAAATGTTTAATGTTCTCATTTAGCACTAAGATTAATTTTTCAGAGTATAAGGCTCAACTCACACTGGCGCGCGCGAGTCGAAGCGCGTCGCGTCCTGTTTTCCAACTCCACCGCCAGGCGACGTCGACGTGCGAATTCGCTCGAATACTACCAAGCGTCGACATTCGACAAACGTTGAAAGTGCTTTGTTTTGCATTGAGCTTTGACGCGAGTTTGCCGGAGATAGAAGTTGTACTGGCCAGCGATTCCATAAGTGACGATCGTATTGGATTTTATTTTTGAAAATTTCGAATTTTGAACAATAAATGCCGACTTATTCAACGTATTTATGAATGAATACGAAACTGGATGAGCGGAGAAACGTCAAAACGGTTATCACAGCGTGCCGGTACTATGGTATCTTTCCTAGTTACGATTGAAAATTACAACTCATATTCTTTAACACCTTGTTTTGTGCCTTGTGTTTCCCAAACTCGTCGAATTATCTGCTTTAAACACGGGCACGTAATACTAAAAAATTCTTAACTAGAAAATCAAGAAAAGTACTTACAGTAGTTGTTAGGGATGAGATCGGGTTCAGCATCATCATGCTCGGGCACTTTGGGCACATCCCGCTGTACAAGCGGCGCTGGCGGTGGCTTGCCGTGTGGCGCGCGTCGGCGCCTACGCAGCGAGGCCGCGCATGCGCCCGCTACAAGAGCGCAAATCGCGCCTAGCCCGGCAGCCATTGCGCCGACAAGGCCACCAACACCAAGTGGTGCTTCCGAAGCTGTGGAAGAAAAATTCGTGTTACTAGATGTTTTGATCAATGTATCGCTCTGCTATTACAATAGTGATGTAAATCTAAATATGTGAAATTCAAAATTATACTATTGCTGAGCGTAAAATTTGAATCTTTATGCGTCAAAATGAGATAAACTTTTTGTGACCTAGTTCTGGACAAATCAGTCCTTAGGCCACAAATTCGCAACAGTGGTGCGTTCAGCAGGGCGTTCAACGTTTGCGCCTAATTGAGTATTGTGTTGAATGTATCCAACACAAGAAACACGTACGCGCGCGTACCGCTGAACGCAACACCGTTTAAATTTACGGCCTTACTAAAAACATTAAAATATTTTTTATCCTTTTTGTTTTTAAAAATATTTGTCAAGTAGGAAATTGTTTACATGTCTGTAAGCTTCTTATGGGCCTCTCTAACAGCGGACAATGGAGAGAGCAATGCTCGGTATTCCCCTACGTGATAGAATCAGAAATAAGGAAATCCGTGGGAGAACTAAGGTAACCGAGATAGCTCGAAGAATAGCTCAGCTGAAGTGGCAATGGGCGGGGCACATAGCCAGGAGAAGCGATGGTCGTTCGGGCGGAAAGGTTCTATAATAGTGACCGCGCACCGGAAGACGCTCAGTGGGTAGACCCCCACCAGGTGGACCGACGATCTGGTAAAGGTCACGGAAAGCCGATGGATGCGGGCAGCGCAGTACCGATCGTCGTGGAGATCGTTGGGGGAGGCCTATGCCCAGCAGTGAGCGTCGTATGGCTGAATGATGATGATGACATTTCGGACCGTCATTTCTCGGATTTGGAGTTGATACGAATAGGACGTAGTGCGCAACGCTCTTATGAACTTCAACTTATACATAATTTTTATAATATTTCACGGGAAGTGAGTAATTCATTTCTCATCGATTCTAAAAAAAAACACTTTTTTAGTTATTACACTATTGTATTCAAAGTGTATTCGGTATTCGGTGTGCAGTGGCGCATAGTATTAATGTATCTCTTTCACACGACGCGAAGTCATACGTTTTTTGTGGAACATTCTCCGAACAAGATGTCTAGTATATTCTTTTGGACGGAGGGCACGCATAATTTTATTAATACGAAATGACCGGCAAATCTTTTGAGGAAAACGATTTATTGATATCTTTAGTGGAACAAAAGCTCGCTTTTTTTTCATCGTTCCTCAAATTTTCATACAATTTTTTAAATGTGTTTGTACGCACTGCTTCTTGATTCATTGGATGAACACAATACATTCTATTCTTCCAGCGGCAAAACCGGTGGCATCTTCCATGCCAATATAAAAGTGAAACAAAACGTGGATCCATCACAGACGTGTTCTCAGGGCACTGCAACTGTGTTGCTTACCCCATAACTTGTTCATCCCGTCACATTGATATCATAAAAAAAAACTTATTAGTCACATATCTTATGCCCAACTCTACGTCCTAAACACAACCACCTGTCTTCTCAATCCTCAATGCTTTAAACGTGACGTCATTCTGGTATTTTATAGACACGCAGATTTTTACAGCCGTTTTATCATCCTCACCATTTCTTTCCCTTATCTTATTAGCTATATAATTGGCCTTGCGACGCCTAGTGCCATAGATGTTTAAATTCTCTAGATATAACACTGAATATCCAAAATGTCAATTGTGCTTCTTCCCGTTGCTGCTGCTTCAACGAATAATAATAATACATCATAAACGCTCACACTTAGTAGCAGTAAAGGTCCTTGTGAAAGAGTTCGTCCAGGGAAGTACTGTCATCTTACCTATTCCTGCCGCCAAGCAGTAATGTCAGCATTACTGCGTTCTGGTTATGAAAGATAAGGATGCTGATGAGATTACAGGCACATGAGACTTGTCTACTTAAGTCTCAGGGTGACGGGCGTAGGGCCAGTGACCCTCAGATCTTTGTGATTTAAAGCACTGAGTGGTACTGCAACTGTTATGGACAGGCGTGTCACTTACTACTAGGTGGGATGTTGTTCGTTCCGACACTAGGTCTCATTAAAAAAAACACACTCATAGCCTCGCACTAGAAAAACCCACTGTTGCGTGTGCCATGGACACACACATAGACAACCACAATTACACTCAAACTCACGAGGGAAACAAATATAGGCCATACAAATATTTCACCTGGATCGGGAATCGAACCCGGGACCTCTGCGTGGCAGTCCAGCATAGTAACCATTCGGCCATTCACAGAGGCAGTGTTACGGACGGCCGTGCGCGCCTGGCCGGTCAGAGCTGAAGTTCAGACGAGAATGATTAATTCAAGAGCTCTGATTGGCCGAGCGGCGTAGCGACCCATTGATAGGACCGGCACGATGTGGGAGACATCGTGCCGGTATAAATATAAGCTAGTTTTAGTTTGTACGCGCATTCACTTTTTATATTCGCTCATGAAAGCACTTGTTACAATTTCTTGTTTCGTAAGTCAGATTGACATTTTTGTTTTATATGAATATACAGTCCATTTTAAATCAAGGAGTTTTTTATTATCGAAGGAGAATAAAGCAGGAGTTCAGTTTTGCGGGCTGAATTCACCACAGGCAGTTATCCTCCTAAGACCCAGTAAACTAAAATGAGAAAAGCGCTAAACGCTCAATGTATATGCTTCAGGCCTGGGCAAGTATACTCTCAGTTTTGTACGAATAACGTATTTCTCTAGATACCCTATGGTTATAGAAATGTATAGATTTGACGTGATTATATAAATAATATTATCTTGGTCCGGATCACTTCACATGTTATGTACATTTTGATATACATAGACCTTTATGCTAACTTTCCACGGCCCGTGGATTCGCGAGCTCGCGCCAACTGAAGAGTACCGCCCGTACTGGCACAAGCAGGCGTGTATGGGCCTGTGTTAAAAGCAAGCTCATACAAATCGGCGCGGCCCGTAATTTCACAGGCTGTTGGAAGCAGCCTTTTACAAGTAACGAGAAAAAACTTTCATACGTCTCTTACAGGTGGCGTTACGGCAAAAAAGGCTTTTTTTTGTAATATCAACGGACGGGACGAACAAGTCATGTGCCTGGTTGTAAGCTACACCCCTAAGATCTTAGGGGCATTGCCAGTGCGTCTGTCATCCTGAGTCGTAAGCTGACAAGTCCCATGTGTCTATTATTTCACCAGTACCCGTATCCTTCCAAACCAGGAGTTCCTTGGAAGAACTCTTTCAGAAGGAGCTCTACTGCCTATTATAAACCTAACACAAAAGCTCTGAAGTAAGTACATAGAGACACTCAGTTGGCAGGTGGTTGGTGGCTGGATAAGCGGTAACTACGATGAGACAACAGACACTGGTTCAAGATCCAATCGTAACGAAGAAATTTCTCTTTGTGTTTTTTCGATCTTTTTTGATAATGAATTGTCAACAATCGATATCCATTATAATATCATAAATTCATTGGCTATTTGCCATGTCTACGGTTATAAAAAAAAATAGGCGGATTAAATTCAACCGTCCGGAGCGGTTAAAAAATGCAAAATCGATGCGATCGAGTCTCGACGGAAGAGATTAGCATTTTGTATAAAGAGACCGGAGGTAGTTACGTTAATAAGTTAATTGAATGGCACGGGTAGATGTTAAGAATAAGGACGTTTGACTCATTCTGTTAGTATTTCTGAGGACAGGCCATTGGCCAGACGAACGGACTTTCGAATTTATTCTGTGATAAAAAGAATTCGACAGCGGTGCAGTTTCTTAAGACTTAGGTCAATTATAATTGCCTTAGGGCACGTTCCCATTGTGTCATGATGACAGATAATCGTGTAGTTTAAAGTGTCGTGGCTTGTATATTTAAACGAAGTTCTTCACATATAGTGCAACACGTTTAACTGTCGTGACAATGGAAAAAGCTAGAGCGACAGTCGTCTGACGATAAATAAACGTCATGATAAAAATGTGACGACAGATAATCGCAGCTACTATTGTCGTCACGTTTTATTTATTGTCTCATATCTGCAAACGACAAGGTGGCTACCGTAAAAGGACAAATAGTCGTCACGATTCAGTGGGAACAGCTAGGTATGAGAGTCGCTCAACGATAAAAAGTTCACTACACAGTCACGACAGATAGACGTGATACGGGAACAGGCTAGATGCGACAGTCGTCCAACGATAAATAGAACGTTACGACGTAATGGCAACGCGCCCTTACTGAAAGTCCAATCAATATTAGTGTCACAGCCTATCAGCTGTGTCTTCAGCCGAATAAAATAATAATTACATAAATATTAAACAACATCAAATACGGTGCTCTGATCCCAAAGTAAGTACTAAAGCACTTGTGTTATGGAAATCGGAAACATCGACTACAAACAGCCAGACTCGAGACAAAATAGAAAAATTAGTTTTTCTACATTGACCTGGCCGGGGATCGAACCCGAGACAGCCGAGATAACGACACCATGAAAACCGATGTGCAAGCTACTCTACCACGGAGGTCGTTAAATAAACAAGCCAAGCAGTAATGTGAGCATTACTGCGTTCCAGTTTTGAAGAGTTAGGAGTGCTGGTAAAATTACAGGAACATGGGACTTGTCAACTTATGTTGCGCAATGGCAGTGCCCCTCAGATCATTGCGATTTAAAGATTAGTGCGGCACTGTAACTGTTATGGACATGCGTGTCGCTTACGATCAGGCGCGCGACGTGTTAATCACTTGTAAGTCACTTGGCATCATGAATAAAAATATTTTAAGTTTTGTTGTCTGTTTGTTGTTTAAAATGCTTGCTTCGTCGTTTGTTTTAATTTATTCTTTGTTTTGGTGTTTTGGTGTGATGATGATTTTTTAATATATTCTACTGATTTTTTTTATACAAAGGTAAGAGCGCATTTGACCTCCATCTCACCTGATGGAAAGTTACAATGGAGCATGCACACCTAAATAATACCTATTCACTCTCGACTTGAAAAGGTCCAAGTTATAACGTTCGAATGTGGAAGCATAACGCTTCGTGCGAATCTTTGGAATATCCACAACATATGGGTTGGAACTCAAGCCTACGTCTAGTCCCCCGATGATGGAAAGGGGAAGGCGGAATTAAATCGTGTAATTCCATATCACACTCTCCGTGATCCTGTAAAATACATATGTGTTCAAGGCTCTGCAGCTTAGGGTTATAGAATAGGAAGAATCAGTGCTATCACACTTAACAAAGACTTACCTAATATCTTATGTCCATTTGCTAATTTGTTTATCATAAAAAAGAGATTTGTTTATAAATATAGGTATTACGGACAGCCGTACGCGTCTGGCCGGTCAGAGCAATGCGAGTAGAATTGCTAGAATGCTGAGTAATTCAGTAGCTCTGATTGGCCGAGTGGCGTCCACGGCGAATTGATAAGGCCGTTACGGTGTGGGAGACACCGTCTTGGTACAAAATATAAGTAAGATTTATTGTAATATTCAATTGTAATTGCATTCAGTTATATTCGATATTCTTATTCAGTTGTTCGATAAGTCAGATGGACATAGAAATAAGTTGTTTAAGTAAGTTTTATGGAATTGTAAACACTCCACTTCCTAAGTTTCAGAAGATTTACATTGGAGGTTTATTGAAGAAAAGAAGAATACCAAATGCAAGTCTGGTCTGTTTAGATGGTTTTCAGCCGGTATGTAACAATACAAATCTGGGACCTCTGCGTGGCAGTCGTGGACCGTTCGGTCATGGAGGCACTCGATTGAACTATATTTTCGGGTCTAAATCGCGTTTTTTAAATAGTTTTTCATACAAACCAACGTTTCGGGGCTTTTACAGTCCCATGATTACGGCTGAATGTTGGAGGTGAAATGTGCGTTTAACTTTTCAATAAAAAAAATCGGGTATATAAAGAGAAATCATACCGTGGTAAGAAACCGGTATTTAGTGTTAATCATAAACTTTATTATGAATTGATTAGAAAATCATCTATTCATAAAATACCCGTGTGACAATAGTTCATAATGTCTTTTGAAACATTGTACCTAATGAATTTAGATTTACTCAATTGATTGATTCAAGGAATAATTGTTTAGAAAATTGAAACCTTTGTTTGTGACTTTGAAGTTAATTGGAAAAGTAAAGTTGTCCAAACGCAAACACGTTACCTATCTATCAAAAACTCTCATCATTCCGGCCAAGTATGGCAATTATAACAAAACAACTCGTCGGCAAGAGCCATATCTCATCAGCTATACCGACCCAATTACAAGGAGCTAATTAAAACTGACCACTTTGTTATGATCTCTGACATTTGGTTTTTCTTTTTAGTGTAATTACGAGCTACTGAAGATTGTGGTGTTATTAGCAGAGGTCAGTTTAAGCAGCATGAGGCAGAGTAGACGATACCTCTGAAATTTAGAAGTTGTTTATTGTCTTTTCTTCAAAATTGTAGTGTAAGTACCAATTATTACGGAAGTGTGTTCAAAAAAAGTTTTGTGCTTTAAGAAAATTATAATTATTATGTTTTGATTGTTGCTCTCGGAAAACGTGTGAAGTCCCAAGCCCGCATTGTGTCAGCGTGGCGGCACAATATCTCTGTGTCTGTAAACTGTTTTTTTTTTACAAAATGTACAATTTGTCCACTTGACCTAGTTCCGGCGCTTCATTCATAGTTGACAAACATATATATGAACTACTCGCATGTATCGATTTAGAAGTCTACACTATAAAATTTATTTAAATTTGTATCAATTTTCTAGTAACTCATTCTGATTTGATATTTTACACTCAAGGTGTAAATCAAGTACAGGTTTGATCCCTTTATCTACAACTTTTTGTTACACCCAGTTAATATAATACCGCTTGTCGTTTACTGTTATGTTTAATTAGCAGAAAATTAATATTTCTTCCTATAGAAAATGTGTTGTTATACAACGGGATATTAAAGTGAATACCAGACATCCGTTGGTGAGATTAAATGGTAAAGTCGCAGTATTCTTAAATGTCCTGTATTTATTTATATACGATAGGTAAAACTAAAATCTTTAAGTGACCACTTCTGAAGAATGTAATATAAAATTACCAATTTTGAAAATAGAATCTTTGCTTGTTGCTGAAAAACAAATAATCGATTTTCAAAATGGCCACCGTAAAGATATAACGATTTCCCGCGAAATAATGTCAGAAATATAAACAATTGAAGAAAAATTACAATCTAAAATCTGGCGATGCCGATGTGGCCAATTAGAGGCCTTAGCCTGTCGCGAATGACGAAAAATTTTCCTACTATTGTCTAACGCTGTTAAATTTTCTCACCTGTTATTTATTTTACAATTTTGATGAATGAATTTAAGAAGAGAACATTTTCGTTGTATGATTTTTTAAGATTTCGTTGCGGCATAAATCAGAAAGTTATGAAAGACTAAAATTAGCATTTAGTTCATCACTGATTCAGCGAGTATATATGAATTCGTGCCCATATCTGTTCTGCTTAACACTGCCTGGGTGGCGGAACGGGCACCATCGACTGCCACGCAGTACCGGACCGGGAGAAACATTTGTATGGCCTACATTTATTTCTCTCGTGAGTTTGAATCTAATTTGTGGTTGTCTATGTATGTGTCTCCATGGCACCTACTGTGGGGCTATGAGTGTGTACGTGTGGTTATTATAATAATAATAATAATAACACACACACTCAACATAGCCCCGCACTAGGGAAACCCTGTGTCGCGGGTGCCATGGACACACATATAGACAAGCACAATTTACACCCAAACTCACGAGAGAAACAAATGTAGGTCATACAAATATTTCTCCCGGCCTGGGAATCGAACCTGGGACCTCTGCGTGGCAGTCCGGCATGGTAACCGTTCGGCCACAGAGGCAGTTAAAATTGGTACTAAATGTGTAATTCCTTAAAACAGGTGTAATTCCTTCATGGCAGGTACGCGATATTGCGTTTCAGACCTTTCCACCGATGACATAAGTACCGAATTTGACATCACCAATTAAGTTGTAATATTTATGGTTGCTTACAATGTAATTCTAATTGGGTAAAAAATTCAATATTAAACTTTATTCAATTATGTATAGGTCATGTTGATCTACAATCTTTGCCATCTCTCGGGTAATTTTAGAATTCTCTTTTTTTTTAAACTGTTCTTATGACATACAGCTATCATAATCGACTGATGGTCTTTTCGCAATCAAAGTGATGTTTGTAAATGGCTATTTAAAGTATTTTGTAAAGACCGAAAAACAAGTGAAAATCTGAAGGGGCTATGTTGGGCGAATATGGTGGATGAGGTAAAACATCTTAATCTAACTGCGATAGTTTATGACGGCTTTGTAAAAATGTGTGTGGTTTGGCAAGATGATGGAACACGACACCTTTACAATTTACCAGTTCCAAATTAAAAATTTTCTCGCCTATTTTTAAAATGCGAGTCAAAATATATTATTAAAATTACCAAGACAATATAGAACTTCAAACAAACTAAAAATTCTTTATTTCGTTCAGTACCTCCCCTACAACTAAACCGTCGTCGGCGTCGTGCTAAAAGACCAGTGTGTCCAAGTGCACGGCATTCTACCACCTTTGCAAGCAGACATTTTTATGCTTTAAGTTCCGTTCTATATAATAAATTAAACAAAATTCACAATCATATATGTGTATGTGTGTATACACATACTTATGACAATTATTTTTTATGTTTTCACTCATAACTATCACAAAAAATGTATAACCATAATCGCTCTGACTCATTATACTTTAAAATTTTAAATACAGGCACTTATTTTTGGTCCCGCCACTGAACTCTGTCTCCTAAGACACAGACATTTGTCTAGTTTAGGAGCCAGAGTCCTTAGATTTGTTACGCCTTTTCTACCTGTTTGTTTTATTTTATTTTGTTTACATTTCTAATGTGTAAATTTCTTCTCTATACGTATAAGTTTATGTGCAGCCTATGTGATCTATGGTGTAGCCTATTCAAAAAAACTGTGAATAAGAAAAATATATGAAGAGACTATAAATGGAATCTTGGGAATCTTTGCCTACCCAAAATGACGAAAACTTAAAAATATCAAGCAGTAATATTACAGTAGTAATTGTAAAAGTTATAATAAATATGATAGGTAACTAATGTTCATTATAACATCTTCCGTATTACGAGGTCCTTTTAAACTTGGTCGTACTATAATTAAAATTAATATAGTCGAAGAATGTTCGAGAAACTTCGATGGAAAGTCATTACGGGACTCTATCTGTGTCCTTTAGAATCTAACAAATCTCGTCCTGATAGAAATCGTGATTGCTTTTACAAGTTTCATGCAGCGGTTAAAAATAGTGGTGGACTTTGCCTCTTTTGAAAAAAACATACGCGACATTTTAACAACAGTATAGACAAATTTCACGAAAAGAGACTTGTACGAAGATATGATTCATTTTACTAACTGTACAGCAATGCGGGCTACAATGGGCGTTTTCGCGATATATATCGTTCTCCTTCTCACTAACTGCTGTATCAGTCATTTTTGTCGTATAACTAAGACTTTATTCAGTTTTCAACAGCGATCTTTTTTTATACTACTCGTTGTATGGTTTCTTTTTACCATATAAAATAGCTTATTGATAGAACGACATTGATCCGAACCGCAACTCAAGATATAAAGTGATTATAAAGGCGAGGTATTTCAAGGCGAGCCTATGTTTTAGGAGGTGAGGTGTGCCCCGCGTGTCCCGCAACCCGCGTGCTGAAATTTAATATGAATAAAGACGTCAACAAGCGCTCGATGGCGAGTGACGGGACAGCGGACGGTACGGCGCGTCGTTAAACCACTGGGCAAATTTCAGATTTTGGGATAAATGTTAGTTTAATAACTACAGGGCTTTAGTTGAAAACCAAAGTTTAGCAGGCTCTCTGTAGTATTTAATTATAAATATCTTTATATAAAAATGATCTGCAAAGTTAGATACTTTGTTATTAAATAATTCGTTTTTGCGAGTTCTTAGGTTTTCGCGATTGTTACACATAGGAAATTAAACTATTTTTCTGGATTTAAATCGCGTATATTTGTTTTTTCAAACAAACCGACGTTTCGGGCCCTTTACAGGTCCGATGGTCACGGTTGACTGAGGTGGTTCAGTCTTCAACCAGTTATGTTTAATATTGATGCAAACCACCCTATTTTTTCACTATAGTTACAATGGTTATTAATTAAATACCTTATTTTTAATTTTACAAAGAAAACGTTCCAATTTACGCTACATTCAGTTTTACAAATTATTTTATGGAATGAATTTTTATTAAGTTCAATTTATTATTAATTAATAATAGTAATTAGAATAAACTAAAACTATAGTCAAAAAATAGGGTGGTTTGCATCAATATTAGACATAACTGGTTGAAGACTGTACCACCTCAGTCAACCGTGACCATGGGACCTTTAAAGGGCCCGAAACGTCGGTTTGTTTGAAAAAACAAATATACGCGATTTAAATCCGGAAAAATAGTTTCATTTCCAATTCGTTTTAGGTTTTTATTTTTTCAAACGGGACGAACAAGTCGTGTGACTGGTGATAAGTTATGAGCCTGTCCATAACACTTGCAGTGCCACTCAGAGATTTGTATCGCAAAGATCTGGAGACACTGCTACTGCGCCTGTCACCCTGACACAAAAGTTGACAAGTCCTTTGTGCCTGTAATTTTACCAGCAGCCTTGCAGCGGAACGCAGTAATGCTCACATTAATGCTAGGCGGCAGAAATAGGTAAGGCAGTACTTCCCTGGATGAACTTTTTCACAAGGAGCTCTACTGCTTCTAAATCATACATAACAATCATTTAAGTGAGTGACTGGCATCCGTGGTAGGTTCCAAAAGCCTGCGTTACAGGTTGCTAGACTAATTCTAATCAAATAAAAAGTAAGAACAACATATCACGCACATCAAAAGAAACCTCCAACTCCTACTTGTCGGAAAATTAGTTTGTATGATTACATAGATCATTTTCAAGCTGGCTGTGCTTGCCGCAACTAATATGTGCAAGTAAGTTTTCATCAGGTCATAGGGTAAATAATTAATCAGCAACACAATTGCTAGCAGGGAGTATCGGTCTGTTACCCGTCACTGTTTCATTTAATATTTACCCATACAAGCTTACCCTACCCATCAACTTGCTTGATACCCTACATGTCATGAGGTTGCAACTTTCATGGCGTTATTACTTTGAGAGAACTGGAAGAAGGGGCAGGGAAACAAAGTGCCTCCCATTTTGAAATTGTTTTGTAACTGGAGGTACATTTAAATATATCACAGTATTACGTGTTTACATGTAATCATATTTGTGCTTGAGGACAACACAAACAACATGTTTGTGTTTTTTCTATGACTCCAGGTTTCTATGGGCTTAAAGAGGATTTGAACCAATTTCACTATACGGTGACTTCTCCGGTTTACCGGCCCCCACTAGTTTTCGGCCACTGCGCAGCCAAATAATAAGAAAACTTTATCTTACCCAATTAAAAAATTAACGCGTACCTAATGCTACTAGTGGTATCAGTCACTCTGTAAATTAGTAGCTTTATAAAGATATCAGTGTATTCTCAGTCGACCGGCGCATGTTTAGCAGGCATCACCTGTGTCAAACGATACAAAAAAATAGTGGGAGTCGCGTGATTTCAAGGTGGCAAAATATAACTTTTGTTTAGCATAATATAACTGTTAATGACTTGATTTTATATTGTAATGATAGCAATTCGTGATAGACTTATTTTATAGCGTAAAATTCGAAGGCCGGGTAAGTAGGTAAGATTTAATTGGGATATCTAGTTCTCGGCCAGGGGGCCAAAATTGGCATAAAACGTATTATAGATAATTGGCTATATTTTTTAATGTAATAATTCTAATCATTAGAATCAAATAAGATAAAATATCATATAATAAATATATTTATAATCTTCATTAGTGCTAGCCAGATTCCAGCCGAATGTTGTTTAACAAATAAACGATAAAACAATTTTTTTATTTCTTTGATTTTTTAAGGCCCAGGGCTTTGCTTAATCTACTTGTTGGCCTATAATAAAATTGTGTGGCCGAAAACTAAAAAATAATCATCTATTTTTCAGCCACCTCCTCATGGTATTTTTGGTTTACGTTCTTTTAGATGCCGCCAAGAAAAGAAGTCGTGCAGAAAAAGCAAATTACAAATAACAAAGTAACAAAAAAAGAGGAACGCATTTTAGATACACTGAAGAGGCGTTATCACAAGCATTGCAGGCAATAAGAATTCACAAAAAAGGTATAAGGGAGACGTGTCGTCAATTTGATGTTCCTCGCACAACAGTCCAAAATCGACTTCATGGTAGAATATCCGAAAAGCCTCGAAAAGTTGGTCCATACGCCATATTAGGAATTGAAGGTTAAAATAAAATTGTAGATTGGATAATAGAATTAGTCAAATGTGGAATACCAAAAAAAAGCGGACCTGCTAGAAACCGTAACTAAATTATTAAAAGACATCGGAAAAGAAAACAGGTTTCCGGAGGGGCGACTTGAACAAAAGTGGTACCAAAGTTGTCTTAGAAGACATCTCGAAATCAGCGTTCGTGAACCAGAAGCCATTAACAAAGCTAGGGAAGTGGTTAAAGAAAACTCAATAAGACAATTGTTCAAAGATCTGGATTTATTTTTGAACGAAAGAGGACTTTCAAATATTATGGAAGATCCTGAGCGGATATTGAACGCTTATGAGACTGGAGTCTCATTATGCCCAAAGACTGATAGTTTTGGCCCTTAAAGGTTATAAAAATGTTTACACAGTAAAAAGAGGTAATGAAAAAAACACAGCAACTGTATTGATATGATGACTCCTTCGGGGAAAATATGTCCAACATTGGTTGTTTTCCCATATATTAGACCGCCAAAAGCAGTTGTTGAAAATATGCCGGAAGGTTGGGTTATCGGTAAAACAGAAACAGATTGGATGCGTTCAGATGTTTTTTATGAATACATTGCAAATGACTTCAATAAATGGTTGATTGAAAACGATATAAAAAAACCAGTTATTCTTTTCGTAGATGGGCATAAATCGCATATGTCTATGCCTTTAAGTGAATTTTGCGACGAAAATGACATTATCTGATATGCTCTACCAGCAAATACTATACACAATATGCAACTAACAGATGTGAGTATGTTCTGGCCCCTGGAGCAAGAATGGGAAAACACTCTTAGAAAATGGCAAAGTCACCCAGAAAACCTTAGCAAAACCGTTACGAAGACCAATGTTTGTAAAGTATTTGAGGAATGTCTCTTAATAAAGAAATGACACAAACTATAAGGAACGGTTCCAGAAAGTGTGGGTTATTTCCTTTCAATATCAAGGCAGTGGATTCTACAAAATGCGTCAAAAATTTTCAAGAAGGCAGAAAAATAAATTAATCTTATCTGATGATGTGACTGATCGAGATTTTTTAGGTGCACAAAAAGTAGTTGCTTTAATTAAAAATAATTTAATTATTAAAGGGATCGATCCTGACATTCTTTCTAATTAAATAGAGTTAGCCATATGTTCCTGGAAAAAAAATCGAACTTCAACATCGAAAACACCACGAACTTCAACACAAGTAACTAAATCTCATTCCTCAAAATCTCCCAAACAATTACAAGCCCATACTGAGATAAACACTGAAACTGATGGTGATGATATTGTAAGCTGTTCTTTGTTGGATATTTCAATTCCCGACGTCGAGTCGTACGTTTCTCTAAGTGACATTTCTGTTTTACTAATATCAGACATACAATTCGACGTATCAAATGCTTCACAGATTATTACACTGGCAGAGGTTCATAATGAGCCTCATGAAAACGACATATTAAATATCTCAGCGGTAGAAAAACTTCATAATGCAAATAATTTAGATAAAATACATAATCAATCATTACCTCCGCAAAATATAACAAACCCCCAAAACCCTCAAAATCTAAATACTAACGAAGAAATCTCAATGTGCATCTCAGTAAATATGGGTACATTTGAAAAGCATTTAAAATTTCCAGTAGATACAAACTTACCGGAAACTAAAAAGAGAAACGTGAATAAATTCCCTAGTGCCATATCTTCGAAATCATGGAGAGATTATCAATTGAAAGGAAAAGAAAAACAGAAAAAGAAAGAAGAAATTGATAGAAAGAAGCCTGAAAAAGAATTAAAGAAAGTTGAACAAGCTGCAAAGAAAAGGACAATTGTTTCAGAGAAAAAAACTAAAATTATAATAGACGTAGATGGAGAAGAGAAAGAAGAAACTAAAGAGGCAAACAACACGAAGACTAGAGTAGTAACAAAAGGAAGTATTTTAAGAGTAAATAGCTGGTACAGGTACATTCATAACCTCGGCTTAGTATATTTAAGTAGCAAACTATACGGAAACCATGTTTAATTCATTTTCACTTTTTCGGATTAGAGGAGGCAACGTACAAAACGACTTTGAAAAAGCGATAAGTAGCGAATCTACGCGAGCAACAAAAGTAGATAGTGAAGGTGAAATGAAAACTCAAGGAGATAGGAGAAATAAGACTAAA
>NW_020653713.1:4925493-4946829 GCF_003589595.1 Hyposmocoma kahamanoa
TCCCATAGCTAATTTCAAAAAGCACACACTTCACATGAAAGCGTATATAATACGTTCCCGTGGTTTTCATTTCAAGCTAACGTCTAAACAAACCCAGTCTTTATTACTGCATTTAGTTCGTGAACAATGGCACACTCGGCCAAATCAAATATTCAAACGTATATATGTATAATTTCCGTATTATGGGATGTTATAATTATAACCTATTGTACAGGATAATGCGAGATTGTATCTCAAGATTTAGTTTGCATTTTAGTTTAGGCGATTATACGGTGTAAAATGAATCCTTTATGTTCTCTCGGAATTCTACAATGGCCACAAAGTCAAACGAAAAACAGAAAGACTGTACTGTGTTGTATAGTTTACTTGGTAATGGTGGTTCTGTAAAGAGAGATACAAAAGTCTGTAAACCTCGCAGAACTGTATTACTAACATCTTATGCAACAACTTTTCGATGCCTTACTTACTCAAACTCGTATCTTATAAAGAGTCATTATTCAGGAGATGGCAAAACTTTTTATTTATTTTAAATTTCTTATCAAAGGTGTTAATTTGCTTGCATTACTTTAAGAGGTAAAGCCAGTGAGTGAATACAAAGGAAATGTGATGTGAAATCAACCTGCAAAATTTATATATGCAATCATTGACTTACAAATAAATGGACGACGGGTCTAATACAAAAACCACGAAAAAAATGTCCCAAGTCAACCTATTTAAACGTAGTGTCATGTAAAGGAATATGAAAAAGCTAAAACGTTGAATTTAAATTGTAATGTCATCGCAGTACTGTCTAATTTTGCTTGCTTCGCTGTCAGTCGAACAAACGAAGACTAAAGTGTGAATGACGCTCTGTATACGATTTTAACGCCCTATAAGTTCGGACACTTTTTAGCGCGGACCCGACGTCCATATAATTGTAAGTCAATGGTTAATGACTTGATTTTGTGTTGTAATGATAGCAATTCGTGATAGACTTATTTTATAGTGTAAAATTCGAAGGCCGGGTAAGTAGGTAAGATTTAATTGGGATATCTAGTTCTCGGCCAGGGGGCCAAAATTGGCATAAAACGTATTATAGATAATTGGCTGTATTTTTTAATATAATAATTCTAATCATTAGAATCAAATAAGATAAAATATCATATAATAAATATAATTATATCTTCATTAGTGCTAGCCAGATTCCAGCCGGGTGTTGCTTAACAAATAATCGATAAAACAATTTTTTTATTTCTTTGATTTTTGACGGCCGAGGGCTTTACTTAATCTACTTGTTGGCCTATAATAAAATTGTGTGGCCGAAAACTAAAAAATAATCATCTATTTTTCAGCCACCTCCTCATGGTATTTTTGGTTTACGTTCTTTTAGAAGCCACCAAGAAAAGAAGCCGTGAAGAAAAATCAAATTACAAATAACAAAGTAACAAAAAAATGAGGAACGCATTTTGGATACACTGAAGAGGCGTTATCACAAGCATTGCAGGCAATAAGAATTCACAAAAAAGGTATAAGGGAGACGTGTCGTCAATTTGATGTTCCTCGCACAACAGTCCAAAATCGACTTCATGGTAGAATATCCGAAAAGCCTCGAAAAGTTGGTCCATAGCCCATATTAGGAATTGAAGGTGAAAATAAAATTGTAGATTGGATAATAGAATTAGCCAAATGTGGAATATCAAAAAAAAGCGGACCTGCTAGAAACCATAACTAAATTATTAAAAGACATCGGAAAAGAAAATAGGTTTCCGGAGGGGCGACCTGAACAAAAGTGGTACCAAAGTTGTCTTAGAAGACATCCCGAAATCAGCGTTCGTGAACCAGAAGCCATTAACAAAGCTAGGGAAGTGGTTAACGAAAACTGTATAAGACAATGGTTCAAAGATCTGGATTTATTTTTGAACGAAAGAGGACTTTCAAATATTATGGAAGATCCTGAGCGGATATTGAACGCTGATGAGACATTTCTGTTTTACTTATATCAGACATATAATTCGACGTATCAAATGCTTCACAGATTATTACACAGGCAGAGGTTCATAATGAGCCTCATGAAAACGACATTTTAAATATCTCAGCGATAGAAAAACTTCATAATGCAAATAATTTAGATAAAATACATAATCAATCATTACCTCCGCAAAATATAACAAACCCTCAAAATCTAAATACTAACGAAGAAATCTCAATGTGCATCTCAGTAAATATGGATCCATTTGAAAAGCACTTAAAATTTCCAGTAGATACAAACTTAGCCGAAACCAAAAAGAGAAACGTGAATAAACTCCCTAGTGCCATATCTTCGAAATCATGGAGAGATTATCAATTGAAAGGAAAAGAAAAACAGAAGAAAAAAGAAGAAATTGATAGAAAGAAGACTGAAAGAGAATTAAAGAAAGTTGAACAAGCTGCAAAGAAAAGGAGAATTGTTTCAGAGAAAAAAACTAGTGTTAACATAAAGCTAAGCCAAACTAACGAGAAAGAAAATACTGACACAGGAGATGAAGCTAATTGTAAAATTATAATAGACGTCGATGGAGAAGAGAAAGAAGAAACTAAAGAGGCAAACAACACGAAGACTAGAGTAGTAGCAAAAGGAAATATTTTAAGAGCAAATAGAAAACGAAATCCCTTGCACAGGTACATTCATAACCTCGGCATAGTATATTTAAGTAGCAAACTATACGGAAACCATGTTTCATTCATTTTGACTTTTTCAGATTAGAGGAGGCAACGTACAAAACGACTTTGAAAAAGCGACAAGTAGCGAACCTACGCGAGCAACAAAAGTAGATCGTGAAGGTGAAATGAAAACTCAAGGAGATAGGAGAAATAAGACTAAACCAGCGGCGACATGCCAAAATCCATAATTTAAGTCCAGATGAATAGGGTACTATCTCAATAATACAGATTTTTGAGGAGAGCAATTTTAATGTTTCTTCTAGCATTATTTCAGCCATTATTGTTATTTAGTTCTCCTCACTTTTAAAGCTTACACATTTAGCAGTATTTTCGAATACTTTTTATTCTTATACAGCTTCGTAATTCTAACAAAATCCTGAAATTGTTAAGGGGGTTCTATAATATTACCCTTTTGAACATAAAATATTTGTGATTTAGAATTTTAACTAAACTATTCATACTTAAGTAATACTTTTAAATGAAAGAAGGAATATTATTCAATTCGATAAAACTTTGAGGAACATAGTGGTATCTCAAAAAAAAAACTCTATACTATAAATTACCAATTCAATGAAAAAATATCCCAAAAAAGGTATGACCTTGAAATAATCGTCTTCGTTTTAGGAATAAATATTTTTAAAATACACTTACCTTATAATGTACACATGCTGTGTTTTAGTTATAATACCTATTCAAAGAACGATGACGTCTTGACGACTGCAGCTTCGTGTGTAATACTGAATACGACTGTGTTGCTCAATGTTTGGGGTTTTTGTCAAATTTTTGAGTTGCTGCCTTGTTCATCCAAGGCAATGAATTGTTCACTCAGTATAATTTCGGTTATCTATCTGTAGTCCTAAGTGACATTTTCCAGAAATAGCGTTTGCTCGAATTTTCATAACCTCGAAAGTAATTATGAGAGGAAAATGTTTTTTCTTTTAAATCTTTTTGTTAATCCGGGGGAATCTGCTTACAGATACTCCGGTCCCGCGAGGGCAGAGCCGGGGTTATGTGGGACTGGACTGAACCCTGAAGGGGAGCAGCCCGACCGCACTAAACCCCCGGAGTGTTCCTCCTCTTCCCTGTAGGTAGGGGTACGGGTACCTTATTGCACTCGTCCGCGCCCCGCCAGCTGTGGCTATGCCCTACGCAATCCCTCCCCGAGTAGGGAGATACATCGGTCCGCCGACTCTGAATGTGAGGCTCGCTGAACACCAGACGTGCCTTCTATCCCGGGCCCCTCTACACTGGGCAAAGAACTTCCCCGAGTCCGCTACCCAGGGGCCATGGGTGGTTAGGACAGCATCCAATCAACCGTGAAGTTTAGTGGCTGCTCCCCTAGCCCCCGCGGCGAATCTGAAGGCACGCTCCGCCGCCACACCTGACGCGCATCCGCGTGGACTCTCCGAAGAGAGTTCCTTGTAGCGCCCACCACGGGCCAACCGCCCAAGTTCGGCCGCGGAGGATAGGACGAGCGGCAACGACACATCGACACGTCTCTCTCCTCGCGCGCGCATCCGAACTTAACCTAACTTAACTGAACCTAATCATGTCTTCGCGATAAACATTCAACATATCCTGAAGGAACAACGGTTTCGTTATAATTCGGTTTTCGGTGTAATGAAAATTTTAACAAACGTAATTTCGGAAAAAAAATCGAGTTTGTGATAGGTTACTTATAATTTCGCGTCGTGCGAGCGATTTGAAGTTTGCTCGATATTTGCGTGACATTGTGTTATGGTTCAGCGTGAGTTGTACATGCGCTGTTATTGATACTTTCGTTCAAACGCCGTCCGCACTTGTAAGTAGCGACATCTGGCGGATCATGCCTCTACTACTAACAGTTCGGCGTGCCATATCGTATTGATATTAGTCTAGTGGTTAATAGATATTATTGTTGTGGTCCAAGCCGTGTATGCTAGGTGGCGCTATTTTGTTGTTTTTTCATAATAGGGGCATCTAAATGGCATTTTATTTTTCCTGTGAAATAACTGTGCCTATAATGTAATTTTTCTTTTTCCTCTGGAATATACCATTTGCCTATCAAACAGCGGTTTAATTGCAAACATTAAGGGCGCATATATTCGACACGAATGTCATCGCGCTCACCCCGCGCGGTCGCCGCGCGGTGTCCGAGCGGAGTCTAACTGCCGTGGCAAAATACGCTCTATTTATTTAGTTTTTACGTTTTAACTTAAATAGCTTTTTGGGCGAGGCTAGCTTGAATTTGGACTACGCGGCGGCCGGGCGAAGGCCGCGCGGTTGTATTATTCAGAGAAAATTAAATGTTGTTGCCTAGTAAATAGAATTCAGATTCGCCATTAATGTACGTGACAGCGTGGTAACTGGGCGGTTGCCGCGCGAAAACTTTCTCCTTGTGTAACTGGGCGCTTATAGTGGTGGCTTTTCAGTAAAAACTCTCTAAGTTTTTGTTAAAATTAACAGTTAACAGTACTCTCTCTGGTCTAGCTGCTACTGATGTTGAAATTCTTAAGCAACTAGAATTAAATTTTCATTCAATTGATATTCAATTATTTTTATGAAATCACTCCATTAGTTTGTTATAATTATTAATACAAAGATCGAACGCTCAGAAAAAATTCCGTTGATCCGGCCGGATTCGAACCGACGTCTTCTAGCATACCGTGCCAGACGCTATACCAACTAAGCCACGGAACGAACCGTTGTTGGATTTGGTTTTTCAATGACTTTTTTTTAAGTCGTAGCGCCATCTATGAGAAATCTATTAGACTATCTGTAAATTTTACCTGATTTCTTAGCTACAGTAATCTCTCAAAGTCAAATTAAATATCTTTTATTTTCATAAGCGAGTAAGAATGAGTAAGTAACGTAAGAAGTTTGTTTTTTAAATCTTGATTCAGAAAAAAAAGGTATTTCGTAGGTAAGCAAAGTAAGGCAAAGTGGGTCCAGATGTGCTAGAAATTTTCAACTCGTTTATGGGCAGCATGTGAAACAAAGCTTTCAGCGAAGCGGTTTGTCAAGCGATTCTAAGGGGTTAAAATAATGAATGTGACCATAGTGTGGACGGTTTACTTATGTTTTTGCCTATTTGGTTCCTTTGATGTGCGTCGGGCGCGGTAACGCGAGTTTGGTGTTTACTGTATTTGCTGAATAGGCAAACAAGTACAAAACCATGTATAGATAGCATGTGTGACAAATACTTTGTCACACATGCTATCTATGCATGGTTGTTGTTCGCCAAACATATCAAATACGTAAATACAAATATCCATATTATGAAGTGCCACCATAAAATTTATTTTTCACGACTGTACGTTCGCACAGTATCCTCCATCTCACTTTTTGCCTTCCGAACATTACTGGAAAAAGCATTATAGGGCATTAATTACAGAGTCAAAGATTTCAAGTCGCTTACAACTTGAATGTGCTATAACGTTGAATCCGTGAGTGGCAGCGTACAACTACAGCGTACAGCGTACAACAGTCAATCAAATATATTATTATCTTTTTTTCATATGCAAGCATATTACACTTGAAATCCCAATTCTGCGATTCAATCAATTTTTTGGTCAAGCGTGAGTTGTCCTAACTTCGACTCAGTGTTATGTATAGGAAATGAAACTATTTTTCCGGATTTAAATCATGGGACCTGTAAAGGGCCCAAAACGTTGGTTTGTTTGAAAAAATAAATATACGCGATATAAATCCGGAAAAATAGTTTCATTTCCTATGTGTTATAATCGCGAAAACCTAAGAACTCGATCAGTTTTAAGTAATTTTCATTTCATTATACGGAACGAAAAAAATGTGGACAGCAGAAGTTGGTCAAATTTAATATAATGATTTATCATACACAATAAATTGCTTCAGTTCTATAAACAAATTGTACGTGAAATGAACCAATCTCTGCAACGCAAGTCCACGGCGAGATTATGTGTATGTGTGCCTCCCACACGGCGCGCAGCGGGCGTGCACGCATAAGGCGGCTACTAAACGAACTGAACACGAAGACGAAACCGACTGCATAGACGAGATCGACTGCAAGCAGTCGACAGCCGCGCTGCTAGATATAGATATCGATATTCGCTACTCTGCCGTCCACTAACTAAAACGCGACTAATTATAACGCAGCTGGATATAGCACAAAAATCTCTTTTAAAGACTACTATAGTTACGTTACGTTACGTTAGTTACTATAGTTACGGCGCCGGCGTAAATCAAAGCCAAAAACAGAAGCGTGCAGAAGCGTGGAGAGATCCACTATTGTTATGTTGCTAAAGAGAATGTATTTTTATGTACTGTACCTCAAATTAAGACAACAAGAAAACAAATTTTACAACTACTTTAGAATCTCCATTGCCACTTTTGATAAATTGTACGATGTAGGAAATGAAACTATTTTTCCGGATTTAAATCCGGAAAATTATATAATATATAAAAATTATATACGACGTAATTATTCTCTAATTACTACTACTTAAACTTTTGATTCTCGGATTATCGTTCACATCGACGATTGAATTTGAAGTCTGAACTGCATGCAGTTGAGTTTCGACTGCATGCAGTTAATGCGTGAAATCGTTATCAACTTCATACATTAACTGAAAACATAATAGTCCATCCGTTACCAGCCTAAGCTGCGCTGCTACAATTGCATATAATTACACTACTTGCGTTATTAGAATAGCAATACGGTTCAACATTAAATCAACAATTATTTCAATTCTCGTCTCAGATGTGCGAACATCCTTGTCAATTTAGACTATTTCCACCGAAGATACGCTAAGAGAAAATTTAAATTTTGCCATACAAATTTTCCACGACTCGCCTTGCCTTTGCCTTGTTTAGGTAAATATGCCCTGCCTGTTTCAATATCTCACTCGTCCATTATTAATGGACCTTTCGACTAGTGCATTTAATATGTTAAAACATACGCTGGCTATCTTTTCATGTTAAAATAGATCTTAGCCACATAATTCTCGATATCCATCACGAGGCAGAAGGGTCCACGGCGGGCTGCGGGCTATTTGTAACTTCAATAATTAATCAAGGGATCGAAGCAGGTGCCGTCTTGTGCCCCTGAAATCAACAGCCCTTCGGTTTATGTTCAGTATTCATAACTAATTCATAACTCATAACTCAGTTATTTGTGGAAACACAGGTTGCATGGAAATTGACAGTAACAAAGAAATATGGTTTAACTTTTAGTCATCATCAACCCATTTATAAGTCCTATTTTTGAGCACGGGTCTCCTTTCAGGCGAGGGTCTATGACATAGTCCATAAGTCCATCTGAATAACTTTTTTTTAATATAATATCAAGTGACGGGACGAACAAATCGTGCGCCTGTTGGTAAGTTACACGCCTGTCCATAACAGTTGCAGTGCCACTCAGAGCTTTAAATCGCAAAATCTGTGCGACACTGCCAATGCGTCCGTCACCCTGAGACATAAGTTGATAAGCCCCAAGTGCCTGTAATTTCACCAGCAACCTAAGTAAGTAAGTAAGTGTAAGTAAGGGGGTGGCAGTACTTCCTTGGACGAACTCTTTCACAAGGAGCTCTACTGCTTCTACTTTATCTAAACTGTCTTTAGATAAAGAAACAAACCTTAAGGCAGTGAAAAGGGCAATGGCAGTCCAGTACAATACAACAATCGACCTACTCAACAATAAAAATTATAATAATAATGCGAGGTGTGAAAATTTTCCTTAGCAAAGCCGAAGTAAAAAAAAACTCTAACAAAAACTAAAAAAGGAGCCTTGGCGACATTTAAATACAATACTTATTAGAACACAAGAAACTTTTTCACTTCATTTCACTGGTTTAGTTCAATGTTTTAGTAGTACGTGGAAAATTTTAGGCAAGCCGCTGGTAATCGAATTACATGGACGCCTAGCCCCTGGTAAGAGACCATCCACACTAGCGTCTTTCGAGCGTCAGCGTCTTGCCAAAAGACGAACGGCTGTCTGGGAAACCCAAGGGTAGGCAGCTACCTTGCCCAACGCATTAGCATAACCATACAAAGGGGGAACGCTGACAACATTTTGGGCACCTTGCCACAGAACCATTGACTTACAAATAAATGGACGACGGGTCTAATACAAAAACCACGAAAAAAAATGTCCCAAGTCAACCTATTTAAACGTAGTGTCATGTAAAGGAATATGAAAAAGCTAAAACGTTGAATTTAAATTGTAATGTCATCGCAGTTATGTCTAATTTTGCTTGCTTCGCTGTCAGTCGAAGAAACGAAGACTAAAGCGTGAATGACGCTCTGTATACGATTTTAACGCCCTATAAGTTCGGACACTTTTTAGCGCGGACCCGACGTTCATATAATTGTAAGTCAATTCACAGAACCCAATTTTATTCATATAATTTCCTTGCTTTAATTTCTAATATTTAGGCTTTTGTTGTACCTTACCTGTATATTTGAACTTGTCAAAAGACTATTGTTTATTAAGACGAGTCTAGAGCCATTTATTAAAAAAAAGCCAATGTGATATTAATCGTAGCTATGTGCTACGTGTCGGTAATGCTTAAAGCGAGGTTGAAAAATGATACCCGGCATTATCAATTTTGTCCAACATTGGCAATTTGTATAAACATTAATTACAAAACTATATATTTATAAATATCTGTAATATTCATAGAACGATAACATAATAGGGTTGTCAGTCACGCTACAGCGAAATCGCACGATATTTGCATGAGATCCACACGGCCGTTAATAACCAAAACAGGCGGGCAAATTTGGGGTATTCGCGGGGTGCTACAGGAGGTAGGGAGGGCTTTGATTCGTGCCAATTTAGCCTCTCATTGAAAACCGTACGTTGCCTGAATATATCCCCAAGTTATAAAGGGATATTGTCATGCATTACCTTTCGCCTGAGAGAAAATCATAAAGACAGCCCTAAAGTAGCACGAACGGCGGAGTGAAAACGGTTTTTGGGTTCGTTTTAGTAAACTAAATTGTAAAGTTTTTAATAATGATGCGTGTAAACTCTTATTACTAACGTCACTAACAAGATATGACGTAAGATTAGGCTAATGTCAGATTAACCAAGTACATTTTATAGGGAACCAAAAATTTTACCCTAATTTAAAATTAGAGATATTTTGCTTGGGTAAACTTGTTAGTTATCATTAGCCAGATCACCAGCTGAAACACGGTTGGTCCTTATTGTTACACTCTACTTAAGTTTTAATAAAGGCACAATAGGATAATTTATACGCAAATGGGACTTTTAGCCAGACGTTATCCGCGAGGAGCCAGATAATTGAAGAAAAAAATGTTATTTTTAACCAGCTTCAAAAAAAGGAGCAGGTTCTCAATTTGACTGTTTTTTTTTGTATGTATGGTACGCGATAACTCCGGCTTTTTTTATATTTGTGAACTGATTTTGATGATTTTTTTGTTGGAAACAGGGTACATCAGTATTGGTACCATTTAAATTTGAATATTATACTATTATATTATATATTATATACGATACTAGGGAATGAATCCGGTTTCGCGCACTTTCCAGTAACCGATTTCAATAAAACTTAGCAAATATGTCGATTCATCCAAAGAACAGAGTCCGATGTGATTATACAACGAAAAGAGGATAAATACATAATCTCGTTATTCAAAATAAGGCCTAGCTATAGGTGTTTTCATAATTTGATGTATTATGTGGTTTCGGATTTATAAAATCGATCATTGGTCGATCTGATATCCACAGCTAAGAACAGCGAACGAAATGTATAATGTCCTGAGAATAAGCACATAGGTCTTTGTTTTACGGATGAATTGATATGTAATTCCATGACCTTTTGAGGTCTTTTTTTCATAAAAAAGATATACTAAATTTTACTTATTAAATCACTTTTTCAATCAATGATTTTTATTGAGATCGTAGGTTTTCACGATTGTTACACATATGAAATGAAACTATTTATGTCGAATTTAAATCGCGTAAATTATTTTTTCGGACAAACCAAAATTTTGAGCTCTTTACCGGGGGTCAACGCTCATTCTCCGTCCGACATACGTCCGAAATAATTACAGTTATAGCGTGTCAACACCATCTAGTGCGCCCGAAGCGTACTCCAAAGCGTCCTACCCGATATCGCAACGACCACTCTCGAGGAACAAGATTAGTCTTTGCGAATGTAGATGGCGCTTCTCACCATCGAACCTGTTTTGCCAAAATATCACTTTTTCATGACCAAATATGGTAATAATGAAACGACTTCCGGTAACTTCCGTTTTATGCGTGATTACCGACCCGCACCCCCGCGCGCCACAGTTAGTATCCAAGAGTCCGCGTTTAACACTGGTTCCAGTTAGAAGTTTTTTTTTCATGTGCGCGCGCCTTTTCTGCTGTAATTTTGTATTAGTTCCTGTTATGAGTATTTACTTACGTCATAGTATCTGTGTAATATCTCTGTGTTCCGTTTTTTATATGTAATAAATACCCATAGTGCTTTACCGACTGACTTACTTATTTAGCCTGGTCAAGTCAAATAAGTGATACTCGACCAATCAAAATTAAAACAATGTTAAGTATGAAGCTTCATTCGCAATATGCGTTTTTACATTTGGCCAAGTATTACTTATTTGACCGTAATTGTTTCGGACTGATGTCGGATCCGTCCGAAAGGGCCAGGTCCCATGGTCACGGCTGATTGAAATGGTAAAGTCATCACCCAGTTATATCTAATATTGATTCTCAGCATTTTTTAAGATAAGTATATATGGTAGATCTTTGTATTAATAATTATTATAACAAACTAGTGGAGTAATTTCACCAAAAATAATTGAATATCATATATAATAATAGCGACATCTCTAGCCAGGCCTGGTAGCTGTAAAGTTACCTAACTAGATGACGAAACACTTTTATAGATTTCTCATAGATGGCGCTACTGCTAAAAAGTCACTGAAAAACCAAATCTGAAGATCCGACAAACAAGCACATAGAAAATTTCGTGAGGTCCACTGGTACGTTCCATTGCTTCGTTGGCATAGCGCCTGGCATGGTTTGCTAGAAGAAGTCGGTTCGAATCCGGCCAGCATTGCATTATATTTACCTAACCTCTTATATTTATATAACCTCTAATATTTGCGGATTAAAAATAACTTCTCATATAACATTTTTGTTCATTTTCTGCGCTATATAGATTGATATAAATAGAGTGACATGGTATTTAAAGTGAGAAATTCACACAATCCTTAACCAATGTCCCATAAGTCCCGTAAATCACTTTAGCACTTCTCTACGCGTGCAACTTCAACTCTTACCGCGACATGGAGCGACAAGCGAAAACTAACAAGTTCTTGTTAATTGCGTGCCAACTTACACTTGACAAACGGATTGTGGCTAAGTTATGTAATTATGTTGGGATACAGTGATGGCAAACTATCGATAAATTATCGATGTCAAAAAAATCTCACTAAAACTCACCGAGGCCAATTTAAGTCATTTGTACTCAAATCAACATTTTTGTATAGAATGAAAATTCATACTGCATTGAAATATTAGATGTCACTGTTTCAATAAAGCCGAATCATCAGCCGGATAGCAGGACAGCACAGTCAAGATGGGAAGGAACTGAATAATATCAGCTTATAACAAACGAGAAATCTTAGTAGGTACATCAGTTATCGTAGATAACGAAAACCGAATTAGACGTAAAAACGACACCGTATGCCAACGCTCTTGTATCACAAGTATCTTGAACTGTTAGAAAATTGAAATTAAAATAGAAAACTATTATGGTATGATATCAAATTTAAAAGGCGACAAAACGTAGAAAAATCCACATGCAATGCATATATTAAGAGAGACATTGTAAGTTTGGTTGAGAAGTTGTCAGGAATTGGTTATCCGTTTATCTAGTAAAGTTTATCGAATGATCTCGGAAGGTCCCTCGTAATCAGAAGCGGGATTGAATCACGTTACTGGGTAACGAGGATTTCAGCCATTTACTTGAAAATCCTTAGTTTTATATTGGTTTCTTTCTCAATATCGATTGGGAGTTCATCGAATATCAGATGGACTTCACTATATCGAAAAATTTGTTAATGAGTATGTTATCTATATGTTTGTTATGTTATATGTATTATATATATATATATATATATATATATATATTGATCTCGTACAGTGTTAGCTTTAATTCTCACTGTAAATTAAACAAGTTGCACCTCTATTTTCCGTATAATGAGCCTTCAGTATAACAAACATTAGATATAATTATTAAGTGATATAATGAACAAATGGTATAAGTACTACCAGTATAATATGTTAAATAATATAACACAATATTTCGTTTTACGAATAGTTGAAGCGCCACAAGAGGTTGATAAGATTTTTTTTATTCCATTAAATGTACAATCGCAAAATATAATTGTTTTTGTATAGCTTTAAGTGCTTTTTGTGTTATAAAATATATTTATTAATATATTTTATTAACTTTAAGCAGAATATTTAATTGCGTATACTAACCTAACCTAAACCCACAGGAGGAGGTCGCACCAACTAGCAAATGCAAACAAATTCGATTCTGGCAGCTTTGTCATATACTAACCTAAACCCACAGGAGGAGGTCGAACCAACTAGCAAATGCAAACAAATTCGATTTTGGCAGCTTTGTCTTAAACTAACCTAAACTAACCCACCGGAAAAGGTCGAACCAACTAGCAAATGCAAACAAATTCGATTCTGGCAGTTTTGTCATATACTAACCTAACCTAAACCCACAGAAGGAGATCGAACCAATTAGCAAATGCAAACAAATTCGGTTCTGGCAGCTTTGTCATATACTAACCTAACATAAACCCACAGGAAGAGATCGAACCAACTAGGAAATGCAACCAAATTCGGTTCATTCACCATTGCACATAAACAACACTGGAAATATATTAATATATTTTTTTTCACACAGACACATTCAACATTACACTCAGTGAATATTACATCTGAAGTGTTTATATAAAATGAGCATTATGCCATCGGTATGTTAGATTGAAAGTTGTAATATCAATCGTCTAATATACCCATTGACCTTTATATCATGCAAGAATATGTCAAATGTCTATGCGCTTTGTCGTCGAGTTGCGGAAACCAGCCCGTTGCACCAAGTACCAAGTATGTCAAATGTCTATATGCCATAAATTAATGATATCTGTTGAGCATTGTATCGACTAAAATTATGTCATTTGTTGTTATATATTACGAATCTCACCCGTTTGATGTCCTTGGAAAAATATTTGACGTACATACAAACACTGACAAATATGATCGTCTACACGTGGAGCCAAATAAGGAGTTAAAATAATGAATATGACCATAGTGTGTAGGGTTTACTTGCGTCCTTACATAATTGGCTCCTTTGATGTGCGTCGAGAAAGGGACCACCGCGCCGTAACGCAAGTTTGGTATTCTTGCTGTATTTGTCAAACAAGGCAATACTTTGAGATATATGCCTTTGAATGACGAATATGCAAATACAAATAGCCATGTGTAATGCTACCATGACAGTGTGATGCAATACTTTGAGATATATGCCTTTTGGCATACACTCACCATGTCATGGTGAGTGTATGCCAAATATGACGAATATGCAAATACAAATAGCCATGTGTAATGCCACCATGACAGTGTGATACAAATATACGCTGTTGGGCAACTTTTGGCTGTTCAGTGCGTAAAAACCCTACACTTCCCACGGGGCGTAGGGTACTCACATTGTTTTAGTAGTACCTACTTATTGTAAACTTAATTTAAAAAATTAAGTGTTCACAGTATTCGTGTTATATTGAAATAAATTTGTTGAACGCGGATTGGAATATCGATTATGGGAATACGATTCAGAAATACTGAACAATTCTGAATTTGAGGCACTCTAGTTCAAACAATCATAAACATAATCTATTTGACGCCTTTTTAAATACTAAACGAACGCTTTAATTCTAATAATGAAAAGCGGTTGGGACGACACTTGTTACGCAACGCCAGAGCACCACGAGCGAATGCGAATGTGTGGGTCCGTACAAGGTGCGCGGCGGACGTGCATACACACGCCGCGCTGCAAAGTTTGTATGGAGTTACCATATTACACACATCACACATGATATCCCCTTGTAATGAACAAACAAAAAAATCCATTGCGCCGGAACACCTTTTGTGTTTGAACATGAATTGTCGAATTGTGGTAATGCACAGGGGGACGCTGGTGCTTCCCATCTAATATCCGTCCGTCCTGGGTTTATCCTTTAGTCCCATTCTACGACATAAGTGGGAAGGAAGATGTACTAACTACCTCCGTGGCCCAACGGCTACCATCCTGGTCTGCCAAGCAGAGGTCCCAGGATTTGGATGGACAGTTTGGATGTGACAGTTTGTGGTGGTCTATGTGTGTGTGTGCCCGTGGCACCCGCGATACAGAGTTTCCGTCTCTAGTGCAGGGCTATGAGTGTGCGCGTTATTATTATTATTTTTTTATCACATCGCTTCGAATATAGTAATGTTCTTGTTTGCGTCTTTTACATTTTTAACTAAGGTCGACATTCATCAAAGACACCTTGTACATAGCAAGTAGGTTTAGGCTAAGTCTGAATTATAAACTGAATACGTAATGATATTACGGGCCTAGCACGAGATCCATTACGTACTTGAATTTATTTTGAGAGATTTGAGTTCCACTAAGAACTACCTTTAAGGTTTTGTGCATATTTTAAGACAAATGTTCTAAAAGATGTAAATAGCAAGAAAGACAATGTTAATTCTAGCTAAGATTGCTTACAATGTTGGATATTTCTAGGTCACATATATCGCGTATTTCAGGAGATTGGGCAAGAAATATCTTTGCATTTACCGTAAAACTTTTATAAACTTAAACTTAAGCATTACAAATAAAAGATTATTGAACTAAGCGACAATTCTGCCAATAGCCGTTCAGTTCGTTCTATTGGCTGAATTTAAACTACATTTCCCCAAGACATCAAACTGAATTATGACAGTGAAATATTGTAAATAATCTTTACGAGGAGAATAAAAATAAACTTTATTATGTATGTGCGAAGCGTCAAAATTATATTTCAAAATAACGGCACACATTTAAATTTTGCAACCTCGCGCATTGCAGTCGGGAGTTGTGTTTTCACCGAGACAGTAATATTTTCTTTTTATATCGCATCGCAGCGAACGTTATGCATAGCTGAACAGAGGAAGCAAGCCACTAAAATATGTAAGCACGTTTGGTATGTTTACAGTTTCAGAGTCGAACAGGTCAGCATATTTTAACGTAGAGGCTAGTTTAAGCATTGTTTTAGGCAGACACTGTTCCACTGCGGCCATATTAGGCTCAAATACTCAATCAAAAAGTCAAAGGCTTCTCAAAATTGGATCTGACATGCCGTAATCATCACTTACCGCAGGCCAGTTTGCGTTGAAAGCTGCCATGAAAATATAGATTAAAACGCTGCCATTTATCTACTTGATCGTACCTTTTGTTAATTTTCTACAACAACGGGAATAAAATAGATGTTATAGTAAATAAGTAGGAATCACACGGAAGTGCAATCAACAGCACGCTGTATTAAATTTAAACCTTAATTGTGAAGATGTATCGTAATTTACATTTTAATTTAAATTATTTTTACAGTCGACTTTGTAGTAAGAAAGACAAGATTGTAAGCAACCTACGACTTGAAGTAATGGCTAGTCAGCTACGAACGAGGCACCACAGTTATGACTGCGGTGCGCTGTAAAGGTATGAATGTGCAATGTAGCATCGTTGCACCTGCGTCTGCCGCCGGTTTTATGACGTCATCGACAAGCGGTATCTACATTTTGGTGCACTTTGCATACAGCTACGTATTTGGGTCATGCTCTTAGATCGTTACTAGTTTTTTTTTATGGAATACATATATATAGGCAAACAGAACGCCCACCTGATGGAAGGTGACTATCTCTAGACATTTTGTGATACGACAGAGTAACAGTATGAGTACTGTAGCCTCACTTCCCTAAAATACTTAGAAGAGCGGGTAAAATATATCTACAATATAAATTGACCACCACGGGATTCAAATTGAATCCATCCCGAATCGGCGAAAGGTCAATATTAAATAAAACCGCTAAAAGAATCTTTAAGTATTTGGTATTTGTAACAGTGAACAACTTTCGATCCCGTATTATAAGTGATCACATCACACCGATGACTATCTAGAATAGTGGCCTATCTTAAAAGCATTTAATTCACCAGGAAGATTGTAGTAGCAGTAGAGCTCCTTGTGAAAGAGCTCGTCCAGGGAAGTACTGCCACCTTACCTATTCCTGCCTCCAAGCAGTAACGTCAGCATTACTGTGTTCTGGTTTTGAAGGGTGCTGGTGAAATTACAGGCACATGGGACTTGTCAACTTATGTCTCTGGGTGATGGGCGCAGTGGCAGTGCCCCTCAGATCTTTGCGATTTAAAGCTCTGAGTGGCACTGCGACTGTTATGGACAGGCGTGTAGCTTATCATCAGATGCACGACTTATTTGTACTGTCACTAGATATTATAAAAAAATGTATAAAAACCTCAGACATGTCTACTGCGCAAAAGAGAGAGAGATCATCTCAACGTTGTGATGTGATTATTGTTACCAATGAAAAGCTCGGTGTCCCATTCACAGTAAAATTCAGCATTTGGATTGAGTCACTATTCTTGATAAGCAGCGATACATGTTGTGTGCGTACTATGAGCTCACGGTTGCCCATACAGTAGGCAGTAGGTACTGGACGGTACCGGCATACCGCTCGTCACTGTAGGTATTTTTGTGTATCGTAACAGAATCAACTCTAATGGATCTAATAGTTGAATACGAGTTTTTAACTCATGTGACGAGAAGAGTGTTAGATATGAATGTGGAGGGACATAAGGAGAGGGGAAGGTCAAAGAAAAGATGGATTATATGAAAGATGACATGGATAAGAAAGGTGTGAGTATGTAAATGACTGTTGGTAGGTGAGAGTGTAAGAAAAATACATGTTGTGCCGATCCCATAATGCCGGCACAAGGACAGTAAGAAGATAAAAGAGAGTTAAGAACGAGTTTTCTTGAAGGAGATTCTTTTGGGCTAAGAGTATATTAGGTCATTAGTCATTAGGTATAAAACACCATAAACATAATGGGCGTTTAAACAAAACACATGTTCCAACCTACAACACGTTTCCGCTCTGTCAAAGCAAATTATAGGCAGTCATCAATACGTGTTTAAGGAGCTACACACATCTAATACCGCGCAGTTTCCGTACACATTTAAATAAACATTTGGTTGACCTTGTATTGAAACCGCTCTTTTAGTTTGTAAATACTATTGTACAAAAATAATGTTCATATTAATTTATTTCGGATTCTTATCTTAATCTAGTGTTAATAACAATTGAGTTTATTTTAAATTTAATCACTTAAAACTCTCCGATAGAACTGCGGCTGCACTCATCACGGCACCATCAGAGAGTCCCATGTCTTGGAAAGGGCGCCGAGCTAGGAGTGGGGTACGACGCTTTCTAAAGAAGCAACCTGTACGTCCTTTCAGCTAACATATTAGAGGCACTACAGAAGCGCGGAACAATACCACAACAATACCAGGCAGTATGTAATACACATCAATACTTAAAAAAAAAAATTATGGGCCATAATCGGCTACCTTCGGATGTTTCCGTCGCGCTACTAAATTGGAGATAACATTTGACATAGGTACGACGCCGCTGCTCTACAAAGCCGAAATCCATTTTTCGAAAGCTCATGCCTGGTGCAGCAATTCTTTGTTTTAAATTTTTGATATACAAATGGAATTGATCCCTATCGTTATTAAAACCAAAATAATTAATATACCATTCTCTGATAAAGTGAATTATTTGCAATGCAATAAAAAAGGCGTTGAAAATAATAATTATTCATCGCACTCTATTGGAGCAGTTGATTTACGAGTGCAGTTATTGTTTGCGATTAATTCGACAAATCTGCCCCGAAATATTGCCGGTGTTGATGTATAACGATTTTAATAAATGCGGATGATTTACATCGATCCTGTCGATAATCCAGAGTCAATGGAGTACAACAACTAACAATTGTAGTCGTACCAAGTACAGAACGCTCAAATAAAGATTTTTTTTATCAGTCCAAAACCTCTGAACATGGCATTCCTATCGTTAAAATCATAACTTTTTTTAGCCAGTACCGGTCCATTGTTAATCCAGCGTTTGAGTCCAGGGACAATGGATCCTGCTGCGCTACCCAATCAATATAAACCAGTGCCAGTCCCGGAAACAAGAACTGGTAAGTAGAGGACGGATATTTCTGAAGTCTTTGATTTCTACATCTATGACAAAGTTCCGTCAACAAAAGAACCAACAATAGTTACTAACAACATAATCCATAATCATGGATTAACTAGGGGGCTTAACTGCCGAAAATCTCGTAAGTTCAACGCTGTTATCAGCAAAACGGAAGAAATTAGTAGCAATAGAGTTTCTTGTGAAGAAGTTCGTCCAGGGAAGTTTTGTTTTTACGTATATCTGTCACCAAGCAGTGATCATTACTGTGTTCGGGTTTCGTGACGAAATTACAGGCACAAGGGACTCGTCAACCTGAGGTTGATGGGCGCGGTGGCAGTACCCCTCAGGTCTTTGCGATTTAAAGCTCTGATTGAACTGCTCTGCACTCTGCTTCTGCTCTGATTGAGCAGGCAGATGTGGTGTTACACTGATATATTGGCTAGCACGGCATAATTTGTAAGTTTCTGGTTAATTGTAGTTATTACGCGAACCAGTAGACAAATAGACAAAATATCGTTTTTCTGTTCATGCTCGTGAAGCGACGCAACCCTATGACCGCGACAAATAAATCACGCGGTTGCTGTGATGCCGTCGACACCTTTATGAGCTTTTGATGACGTTTTATTATAAACGATCGATTTTTGCACTGTTTTAAATTCATTTCTCATTTTGTACACGGATTCGTATGTATTAATGTATCAACATTACGTAATGTATATGTATTCGTATGTACATTTGATATAATAAGTTTATCTGTGTATTTATTGAGTATAGTATATTCCATTTCTTTATTTATCTATTTTTAGTACCACCCCAAAAACCAACTTTCCTCTCAGATTTTCAAAGGTTAGTTGGAAGAAATCTCTTTGTGGGATAAGCTCACCTTTGTACGCAAATATTTAAATTGTTTCTGAAAATTTGTAATTGACTTTGTGGTACAATCGTGTTTAAATAAATAAATAATAAATAAATATTTGGCAAGTAACAGTAGCGAACATGGATGGATGGATGGATGGGTTTTAAGAGGACGTCCCAGAAGGACTTCCATTGATTAGATCAGTGATGTCCTCAAAAAGGTTGGGATCCTAAGTGACAAGAATAAAAGAAGTTGTATGTAAAGAGTAGTTGATGTATGTGATCCTCGAGAGTTGTGTCACGATAGAGTAAAGTGGCGTTCCGTGGTCTCAGCCTACTCCTCCTATGGGACTAGGGCGTGAGCTTTTGTAAGTAAGAAATTGTTTAAGCGTAAGCTATACATAAATTTTAATGATCTTTCAAGGGAAGTGAGTAATTCGTTATTCATCGATTCTGAGAAAAAACAATGTTTGAGTTAATACACTATTGTATTAACAGTGCCATGTGGCGTTAGTCCCTTCGAGACCATAGACGTTGCAACACGTCCGAAACGTCACGGTAAATAAAATATGTTTTTTTCATATGCGATTAAGTCCTGAATTTGCAATCAAATGTGTGTGAAAATCGTGAATTAAATCAATGTATAATGTGGCCATTTTTTACACCGCGGGGTGCGATATGTAGATTAGGATCTTATATTCGAAAACAAATTATCAAAAATATACAATAAAAAGCTGAGTTTATTATTGCATTTGTGTCAATGCAATCGGACATACGCTTGACAGGCAATTCGGTTTGGACTTTCGTGTGCTACATCATCGCAATAAAGTTTAGTATTTAGCAAAATACGTTTTTTTTTACATTTAAATCTGCCACCCGCCCGGTAACAGATCCAATTGCAACGGTGCTTACGTTATAAGATTCATTAGCAACACTACCAGGTAGTAAAATTAAATTATGAGTACTTACACACTAAATTGTCGGAGGTTAGCAAACTTTAAGCCAACCTTTCTAATAAACTAAATTACAAAACAGAACAACAATAAACGAAATGAATACATTAACATGTGGTTTGAAACCGGCGCGAACTCGTTAAACTACCGTGAAATGGTTCGATCCGAAACTTTAATCATTAATACGTCCTCATGGTTAATATTTACATTAATTCCATGCAAATTGCCTGGTTCCCCGCTAATTTGAAATTATTTATGACGCCCTCCCTCTTTGCCCCCAATGTCTCGCCCCTTGAAGGAACAGTGTGAGAGCTTCTTGCGAATCCGTTTGTCCAGGGTAGTACTGCCACATTATCTATTACTGCCGTCAAGCAGTAATGTGAGTATTACTGCGTTCCGGTTTTGAAGGGTTAGGGTGTTTGCGCACTACATCCGATTCGTATCAGTTCTGAATTCGAGAAATGACAGTCGGAAAGGTCACAGGGATCATTTCATCTCTAGGTCATCATCAGCTTACACGCATCCACTGCTGGACATAAGCCTCCC